>NW_017728951.1:13672101-13696325 GCF_001723895.1 Crocodylus porosus | reverse complement strand
TCCTTACACACCCCCTCGTCAGCCTGGCAGGCACGGCCCCATCAGGCGGACCATACAGCTAGCTCTGGGCTTGGCCATGCCCCCTCTTGGAGCTGGCAAGCTAGGAAGTGTGCTCTAACGCCCCCTAGCTTCTGGCTTGAGCCACTGAAGGCATGTGGCTGCATTTCCTGAATCAAAAGTGAATGTCTATTCACTTACAAATAAGTTCAACCTCTGCAGCTTAGACTAACCTGCAAAGACCTAATTGATTCAGCCTCAGGCTTTTTGATTGTCTGTACTTAGCTTGAGGCTGCAGTATGAATCCTATTCTAGGGCACAGGCAAAAAGTATCCCAAGGATGGAAGGATTGATGATTAGCAATTGAGTATAGCATCATGGCTAGCAACTAGATGCAAAGTAATTCATCTGACAAGGGTCAGGGTTTCTCTAAGATGATGCCATGTAGAGCTTGCAAAAGAATACGTTTCTGAAACAGGCAAAAATTTTGCCTTGTCCTCTCCTGCATGCACAATGACCCTTAATATTTGACAGAAAAGGAACACCAACTGGTAACATGGAGGATGTTCTGTTATCCACTTGCATATTCTTTGTGATGCAATGGTCTGATCTTCTGGAACAGTCCACTATGGGCACAAATAAGAGGAGAACGTTAGAAAGCTTTGTCAATACAATAAAACCCTGGGAACATTCAGAGAAGGTAATTTGTTCCATCTCCACGTAGAGAGGGTTTTGGGAAGAGAGATGAGTTAACTGACTGATTTCAACAGAAATCTGAGGACATCTTGCAGATGAATAAAGGATGTGGCTCCAACATTAGTTTCTATCTTTGAAATGTCATGCAGAAAGGTCCAACCATGGGCAGACTTTGAATTAGCAGGCTCTTCTGCCTCAGCTGACCATCTTAAAAGTGATCTGGTACAATGAACCTTTCAGAATGTGGTCCATAAGGTTTCAGAGGATAAGACTGAGGTCCAAAACAGAATCCGGGTCTCTAAGCAATGGATAAGAATGTAATAAACCTTTAAGAAAATTTTACACAATTGGGAGAAAGAAGAACAAGCACAACTGTACCAAAGGATGACAAGCCAAAACTGCTGAAAAATGGACTTCAATGGAGCTGAACCAAAAACAACAAATCATTGAGGATCTTTAGTACTGGGCTGAACTGGGTCTACACATCACAAGCACCTCTCCCAATTTGATGGTTAAGTCCTTCTTGTGGAAAGGATTTCTTGGACTTGTCAACAGTAATTTTTGTCACCCAGAGGTTGCAAATTCGAGGCCATTGCAGAAGTGCTCACAGCACAGCCTGTCAGATTCCAATGAATCTGTGAATTCTGCTAAATACCTTGTCATAAAGACATGAAAAATGAAAGGAACTTGTGTCACCCACCCCCTTGTTGGAGTAGGAACTATGTGCTCGTTCTGTTTGTACAATGCCTCGTGTAACTGAGTTCTGGGATGCGACAGGTTTCTCAGCACTTCTGCAACAAAAAGAAAGAGAAGAAACTTACTGCTGTCTCCTAAGTATCTCTCAGCACAGTTCTGTGTCAGGCAAAAGAGGTTAGATGACATAGAGACAGACAAAATACGTTAGTTGGAAGCAAGAATATTTACGTGGGTTATTTGAACCTTTTCCTTCTGTCACTGTAAAAATCAAAATACACTGCAGAAGTCAGGGGAACAGGATAAAACAAGGAAAATGCATTGGGACCACTGCACCTCTCGAGGAGAAATGGCTGTCTCATAATCAAAGGCTTTTGTCATGCATTTTGCACAATCCATAAAGCCTCATCAAGCATCCTGCATGTTTGTGCAACATGCCAGTACACTTACTGTCAACTGTCAGAAAAGAAAATGCATCGCTGAGCTAGAGTTGGCTGCCACCACTTTGCAAAAGGGAACACTACAAACAGCTTAAAGTTACAATCTCAACATGTAGCTAATTCGCACACCTGGAGATGGAGACAAGCCTCTTGGGAGAGAGACTGAGGTATAACAGACAATAGGCAGCTAAGCCTGATGTGCCTAAATGGAAGAGGAGTATGGCTGGAAAGCATCAGGCAGCCGCAAATATGTCTTCCTCCCCCCAGCCCTCACTATCCTTTTCCCCTGCTGCTCACCGCACAGAATGTCACTGCCTGAGCTTGTTCATTTAACAACTCATTATGTCACGAGGGAGCTAAAACAGAAATAATATTTTCTGCAAAATGCAGTCATCTGAACATGTTACGTGAAAACAGACCCATTAATCCCATCCTCATCTCAGCTTGAAACAAGGTCCACACTAGAAAAAAAATGCCCTTTTACTGCATTAAACCATACGTAAAATGAGCAAACAGATTGGGATTTTAATTAATGTTTTCCTTGACCATAAAGGAAGGAAGATCTTTTTTTACAGCATTTTACTAATCACAGGCATTAAGTATCCTGGATGCATACTAGCAAATTAATTCTGAACTAATGAAGTTAAAGGAGGTCATTTGTTAGGGAAAACTGATTACATATCAGAATCTCATGGGTATCTAAACAGGAAAATCATTACAAAGAAAAAAATATTTAAAATGAGGCAGGTCATCCAAGTAGATCATTAAGGATACATGGGGCTGAAAATATTAATGACACAGATATAGAAAAAGCTAAAGGAATGAGGCTATCATGTATAAATAGGAGTGCATTAGTAGTGTGAGGCTTTTTAAATACATAAAACACTAGAGCTTTCATTTGGTATCAAACCCAGAGATAATCATTAGGAGTGAAGCGGGTCCTATATAATTCAGATTCAGATTCAGCCCAAATAAGGGACAGTGATTCAATTCATTGATTGAGATCACTGTCCCTGATTTGATTCAGCCAAATCCAAATCTGAAGATTCGAGGCTGATTCAGAGAATCAGCAATTCGGATATAGACACAGCTTTAAAAGTTTTTTCTACTTACCTTGAGATAGCAGGCACAGCTCATGATCACTGTGGTGCTGGGGCGGATGGAGTATCCCATGGCAGTGCATGGGGCCCTCCATGTGCTCGGCAGTGACCCCGGAAGCGGACCAGAAATAGTTCTGGTCCACTTCTGAGGCTGCCGGGGAGAGTGCCAGGGCAGGGGAGGGGGCGCACCCCCATGCCCCCACAGCTCAGCAATAGGCCACAGGGGGACCCTGGGTGCCCCCCACAGACCCAAGAGGCACCAGCCACCAAGCCAGGAGGTGCAGGGGGGGCCCCCCAGTGCGCTCTCCGGTGGGCCCACTCCCGGGTCTGCTGCCCAGTGCACTAGGGAGCCCCCCACGCTCCTGTGGGACACTCCATGTGCCCCAGCATCGCAGCATTCATGACCTGCCCGGTACCTTGAGGTATGTAGAAAAAGCATTTAAAGCTGTGTCTATGTCCGAATCTCCAAATCTTCCCGAATATCTCCGAATCGTTTCAGAGGGTTGCAGTTCGATTCGGAGAGATTAAAGGGTCCTATGATTCGATCCCGATGTGGAGATTTGGCCACCGAATTGGACCGAATCTCCACTGAATCAAATCAGGGACTGAAGCTTCGCACAACCCTAATAATCACCTATGCCCAGCCAGTGTAACAGTGACTCAGTAGCACATATTAAAAGGTACTAGTATGGAGCATGAACTTTTTTGATTATACATATTACATGAGAGCTTTGAGACCAAAACCAAGATGTGGGCTTCTCTACCCTAGGCAGTGTACAAACATATTATGAGAGCCTCGCAGAGCTAACAGGTGAAGTATGGAAGAGGAAGCAAAGGCTAAAAGAACACATCTATACAGCAAAATGTAGAAACCCGAGTTAGCTGGAGTCCTGGATGTAGTACAGTACATTAACAGGGTAATATGTAGGATTTATTAACTTGGGCAGAGTGCTGTGCCTTCCTATTGTGTTTCCGGTACCTGTGGCTGGTTGTACACACCAAAAGGGCTTAATTTGGTTTAGTACGCCCTAAATTGAAATGGTGGGTTTTCAAAAACACGGCTTCAATATAGGGAGAATTAAACCAAACTACACCCCCATACTGCGTACACAAGAGTGGGGGCCTGATCCTTTTCTGCCTCTTCGGCACCAGGGGAATGGGTGAGCTGCTGCTGGGCTGAGCAGTCCCTGACCTGTGTGGGGGTTCCCCAGGTGGCACCCACCCGCTGGCACCCATCCTGGGGGGTGCCACAGACACAAAGAGAAGTACCGGCCCTCCTGCAGCCATGGAGGGAAGCACCAGGCCTGCACACCAGTTCAGGCAGGCTCCGGGGAGAGAAAAAATAAAAGATCAGGCCACATTTTTTTTCTTCTTCAGTGAAGCCTGCCTGCATGGGCTGACACGGGGTCCCACAGCCCCTGAGCTGCACGGGGCACATCAGCTTCCAGCACCCCGTGCACTGTTACACTTTGTTAGGTAGCAAACTAAAACACCTTGGAGGTGTTTTATCTTGCTACGTACCAAAGTCATTTAAAGCGGAATATGCTGCTGAACATACAAACAGCAACACTGTTAAAGCAGTGCAAAAGGACATCTAAGCTGCTTTAAAGGCCAATTTTGTGGCGTGTACAAAGGCCCTTTGTTATCTTGTTTGAAGCTGTCTTGGGTGTCTGTATTAGGCCATGTAGACATATCCAAGGAAGCTGAAGGTCACGCATCTGGGCAGTGAATAGAACTCAAAAACAGAGCCCAAGTCTCCTGGGTCCCAGCCTGGTGCCCTATCCTACATAACACAGTCTCTCTACTTAGCCATGGGCTAAACGCACTATAGGCAGAATATTACCCTACCACTGCTTTTCCTTCCACAACTTAGAGAGAATGCATTCGAAAAGGGAATGGGTTTTCCATACAGATGCTCATTCTTTCACCTCAGACCTCCTTATCAGCCAACGTGACATTTTCTGTCACTTGTAATAAAAGCTTTTCTGGTGAGGACACCTGTTCAAAAGGAACTGGGCTAAGAGCACTAAGTGATTTCATGCAAGGCACGAGACAATCATCGGATGCTAACAAGACTGAAATGGCCTGTTCTCAAACCTTGGTGCTGAAATGAAAGGCTTCATTATCAATCCCCGGAGCCATTCGTTCACCCTATGGAGCTACTTTTCAAACCTATTAGTACAAAGGAAAAAAGGAGCCTTGTGCTAACCTATAACTAACCCTATATCCATTATCATATTCTCTACAGTGATCACTTTTGAGTAAGATGCACATAGCTGAGACTCGCTGTTCTTCCAGTGTACCTGGTAACATTCTCTCCTATACTGTCTTTTAAAAATAAGTGTTTATTGGCTTAAATATGCCTATAGCTAATTGTAATACAAATATTTACCTCGGTGATCCTACGGCCCCAAACTGCAGAGGATCCATATGTCTCACTGTTCATCAGAATCCAAATTCCATCACTGGGATTGATTCAGTCTCTGTTAAGTCCTCCAGAATAGAAACAGGGCTGCTGCTAAGACCTGAGAGAAGCAGTGCTGGATGGTTCAAACACCTAAAAATTCACAATTTGTATCCAGATTCAGTAAGCAATTCTGACCCGGAATAAAGCACTTGCACTTTGTCACAGGCAGAGAGGAGGAAGAGCTGTCTGGGAAACCCTGAAGTATCAAAACAGCCCTGAAGAAATGGTAGGAGACAAAAGGCATAAGGAGTAAATCACTATGGTAATAAACTGGTGCAAGAAGGAATGCCAGACTGGGGACATAAAGACAGAGGGACAGATTCTGTTCCCACTCTTGAGATGAGGAAAACATTCTTTGATAGATGTGCAGAGACTTCCTCAACAGTCCCTAACTTGGATCCTTCACAAGCCTTGATGGAGAAAGATGCCAGGGTGGCAGAAGTGATTGGATGGGGGCATGGCAAAGAACAGAGCACTACAGGGGGTTCTGCACGTGGCCTTTGTAATGTATGCTAAAATTCATCATATCCCAAGAGATATCAAAGCACGCAGAGAAGAGAAAGACAGTTTTCCCTCAGTTGCCCAAGAAGACTAATGTTCTGTAACATGAATGTAATGTGCATTGGCAACATGCACACAGGTGCACGTGCACCCCCTGAGCTTGGCGGTGCACCCTGTGGAAAATAGCGCCACCAACGCTGCCTGCAGGCGGGCACTGCTCGCTACCCTTCTGATTCCCGATCACTGATGGCCGCCGCGGATGCTGCCAGCGGTATCTGGAGGTGGTGGCCACCCGCTGGTCAGCGCTCGCCACCCCCCCTCGCCGCGGCCACCTGCGGGAGCTCCCTGCCACCATGCCCCCACTGCCACTGCTGCCTGCAGGCAGTTGCCGTGCTCCCCCAGCCTCTGGGGCACATGGGGTTCATGGTAATGTGGGTAGTCTGCAGAGCTGTGATGTCTGTGTAACCTGGGCAGTACTTCAAGAGGTACCCCCTCGCCAATTGAAGGCATCAGAGCAGATGCACAATCACTGTGGGAGGTGTAGAGACCCTCCTCCCCCGCATAGAGCAGAGCTAAATCACTAATGGGGACTTAACCAATTACCTTTTAATGAGAGAACAGTAGTGGGAACATAACAGGTATAAACCAGGGGGACACTACAATGCCCTGAGGGGGCAGGATTCGACAAAGGTTAGACACTTACAGTCACTGACAAAAGACAGGGTTAACAAAATATAAAACACAAACAGAAGAATAAACAACACTAGCTGATGAAATATAAAAGGCACAAAATACAAAATGTCAAATAACAAGGAATACAGGGCCTAGGCACCTGGAGGGGGAGAAAGAGGGAAAACACATGACCCCTTTCCATTACAACATGAGCTTCTCTCTGTCATTTCATTCACCCCAAGACATCCCAGCTGGGACTTGAACTGGGATCTCCCATGGGGTAGGCAGAAGCTCTACCACACAGCTGCCAGGGCTGGCGCTGCACCAGCCTGCTAGGGGTCTTGACCTTCCCGGAGCCCCGGTCTCACGTCGAGCTGCCCGGCCTCTGACTGGAGGAGCTGGAAGCAGAGCTGGGAACCCCTCAGGTCACGAGTCGGATCCTGGCAGGAGCGGGGGAGCCTCTCCCCAGGGATCCTGGAGCCCAGCGGGAGCCTCTCCTGCCGGCCGCACGCCGCGCTGCCGAGGGTCCCACTGCTGCCTGCCGGTCCTGCTCTTTCAGGTGCTTCTGGGGCACTGCTCCTGCCCCGCTGGCCCAGTTCATGCCAGCTCTTTGAGACTCCTTCTTTGTGGTCCCTCACTGGTCTCTCCAGAGTCAGCCACGCTGCCCCCTTTATCCCCCTTCAGGTGACCCAAGGGACCAATCAAGGGACATGGAGGGTGAATCTCTGGGGCCTGATTGGTGAGGAAAGTGAATCCTAAGCCCTCCAATCATATTTTACCCTATCAAAACCCCTGGCCTAGGTCACCACCAGCTAGCCCATCGCATCTGTTAATTTGGACTGTGCACTCATAGGGCTTCGATCATTCGGTCCCGTGCCGCCTGGCTTTGGATGTGTATGGCTGTTCATCGATCCGTCCCTATGGTCTTACTGAATAGATGTCCTTTCCTGGGGTAGTCTCTTCCCCAATCCCGCCTGCCACAGAACTGATTCCACCTTACAGAATGCAAGAATCATCATAAATATTAAAAGGGATAGTCTTGAAAATATAACACTAAATGAAACAAGGTACATTATAGATATTATAGATATTAGGGCTGGAAGGGACCTCAGAAGATCAGCAAGTCCAGCCCCCAATTACCCTGTGGGAAGGGACCAAAATGACAGTTCAAGAGAGATTTCTTGTCATGGCTCATAAAGAAAAAACAGATTAAAAGAATTATTTTCTTTTCCAAAGAACAAAAATGGGAAGTTCTTAGGAGTACAGGAAGTCAGAAGCAATATAGAGTACATTTAAATGCAAGAGGAAAAGTTAATTTGCTACTGAGTGGTGAGGCAGAGTAGCAAGAAAAGAATTAGCTACAAGAATCTTTTATGAAAAGGGCAACAAAGCAGATAAAATGCTGGCTGATCTATTTAGGAGGATGACTCATGAGAAAGCAATTTCTCCTAAGGAAAGGTGTACAATGAATGGTCCTAGATCTATTAAATCCACCTTTCAGGATTTTGGCACCAATTTATGCATGCTGAAATAAGTCAAGCCTACAGAGCAGATGCAACGGGATTTAAATAAGTAAAAAAGCCAGTTCTAGCAGAATGAGAAGTAACTAGATCTGAGAAGCCAATGCCTCGAGCAGAGACTAAAAGGGCTATCAACAACTTAGAGCTTGGAAAACTCCCATAACTGGAAAGCTATGCAGCCGAATGCTTCAGAGCATTTAGACAAAATCTTTTCCCCTTATTAAAAGCAGTGTTTGATGAAAGTCTAGGGGGTAAAAAAAGATACCAGAAGCTCCCACCACCTCCCTACACAAACAAGGTAATCCCATAGAATATGGTGACTTTTAACAACTCATTTCTCCTTTAAATGCATGTTTTAAAATTTATGCTAATATGCTTGTAACAAGAATGCAAATTGTAATTAAATAATTGGTACCTAAAGGTCAGGCAGACTTATTTCTGGAAAACCATCTTCAGAGGAACAAAGGTGCAGACTGAATTGTGCCTATTCATCTCGTTTTCTCTTGGTGGAGAGAAGGTGTTGAGTTGAGTGGCTGCTTGTTGTTTATACTAGGTGGATGTGGCCCTGGACTGATAATAGTTAACTCCAGGGACTTGAATTAGGTTAGCTGGATCCTTCAGTAAAACAATACCCATTAGGAAGGAAAGAAGCAAAGGAAGTGTTACCAAGATATGATACAGATATTGCAAAGACCCAAATTGAAACCACAGAACAAAGTGTCCCATCTTGGAATGATGTATCCATTGGAATTGATGTAACCCTGATCTTCAGTACATAATGCTTTCCCAGATGATAGCCCAGCTTTAACAAGGCCTCCGCTTTAAAGAATAAACCCCTTTAAACATTCCCAAATCTTATTGACTTATTGACTATTTACACAAAGCAATATATTTTCTATAGCCTTGTCATTGTGTGTGTGAACAATATCTATCACAGCATGGTTGTCACCCTCCATGAGGGCTCCAAAGTCCTACTATATTACAAACAAACAATAGCAGCAATAAATATAATGTTTCTTTCAAAAAATAAAACACTGAAGTGAATCTATTACTGATATTACAGATTCACTTTGCAAATCCAACTTTCCTCCTCCAGAAGAAATTGGGCAGGGGTAAGGTAAATGATGGTTGCCCCAGCGCTTTGACTTGTCCTATGCCTCAATACGGCCACTCAATATTTCTTTAGAAAAGAACTTGCTTCTAGATTGTTCAATACCATCCACTTACAAGGAGGTTTTACAGCAACCTTCAGGACCAGGCATGGGCTTCCAAGCCCTGTGTATTATTAGTGCGCAGATACCTACAGAAGAATAGTAACTTAGAACAAAGCAAAGCAGAATTCTTCTTGAAATCAAATAGTAAAAAAAACACCCACCTTGTGGTCTTTCACCTCCCAAAATTCAGTAGACCCAGATCTCACTAACAAATTGATGTCTACATCTACTGATGTCTTTCTATTTGCTAGGGAAGGAAAATACAGCTGAAAAGCATTCCTTTTGAAGCGGCTCTACTAATATGGAATTTGATTCCCGAAAACAGCTTCCCTTTCAGGAAGGATCTCACTGTAACTTGTATCACTGCTCTAAATCCTGAATTACGCTGTGGGAACCTGGAAAATTAAGTTCATGAAACTTACCTTGAATATAGGGTAAGATTCATTGTTCTAGGCATTTTGAGAGTTATGGGTACTAGTTCTTTAACAGTACGGCTCATTGTTACAGCAAAAGTAAAAACAAGATGGTATATCATAATTTCTCTTTGCATTTATATTTTCAGTTACAAATAATTAGAAAGAAGCAAATCACTTATGGAATAACTGCTTTGGACACAACTGGATGTTCAATGGAAGAATAATCACAGGCAGACTATATAAACGCTTACACCGTTTAAATAAATTGACTGAATGAGAGAAGCACGAGGGAAAGAATGCTTTATATATCAGTGGAAATGCCAACTTAGTGGGAACATTGGTATAAACTGTTACACTGATTCTGTAATTTCTTTGCGTGGCTGTGGTCCATGAAATTACTGCCACACATACAGCACTGCAAAAAACAATAATGCAAAAGGGATTTGCAATGGAATTTGATATCATTTGGGGGAAAAAAAAGAAAAAATGTGTTACCAGAAATATCCCTGGAATAAGAAGTATTACTAAAACAATATTTGGATGTAGATTGCCTCTATTAGGCAACAAATTATAGCTGGTGCAATAAATAGACACATAAGTCAAGTTTCATTGTACATAATCAAGTGAATTTTAACTTCTAAAGAACAGAGAGCAGAAGATTAAAAACAACAGGATACTTCATTACAATAGGAACTAGTGATTGATAACTGATTTGGGTAGCGGTATCACCTATGGGAATGGACCATTCCATTGCTATACAAGGAGAGTCATGCAATAACTCTTCTAGTTCCCATTGTACAAAAACTATTTTCATTTTAAAAGCATGGACAAATAATGCCAAGAATGTCTTGATCTGGTTGTGGCTGGGTGCCTGTTCCTTTTTGGTCTGACCTCTAAGCTCATATTTTGTAACATGCATCCACCCAGCTGTGCAAACCTATCCCAGGTGTGTGCACATTTCAATAGGTGCACCTGTCCAAATTTGTATGTACGTCCAGCGTACGTGTAAATCAGGAGCTGTATGCATCAAGGTTTGCACGCACTTTGGTTGAAAGAATGCACACCTGAAAACTTGTATGATGAATAAAACCGGGAATAAAAAAAAGAAAGTTGATCAAGTTTCAGGAGAGGCCTAGTTTAGTGTGGCATCAGTAAAGTGAGGAATGCCAAATGAATCCACAGGGTTAGCTCTTCTATTTTAATGAGTTTTCCACTTAGCAGTCTTAATGAAGATCTCTTTTCTACAATTCTACCTGCCTGCTGCATCCATTACTATCAGGGAAGCATTTGGCTTGCTTAGTGTATTGGCTTCAAATGACATGTTCAAGTAGTAAGAGGGAGTTATAATAACTAGTAGTACACTTATAAACCAAAGAAGAAACCTACTGGGTTCTGTCATTAGATCAACATCCATAAAAGGTGTTTGGTTTGTGCAATACGCCCATAAATTCCCTAGATTACAGATATCTAATAGCTCTACAAGGATTTAACAAAAATATTCTGTTTGCACCTAGTAATATAATACAGTAGGGAAAAAAAAGATTGAAGCACTGTTGCAAAATAAACATTGCTGCCTGAAGCATGTCTGATAAATACAAATAAGCTATTTTAATCTTTGTTTTAGACAGTCAGTCACTTGAACTTGGTTGTTGTCTTTTTTTTGAGCTACCATTATACAGCCACCTCAGGCAAGTTCGGGGGAAAGAATTATGCTGAAGGCAGGAGCAAATGATTTCATCTTTCACTAAGTTTGGTCTTATTACAGGATCTCTGGCAAATGTTAATAAGCACATGCTTTGTTCAAAAGCACAATGCAAATCTCAGTGTGTATTTTAAAGTGATGGATTATTAAATTTAAAAGCTGACAGCAACATCTACAAAAATATATACTGTAGCTCCCATTATATGCCAAAACCTTCAAAGCAACTTTTCATCCAAATCATTCCTTTAAATCCATACCTGTTTTAGTGACATTACTCTTAATATACTTGATGAAATATTAAGCATGTAATTACTAAACATGCTCTATAAATGCCTTCCCTGACATTCAGGCTACACAGAAGGTTGTATGATAATGAGAGTTAAGATATTTTTTTCTCAGAAGTATCTTTTCCCAGGGAGAGAGTCAAGATTAGGAGGAAAATGTTATATTTAGAATAGAAATGAAACCTTACTGAATGCTGCGCTTGTTATAAAGCAGCCTGGAAGAGAGAAATGAGAACTCCCAATTGTCACCTTGGAAGAATGTAGGGCGGCCATGCTCTAGCTACACACCTGGGGCTCCCATCTGGCATGTGTTGAGTCACTGACAGAGGGAGCGAGTTACATGGCATCTTCTCAGAAAAGTTCACTGCAACATCACAGGGGGGGATGGAAAAGAATAGGTAACTTTCTTCTCACACGAGGCATGTACAGACATTACACTTAGACCGGTCTAAGTGAATGTAGATTAGGGTGGGCAAAATCTGGCCCATGAGCTGGATCAGGCCCATGCAGAATCCATTTCCCAGCAGCCCCTGTCTGCATCACTAAGGCCAGTTTCCATGGAGACCCCAAAAGCAGCAATGCAGTGACAGCACGGGGCTAGGCTTCCCATGGGGACCCACCCCAGCAGCGCTGGCAGGGTGCGCAGCCGGGCAGGGAGCTGCTCCAAGACTGGGATCTTGCAGTGGTGCCAACGTGCTCTGGAGCCAGGGCAAAGCCATGAACCGCCACCCACATGCCTTGGGCAGGGGTATGCAGGCAGCATGCCTTGGGCAGGGTATTGCAGCTCTGCCCCAGCTCTAGACCATGCTGTCACCCCTGTAAGATCCCAGCCCTGGCCACAGAGCAGCTCCCTGTCCAGCCATGCACCCTACCAGCGCTGCTAGGTCCAGTCTCCGTGGAAATCCTGGCCCCATGCTGCCACCGTGCCACTGTTACTGGGGTCTCCATGAAAACCAACCGCAGCGACACAGGCAGAGGCTGCTGGGAAATGGAGTCTAGCTGCCAGCCAGATCCGCTATTTTGCCAGCCCCTAATGTCTGATGTAGTTCAATCTAAACCTATAACCATACAGACGTTCAGCACGCATAGATCAGTCTAAATATGGCACAAGTGACCTAAGATAAGCTTGGTGCAAGGTACATTCAATTGAGATTCATTCAGGTTAGACTAATATATCAAATCTCTTGTAGTCACTGTTCTCCAACATCCCAGTCTGCTTTGTGCCCCGTTGCCCCCCCATGTGGCCCATGCTCAGCTGCACCAGCCGAGCACCCGGCACACCCTGCTCCCAAGCTGTCTCAGTGCCAAGCAAGCACAGCACCTCTCCCAGCCTTGCCTCCAGCCACCTATCAGCTGCAGGCAGGCAGAGGGGGGAGGTGAGGCATCTGTGCCACCTGCAAGAGCCAAGGGACCTAGATACCTGAGTCCCTGGGCTGTGGCCCTGCACCCTCAACACCCTGTTACTAACCACTCCACAATGTACATGCAAACTCCAGTGCAGAACCCAGGAGAACCTCCATGCTCAGGCACAGCCCCTCAGACCCTGAACCTAGCATCGGCACACCCAGCTAGGGACCCCCATGACCCTGAACTCAGGCACAGCCCCAAAGACCCCAACCCTGGCACCTGTATACCATATCTCAGAGGCCAGAGCCAGGCACCCTGCAACCCAGACCCTAGCATAGATATCCCCCTCCCAAGCATGAACTGGTGCAGGCGGCTCACCTCTGGCGGATCAGGGTCACTGGGGCCAGAACATTTGGACTTGGCCCACATGGAGGTGGCCCTGTAACCTCCATGTCTTAGACATCCCACAGGCACCCAGGCCACGTGCACCTGGGGTGCTGCAAGTATTTTTTGGCTCAAAGCCAAAGAGTTCCAGAATACTAAGAATTGGGTGGGGGGGCATCCTATAATAAGGATGGGCATTGGGCATCCAAGCCAAGGCAAGCAGGCAGATGCTCCCGGAAACTTCTGGAAGAGGTGGGACATGGCCAGCTGCCTCGGTGTTGCAAGTTGAGGACACTAGAAATTTCTAGGCCAGGGAATGAGGTGTTGCCAGCATCAAGGGGGTGTCTGCTGGAAGATCTTGGAAAGTTTGAGGTTCTGGAGGTGACCTGGCCACACTCCGGAGCAGGGACCACACCCAGCTGGAGAGGAACAGCTACATGTCAGGACCCACCAACCTATGCACACCCACCATTCTTTGCATCCATCTATCCATCCATCCACTTCCTCACAGCCAGACCCTCACCCATCCAAAGATGCCGAGGCCCCACAGACACCACCACATGGAACACCCCATCCCATCCTCCTCCAGTACCCAAGCTCAGTCACACAACTGGAGCCCCACGGACATGAAGGATCTCATTGAAATCCGGGGTAAACAGGAGATCCAGAACCAGCTCCTCAAAGGTTACTGGAACAAGGACATGTTCAAGTGCACCATTCACTACCGATCCAAACTAGGTCGCTTGAAGAAAAACCTAATAATTAAGACTGCTTCCTCCCCCAGTTTTTTGAACAACTGCACAAGGCCATGTAGACCAACATAGCCCTCCACAAGAGGGAGATGGCCAAGGCCAAATCCCTGAGGTGACAAGTGCACTCCATATGAAGCAGAGCAAAAACTGAGATTTGCTTTGCTTAAGTCCAATTCCATTTCCTATACAAAAATGCAGCTAGAATTGGTTTAGAAAGACTTGCACAATGGAAGACTGAACACTGAAATTAGGACCGAGTGCCCCCATTACAATCATATTGACAGTAACGTGTTATGGATCTCACCTGCTACGCTGAAGTAAATGTCTATTAAATTTACCAAACCAGTAAATCCAGTGTGTCGCTCTCCTAGTAAAATTCTGTTAATAGCAAGAACTAATTTCCCAGCATAATCAGCATACTGGTTTCCTAATATTTTGCAGTTCTTGGGCAAATATTGCCACTTCTTTTCATGGCATGTCCTGACCCCACAAAACCACAGGTTGCCATTCATTCTGCAGAGTCTTGGGATACTTAGGGGCAATTTGAATGTTTCCTGCCTTTCTCTGCATCCTTCTACTTTACGTTCTTAAGAACTTGAAGAATGTAGCTCCCAGATTCTGGAATCACTTTAGTTGGACACTGCCCCCTTCTACTAGTAGGTATGTACCAATAGATCCTAGTTCCTCCCAGGTTTGAAACTGCTTCATACATTCGTATTATAACACAGATTTTTTTCTAAAAGAGCATCACTACTCTTTTTCCTATTACACAGGAATCTCTCCGGGAAAAGGCATAGCTGGAAGGAACCCAACAGCTGGTATTTATCCAGGAGCTTGAAAACTAAATGCAACATGGGCCTTAAAAAATGATCAGTATAGGAAAGCCAGTGCTTGTTCTATAAAGATGTGATTTACAGGAGGTGCAGCTAAATTCAATGATCCTTTCTGGCCTCAAACTCTCTGAACCTATGAAAAGATCATTTATTTTATTCAATGTCTCATAACTAAATTATTAGGCTCAGCTTTTCTTCTCGCGTATTAATATCAGTGACAGATTTACAAAATAATGCTGCTTTAGACAGAATGAAAGATAACAGGCTTTTTTTTTAATTGTATCAAGGTATTTCTACCAGAAGGCATAAAGATATTATTCATTTTGCTCTTATCTTGGGTAGCTACGGCTGCATGAAAATAGATGTGCCTTTAAAATAATAAGGAAAGAAACCTGGTAAACACGTAAAATATTTCTGCTATGCTGGGTTGTTTTCATTGAGTTGAGGCTGTATATTAAACATGTTAGTAGCTGGGATCCTGCTGGTTTACCTATTACCTTAGCTCTTGGGTACCAGACAATATTCTAAATATTGAAACCATTATTCAAGTCCTTAATGAATTCTTCTAACCAGTCTTTATGGTTATATTCCAATATAAAATAAAAGCTTGATGCTGTAATGGAAGAATTACTGCTATTAAAGGATTTAATCCTAACTATACTACAGACTATTTCTTGATATATGAAGCTCAGACTCTGGAGGGTTGTTATTTTTATCAGGTTTGTATTTTACAGGTAAGCATTAACCGCAGATTACAGGATTGATTCTCACCAGGTTTCCCTTGCATGAAGGCACAGCTTTACAGGATCAGTAAAACTAGGTAGTTCTTAGCTAAAAGTGCGGTTGGTTCAAAACTTCATGAACATATTTTTATGACTTGTCTCTCTGATTAGCCTTCTCGCTGTAGCAACTTTCTCTGTTGCTAGGACAGATTCACTGGCAACCAAGGGAAAGGTCTATAACAGCTGGAAAGACAAAAGGCAATCACCGAGGATGGGCACAACTATGCTGAGCTTGGCAACATGATATACAGCCCGAACCAGCCACCCACCGAACCTGCTGTCCCAGGAGACAGAGCATAGCCCTGGGCTTGCGAGTAGAAAAAGAAATAAGGGTGCAGCTGGCACGATGCTACTAAAGACATGACTAATGATGACCGTGACACTGGTGTGAGCAGAACCCAATATTGTGTTACGAGGGGGAAAAAAAACCCGCATCTGTGTACTAAAAGGAGAGGGAATCACTTCTAACAATGTACTGGAATGGAGCAAAACAACGCTTTGTTTGATAGCAATCGCAATGGGCTAAAATTAAAGCTAGGGGACAGAAAGGCATTTTACTTAAGGTAAGAAGCAGTGCTTAAGGTAGGGCACACTGAGCCGTGCTATTTGCGGCCACTGTTTATCTTGCTAGCTGAACAGGATGGATAAGAAATAGGATGTGAAATGGGAAGCTAAGAATGATTAAAACAATGATTTGAAAATTGTCTGGTGAAGGTGGAGGAGGCATGAGAAATATTTCCTGTAACACTTTGTAGCTGCGAGAGAGATTTGGGAACAAAATACATTTGGTTGGGAGCATAGGAAGGGAAAATATTGATATTCCTAGGGCCAGAGCTATCAAAGGAATCAAACCAGAACTAGGCCTGTGTGAGAAATGGATGACAGGCAACAAATGAAGAAGCTAAGAAATGGTGGCATGAAGAGACTGAAAAGCACAGCAAAATGAGAGGAACCAGGAGGCATGAGGATCCTTTTAAAAGCTTGATTTTTATTAACAAAAGCACTGAAAGAAGAAAAGACAGAGCTGCAAGGACACCGTTGTCAAGTATTAAAGAGCAGCAACTAATGATGAACGGAGAATACCTTGAGTGAGTTTAGGAGGAATAATAAAGACGAAACCACAAAAACTACCACACAGCACTGAACATGAATGAACCCTCCTGAAGGGGGAATGGGAAGGAATGAGTTTTAAATCCTTAAATAGCCAGGGTGGCTATGGCAAGGCTGACTGGAGGTGGTGTTATATGTTACACAAGGAAGATACCTACAGGCTGTGTTTACACTGACAGTTTTTGGGAAATCTTCCCTGTCCTAGTTTTCCCACTGCTACTAGCAGGAGGAGTGCTAAATAGATTGCTGCCGGCGTGTTCAGTACTCAGAGCAGGTCTTAGACAATGCAATGGCAAAAACATCAACGGCTGGTGTACGCCATCATCGCCAGCACCTGGAGCAGCAAGCAATTTGCTGAAGGTTGGCTCTGTAGAGAAGTCCTCATAACTGAGATGGCAGAATGTACTGAAGAATATAGAACTGAAGATGCAGCTCAGAACAATTTCCCATTTAAGGGGCAAAGATAAAATTGCCATTTGCCCTGCTAGTAAAAGCAGAAAGTGGATTCTGTATGACTAGGAGTCTCCCCAACATAAGGAGGCAGCTGCCTAATTTCATGGGGAGGTCACGGGGCTGGCTGTCATACTGGTGGGCCAAACCACTGCGTCCTGAGGACTTTTACCTCCCTCTGGGGAGCCAGCATTTTATTTTCAGTAAGTTTGTTTTTTTCATGGATTTCACAGATATCGCCTGATTTCATGGACAATGCCAGATTTCACGATTTCCATGAAATCCACAAAATTGTGATTTCAGTAGGTCCCTATCTATGAAAGAAGATATTTTGGTTTTATACATCATCTTTCATATTCCTGATTTACAGAACAATGTTATTTCACTCCAGATGAAGAGAGTTATAGTCTCTTGGTGAAGCCACCGGCAAATCGAACCCAACTCCAGTGGGTTATTAAATTATATCAATTCTGCAGGATTTGAAATGGATCCAATACCTGATGTTTGATAAATTTTCCAGGTGATTTTACCTAAAATGATACAGAAGTTTTCACTGAATGAGATTTTGTACTCCTTCCCCCAACCCCACTAAAATCAGTTTTTAGCAAAAGAACAAAGGCTTTGACCAACAAAACATTTCTCTAATGAATTTTCTTTTTTAAAAATCATCAAAAAATGGAAAATATTGAAATTATTGAGAATTTTTCACTAAAAATAATCACTTTGGAAAAAGGCCATTTTTTGACAAAAACAAAACTGTGCCTCCTGTGAGCAAATGTAAGTCCCAATACTCCAAACATTTATACTTTCTTCATTCTGACATGTGAGTACAATAGTTTTGCTGAATGAGTTAAAGAGCCAGTGCACTTACCTAATATTAAGTATGTGTATAAGTGTTTGTAGAAACATGACTGTGGTTTCCTTCATCAACAGCACCACATTCAATTTGCTGGATGGAGGTATAAAAAATAAATGTCTAGCTTCCTCATTTAGCTACTGCAAAGAAATTCTACTTAATTATACAATGATATTTTACTGAGAATGAGGAGGAGCAACACAGGAAAGACTAGATGCTGTTATGAAATACATACAACTGATCAGGAAATTCTAACATAGCAGGGAAGGGAAACAGTCACATATTGGGGTTTAAATTGTCCCTGTTATTCTATACAAGTCCCTTGAGTTTATTCTGCTTTTGTTCCCTTATAGGATATGATCACAACAGAGAGCAGTCCAGATGATAAATGAGAATTGAGGGCCTATTTATTCCAAAACAAACAACAAGTAAAATGATTTCTATCCAAGACTTCAAGCATCCTAATGTCAAATAGTCAAGAAATAGTAAATTCAATAGGAAGTCAGACAGTCATCAGCCTACAAAATGCTTTTCTTGTATCATTGTGGAGATTACACACATAGGCCTCTCTATAGCCTCAGAAATAAATGGCCCAAAGGTCATCGGATTCCATCTACTCTATTTACTCAAATAGAAGCTAACCTGGTATAAGACAACCTTCCCCCTCCCCCAGTGAGATTTCATATATGGAAAATTTATGAATTTGTTGTAATTTTCCAGGTATATAATCTAATTATTGCAGGTTTGCCTTGAATTAGTATCCCTCCCACTGCTACAGCAGGGAAACCAGATCTGGGGAGTCAGGTAGCCTCTTTGCCCTCTGCTTTCCCCCAGTTTTTTCCCCTGGCAGCCCCTTTCCTCTGTCTTTACTATAGACCCTGCTCTCCCTGAGCACATGGAAGTCAGGAGCAAATTTGAGAACAATGACCTTGGAATTAAAAATGGCTGTAGCAATTTGCATATAGTACCTGTCAGCGTGTCCGTGCCAGGCACCCCCTAAACTTCTTGATTCTCGCCTGCCACAACTTTGATCTTAATGAAAAATAGGGAGGAAGGAGGTGTTACCCGAGCTGGTACCCACGGGAAGGATCATGCTGGATCAGAGTATGGTACAGGTGCTTTTATTACTCTCTATCTTTCTCTTGTTTCCAGGAACCCCTGGAGGAGGAAACAGTCCATCAGACCAATCTCGAGGATCCCCTGGGCATCCAAGCCAATCCCCGCCAACTTATGCAGTCAGTAAGTGTAGCATACAGTCCCGATTACCAGTCGCTAATTACCTTGTTAATGGCTCATTAGTGGCAATGCCAAGGTTCCCTTGCCATGTCTTGTGCCAGATCGGGGACTGCAGCGTTCTATCAGTCTCTTATCCCCACCCCCTTCTCTTTGGGTGCGGGTGCCGAGTCCCTGTCTCTTCAGGGGCCAGGTCGGGTGTCCCCCCACTCCTCTTTGCCTCCTGGGTAGCTCCGTCGCATCCTGGCGAGCAACGGCTTTTCCACGTTGCGGCTCCACTCCTCCATGACTCACCACTGCTGGCATGGACTTCAGGTATGTAGTGAGGAGGGCGATTGGTCCCAGGACTCCGTTGTCGTTGTCGTGTGGACCCTTGCACCTGGGATCCTCCCTCTGGATCCTTTGTAGCAGTGGTCCTCAACAGTGCCCGAAGGCGATTTCTCCCCAGCCTTCTCCTCCTCTTATACTTCGGGCCCGAATCTCATTGGCTCTCAGCTGGCGTGGCATGCCTCCTTCCCATCGAGTAATCATTATCTCCAGCTGCCAAAGTCCCTCTAGTAACAGGGTTTCAGTCGGGACTCTGTTACAGTACCAATGCACTTAGTTCATCCAGAATGGATGTGTGTTAAACTTTTCTTAAACTGCTGCAAATTTTAGAACACGTAAATACACTTTTAAGTAGGACTTTGGCACCTACTTATATAGTACAAACTATTCATGATATTAGTTCAAAGTTATAATGATTTACCCTATAGTTCAGTGGGCTAGGTCCCACCAGAGTCAACGAGATTTCAAGCCATGGTGATGCCACAACTTAGCACTGCTCAGTACGTGTGTGCACTCCAGATATGACCCATGTGCTAATTAGCCCCCTACTCATGACTGGAACCAGGCAGTCTTGTCACAAATCTTGGGATGCTCCAAAAATTTCTATGCAGACAAGGCACAAGGCAACCTGGTCTGGTTCCACTAAATGAAGGCTGGGACCACACTCATCATATGTGCCAGGCTGAGAAAGAGGGTGACAGAGATACTCTGGATGAGCTGTTTGAGGCCCCATTTTGTGATGTTTGCCAGGCATCTAAAGCTGGAGAAGAAACAGAAATCATTGGAATAACTGGAAATGGGAAAGAAAGGCAGAGCTCAGCTGTGGGAATGAAACTGAAGTGTATGCAATGTAGTGGCTCACCAGGACTTGAAAAGAGTCGGCACTGATGAGTGCAACAGGCACTACTTATTCTTATTTAGATGGGCTGCACTAACCTTTCCCCATGGTAGGTTCCTGTCAGCATGTTTGCTCAACATGGGCTAGGTGTTTTACAGTCATAGTGTGGGCTGCATTTAGTTTAATGATAGCCATTTAATGAGGTTGTATGCAATTAGATGAGGGGCTTTTTTCCCCATGACAAATGAGGGGAGGAGGCACCTTGTCTTATATTTGAGTAAACACAGTATTTCAGACCAAAGTAGGGAGCAAGTTCCAGAGTCTCAGAGACCACACAGAAAATGCCCTTTCCCACCACCCCTGTTGACTTTATTTTCTAAAAATCAACCAAGTGAAATTCAAGAAAAACAAGTGCTAAATACTACAGCTACGATCCAAATGTACAGGTACAAAATGGGCAATAACTGTCTTGACAAAAGAACTCTAGGAATGGATTTGGGGTTATAGTGGGCCATAACACTGAATATGAGTCAACAATGCAACACATTTTCAAAAAAAGCCATATCTGATTCTGGTAAGTATTTGTACAAATGTCAAATAAAAGACAGAAGAGGTCATTATTCTGCTCTCCCCAGCACTTGTGGGAACCTAGATGGAGTTTCATTTCTGGCTTTGAGCACCACATTTGAATAAGGATGAAGATAAACTCAGGGCACTCCAGAAGAGAACTAAAAATGAACTCTAAGATGTTTAGAATATATGACCTATTAGACAAACTGAAAGCACTGGGCTGCCTTTCTCTAAGAAAGAAAAGGGTAGGGTGGGATGGGGTGGGAGATGAGATAGTCTTTGAATACATAAAAGATTGTTACAAAAAGGACAGTGATCAATTAATTATTCTCCATGCTCACCGGGGACAGGACAAGAGGTAATCAGCTCAATATGCAGCAAAGAAAATATAGGTTAGATATTAAGAAAAACCTTATAAAGATAATTATACCCTGGAACAGACTACCTAAGAAGGTTGTGGAATCCCCTTCATAAAAGGTCATTAACAAACAAGTTCACAGACTTTGTATACACATCCAGAGTGAGTAGAAAACTCCTCAGAAAGGAATAGTTGCCAATTCAGATAGTGGTCCACATAGTTCAATACTCTTTTTTTCCAGTTGTTAGTGTTAGATGTTTCAGAGGAATCAACCCCCATAGATGACGTGCTACTGCAAAACCCCAGGCTGTGGACAATTGCCTTATGGCTTGAAGCATGAGGCCTCATATCCCTAATTTTAGCTAGAGCAGCTGCAAATGATATTCTTATTATCCATGCAAATGTGTAATCCTTTTATGACGACTACTAAATTCTTTGCTACTGAAATTAGTGAAGATTTTGCTGTTTCTACCAGGTTTGCATTTGTTTGCAAATGGTTTGAAGATTAAAAGAACTGTGCAAGCACTAAGCATTGTTATTTGGCAAAGAATCTAGCTCAGAAAGACTGGGTGTCACTTGCATACCCTACTGTTTACTATCAAAAAGCCACCTTTATCAGCAGACAAGCAGAAGCCAAGAAAAACCTATCTAACAAAATGATGCCTTGAGCCCAATTATTGATTGACCAGACACACATAGAAAGACATTTTTGTCTGCGTGTTGAAAGGTGCTATTTTACATCAGGTGCATTCAGAATCTCTTCTTCCACCAATTTTGACATTTCCTTTATTTGCTCTGACATAACTTCATTGGCCATCAGCACCCTGGAAAGGTATTTCAGAGATTCCCACGAGTACCAGCTCGTGCACATGGCTGACAGGAATAGCCCTTGGGAGTTCCACTGACTGGGGCTATTGCAAGGTCCTTTAGAAAGGGAAAAACAGCTGGTTTTGAGCAATCTAGATATGACAGAAAGCATTCTGGTCTGAAAACCCCTCTTCTGCTGCCAAACATTGCATGGTGAGGTGGAAGAAACTTGCTCTCTAGAAATGCTGCAAGTCAGTACTTTTGTTTATATATATTTTAATTTGGGGTATAATGTGACACAGGGGTTTTATCATATTTGTACTGAAGATGGTGGAAGTGCAGGACAAGCATGGGCTAATAGCTGAGAATGAGGAAGCAAAGAAAAGAGCAATGACTAGAATATGGTGAAGGATGGGACTACTCCTGCTCTCCTTCCTTGAAACAGTTCTGGAGAAGCTTTCCAGTATGAACATGAGAAAGCACATGCAAAAATTGTTTAAAGAAGCAGAAGAACTTGGTAGAAAGTTCAGAACAGAAAAAAAGGCGCCAGGAAGCAACTACATTGAGTTGCTGCAAACAGGAGATATACACATGTCCTGAGGAACAGTACAACGTGAGAAGTAGGTCTGTTGAAAGCCAGTGGGTAAAGGTCAGAGGGGAGAGAAGCAGGGAGAATAGTGGGTGTCTGTTACAGGTCACCAAACCAGGAGGAAGAGGTAGATGAGGCCTTCATTCAACAACTGACTGAAGCTTCCACATTGCATGACCTAGTTCTCAGGGTGGACTTTAATTACTGTGACACATCAGTGCATAGGCAGTCCAGCAAAATCTTGAAGTATTTTAGGATAGTTTTTGATACAGGTGGTAGAGGGCCAACAAGGCGAGGAGCTTTTCTCAACTTGCTGCTCACAAACAGGGAGGATTTGGCTGAGAATGTGAAGGTGGGCGACAGTGACCACATAATAGAATTCAAGACCCTAATAGAAGGAAGGACGGAGAGCAGGAGAATCAAGACACTGGACTTCAGAAAAGCAGATTTTAGCACATTCAGGGAACTGGTGGGCAGGATCCCCTGGAAGGCAAGTCTGAGGGGCAAAGTAGTCCAGGAGAGCGGACTATACTTTAAAAAGACCGCCTTAAGATCATAGCAGTAAGTTATTCCAGTGCAATGGAAGAATAGGAAATGCAAGAATGGGACCAGTCTGTATAGACAGCGATCCCTTCAATGATTTAAAACTCTAAAAGGAAACCTACAAAAAAGTTGTAACTTGTTCTTATCAGAAGTGAAAAGTATAAGGTTAGTATGTGAGAGTGCAGGAAGAAAATTAGGAAGGCCAAGACAATCTTAGATGCAACTAGCAAGGGACATAAGAAAGACAATAAAAAGGGATTCTACAAGTACATCAAGAGTAAGGGGAAGACCAAAGGAATTATAGGTCCCTCATGGAATGCAGAAGATAATCTATTTACCGATTATGCAAAGGATGCTGAAGCATTTAATGCATTTTTTCTTTAGTCTTCACAAATATGATCAACTACCACATGATGAGTGCAGCTGGCAGCAAAGATAGGGAAGATAACAAAAACAGAATGGAGAAAAGAGGTCAGGGATTACCGTATTTTTCGAACCATAAGACGCACCTGACCATAAGACGCACCCAGTTTTTAGAGCAGGGAAACCGTTAGAGAAATGGTGTTTTTCTGAGGAAAATAGAGTAGTGAAAGAACTGTCAGTTGTTATGAGAGACATATTACCACACACATCAGTACTGTAATTTGACTCATACCGCTTGGTATTACTATTAAAGGGCACCAACCAACCTGACAGGCAAGGCTTTGCATGGCAGGAGAGACTATGTGCGTCTCTCCTGCCAT
>NW_017728951.1:13644963-13671885 GCF_001723895.1 Crocodylus porosus | reverse complement strand
CGGGCACATGGGACCGCAAACAAATGTTCTGGGGTACCACACCTTCGGACCATAAGACGCACCCTCGTTTTCCCCCCACTTTTGGGGGGAAAAAAGTGCGTCTTATGGTCCGAAAAATACGGTACTTGGAGAAGCTAGATGCTTTCAAGTTAGCAGAGCTGGATGAGATGCACCCTAAGACACTTAAGGAATTGGATGAGGTAATTTCAGAGCCATTGGCTATTCTCTTTGAGAACTCATGTATGTCAGATGAGAAGCCAGACAACTGGAAATGGGGCAAATATAGTACCAGCTTTAAGAAAGAATAGAAAGATGATCCAGGAAATAAACCAGTCAGTCTGGCCTTGATACCTGGGAAGATCGTGGTGCAGGTCCTCAAGAAAGCCATAGTGAAGCAGCCAGAGGAGAACAATGTGATCAAGAACTGTCAGCATGGATTCACCAAGAGCAAGGCCTGACCAACCTGATGTCCTTCTACGATAAGGTTACAGGCTCTGTTGATGTAGGGAGAACAGTGAATGTGATGTACCTTGACTTTAGCAAGGCTTTTGACACTATCTCCCACACCATTCTCTTTAACCATCTAAGAAAATACAAAGTAGATGGAAGTACTGTAATGCGGATACATAACTGGATGGACCAACTTATTCAGCGAATAGTCATCAATGGCTCAATGTCTCAATAGTTGGGAGGAGATATTGGGTTGCGTTCCCCAGGGGTCTGTTATTATTTAATATCTTTGTTAATTAATTATTTGGAAAATGGTATCAAGTGCATAACTAGCAAATTTGTGGATGCCACGTAGTTGCATGGAATTGCAGATACTCTGGAGAGTAGGGCTGGGATCAAGAAAAACTTGGATAGACTGGAGAAATTGTCTGCAACCAATCAGATGAAATTCAACAAGAAGTACAAAATCCTACAGTTGGGGCATAATAATTGCATGCATAAGCACAGACCTGGGAATGACATACTAAGCTGCAGTACAGCAGAGGACTTGGGTGTAACAGTAGACCATAAGCTGATTATGAGCCAATGGTGAGCTCTTGTTGCAAAAAGGGCCAAAGCATCCTGGGTTGTATTACTAGTAGTTTCACTCACAGATCAAGGAAGCAACTCTTTCACTCTGTTCAGTGCTAGTAAGGCCTCGCTTGGAGTCCAGTTTTGGGGTCCACATTTCAGGAAGGATGTAGACAGATTGGAAAAAGTCCAGGAGAGAGCAACAAAAATGACTGGGGAACTGGGAAGTATGGCTTATGAGGAAAGGCTGAAAGAACTAGGGTTATTTAGTCTGGAAAACAGAAGACTGAGAGGGCATTTGATAACAGTCTTCAAATATCTGAAGGACAATTATTAAAAGAGTGGAGATTGGCCATTCTCTATGGCCCACAGAGTACAGAACTAGGAGCAATGGCCTCAAGCTACACCAGAGGAAATTTAGGTTGGAGATTAAGAGGAACCTTCTGACTGTGAGGAACCTTCTGACTGGGTGGTCAAGCACTGGAACAAGTTGTGGAGTCTCCCATCCCTGGAAATTTTCAAAAGCAGATTAGACAGACACTTGGGTGGGATGCTTTAGTCGTGGATGATCCTGTCCTGACCGGAGGGCTAGACTAGATGAGCTTGTGAGATCCCTTCCAGTACCTGATCCTATGATCAATTTAGACCAGGAAAAGGTACAATAGATTAGCTATTTGTGATAAGACTTTGGAGAAGTCCACAGAACACAACTGAATGTGTTACAATATTGTGGGGAATGTATGGCATCCCTCAGAAATAGGAAATACTTATAGCAAGTCACTGACTGAAGTAAGGATAGACAAGAAGTAGATGGAAGAGTTTGGGATGTGATATTTGGGTCATGCTATCCCCAATTTGTTCAGTTTTAGCTTTGGAAGTAGCAGTGGTGCTAAAATGCTGTGTAGTTTGCAGGAAGACAAAGAATACCCCGACATTTGCAGATTACATTGACTTTACAGCACTGCTCCAGTAGGACTTATAGAGAATATCTAATGTAGACCTGGAAAGGAGAAAATATAACATGAGAAAAGAAAACATGTGGCAATAAAAAGGCAAGAGGAAGAGTAAAGATCAGTCATAGACAAAAACAAAATCTAGTCATAGTAAAGATCAATCACAGACAAAGAAAATAAGCAGTACAGAAAAAGGGAAATTGTGAAAAGGACATTAAAAATGAGACTAGTCACTACCACATTTGGAAAACTTAACATGATCTGGAAGGCAAAAAAAGCGTGTCAATCAAAATCAAAACCAGAGCATATGAGACAACTGTCATGCAGATGTTGTGGAACAGGCTGGAAGCCGGAGTGTGAAGAAAGCTAACTACTGTTGAAAGGACTTGGGTGAGAAAAACCTGAGAATTTCAAGATCGCAGAAAATTTAAAAATGAAGTGACTCTGAAACAGATTGATCAAACAGTAAAGATGTTAAAAAAGAATCAGAAAAGGCAGCTGTGAAGGTTTGAACTTGTGTTAAGAATGGACCAGGAGAGGACACCATACATGATGTATGGCAGAGGTTCTCAACCTTTTCTTTATTGCATACCCCCTTTCAAATTTACAGCTGCCTGCATGACCCTACCAGCATATGTTTTATATTTTAACCCCTTAAATGGCAATTATTATTATAGTGAAAATTAAATCCGTCATTACACAATTTCTCCCATGTACCCCCAGAGACGTCTTGCATACATACCCCCAGGGCTCCACATGCCCTGGGGGTATGCCCTGAGAGAAGGAACCAAGTGACTTCCAGAGCAAGGTATAAACAAAATGGTACATGTGAACTGGCAGGGAAGCAAAGGCCATGGAGCAAAAGAACATCCAGAACTCGTCTCTGCAGATATTTGTAATCCACAGACACTAAGGTTCCCTTTTTTATCTGCCAGGGAATTGGATGTTCAAGACCAGTGTTGAAGTCCTCATAAAGTCCAGAAAGATAGAGAATCATGGTACTGCATAAAGAAACAGCTTCCAGGCATTATCCATACTATTTCAGAACTCCCCATTGTCCCAGCCGCCTGCGGAGGGTTCAGGATTAAGAATGTGGTCGAGGGTAGAAAGGTAAGAAAGGTTATTGACTTAACAAAAACACAACTACACACAGATAACAAAACAACAGACAGACAATAATAATTCACATTGGCAACTTATCGGCAGTCCTCTCTGATGCTTCATGTATGACAATTTTCTCTTCTGCAAAGCTCAAAGAAATCAGGCGTCACCGATCAGCGCTGTCTGACGGGTATCGGGAAGGACCCTGGTATTCAGTCCTTGGGCTTGTCAAGATCCACAGGCCCACTGAATCCAGGCCAGCAGCTAATCTCAAATCAGTACTTCTTTCACAGAGCTACATCTTCCTTCTAAATGATTTCTGGATGTGCCAGCCAATTTATAACTTCAGAGCTATGCTGATAACTTACAACCATTCAGATTCTCTTTACTTCAACTGTCCTTAGGACTGACCAATAACAATACAAGCCTTGCATTCTTTTGATAAGGTTAATTTTAACTACACCACAAAGCATACTTCTACAAGGCTTTGCTAAATTTACTAGGCCTTATTACATACTAGGCCTCACTACATCTTTGACTTTAATTAGGCTCTTAACAACAACATATAGCTTAATATCTGAACAAATGACAGAAAAACACTTGGTCTAATCTTCATAGAGCCTTCAGCAAGCACTTTTACATCACAAACATAATTTAAGCTGTCACACCCTGCCCTGGGTTTGGTGGTCGTATGAGAGGGACCCCATAGAAACATGGCATGTATCTTTGGTAGCAAGAAGTCAAAGAAGTGCTTTTGAAGTCGGTGGAGTGGATGGGTCCAGTTTTTAAGATGCACCTTTGGGTCTGAGCTCTGCAGCATGATTCCCAAACCATGAAGTTTGGGGCCTGTATAATGAAGCGAACAGAAGGGTAGGCAGGGAAGTCTTCATCATGTATTTCCTCCCCCACCTCCCAGCACACACACCCAGAGGTAACATGGAGTTCTAGGATAAAAGTAGTACAGCATCACCATGCACTGTTTTTTTCCTCAGAGTCCCTTCTCAAAGAAAAGGGGAGCCACCCCTGTCCTCACGTTCTAGAAGCCCTGGTTTCCAAGGCAGATAACAAGCAGGGAAGTTAAAGTCAAATGAAGAACAAAAGATCACTGCGAGGGAGAATTTCCAAATACTCTATGAGTCACTTATAAAAGAGGTTACAACATGCTTATGCCTTCTAGCTCAAATACTGTAATCAAATTACCTTAGCTACAGCCTGAAAAGAGCCTTATTGTGGCAATAGCTAAATCTGAAGATGAATCACATTACCATTGTGCACTGCAGGTGTTTTATCACAGAAGCAACCCAATTGGCTTTCAGAACAGGTGGCATTTATTTCGAATGAAGCATGCTCTCTAATGTTTGTTCACTCACAAGACACCAACTCAGCCATCTCAAGCCTCAGATTTTTCCTCAAAGGGATATACTGAAAAGAGGGCATTTAAACAAAGCAGTAAAGGCTGCCATGTTAATAGGCTGGTGAAGGAATAGTAAGAATAGGAGGATTATTTGCTTTACAGAAAGCAATGAAAAAAGTCCCATTCTTGCAGTCCTTACACAGGCAACCAGGTTGTAGCTGTATTGATCTAGAAAAGGCAATCAAAACTCATAGTAGAGATGATATCTTTTACTAGACCAACAAGATTTTTTGCAAAAAAAAGGGTCTTTAATTGCAATTAATTAATTTAATTAATTTAATTGCAATTAAAGCATTTTTTTTCAAAAAATTTTGTTGGTTTATTAAAAGATACCATCTCTACTATGAGTCCTGATTGCCTTTACACAGGCAAGACAGCCATTAACTGCAACGGGACTTTTCCCTGTGCAAAGACAGAAGAACGGGCCCTTTATTAACAAACCTTTTACCATACTGTGGTTTCTGAATATACCACAGTATAGCAAGGATAATGCAGGATTCCCCTTTCTGAGAAAGGGTTAGGTCATACCACAGAACTGACTATAACTACACTTTGTAGATTATAGGCCAGATTTTCAAAATGACTAAGAATCTATGGTGATGAGCTTGTGAAGACAGCTGCTGGTTGCATCTGTGTAAAATCTGATCCAGTCAATTCAAATGCTTTTCCTACATGTGTTAAACAAAGAGCTCAACAAGGAGTCTAAACTAGTTTCACTCTTTCCTAGCAGGGAGGTCTCAGAGGGTGGTGATGGGTGTGTGCTCATTATCCCATCAAGACCTTTCCTATGATATCCCCTAGGACTTACCTTGTTGCCCCTCCTGTTTACTGTGTAGATGAGGCTGCTGGGCAAGATTGCATGGCAATTTGGAGTGAGATGTCATCAGTGTGCTGATGACACCCAATTCTACCTCTCCTTCTCTTCTGCACCTTGGCCCCTCAGTCTTACTCCTCCCCCAGCACCTGGCTGCAGTTAGGGACTGGATGCAGGTGAACCAATTAAAACTGAACCCTGATGTGACTGAAGTAATGGTTGTAGGCAGAATGTGTGATTAGGGGCACGGACTGGGAGGACTATCATTGCTGGGGTGTACCTTCCCCTTGTCACTCAGGTTCACAGCCTCCTAAATCCTCTGCTGCACGGAGATCTTCAGACAGTAGCTATGATTAGAAGAGCTTTTTACCAACTCCAGCTAATGAGAAGGCTTCGGCTTTTTCTTTTGGACTCTGATCTGGCCTCTGGTCCATGCCGTAGAACCTCAAGGCTAGACTACTACAATGTATTCTACATAAGATTGCCTGGAAGACTGCCCTTGGAGACAGTATCTGGTGCAGAACATAATGGCTCACCTTCTGACAAGGACTGATCACCAGAAGCACATAACTCCAGTGCTCCAGTCTGCACCGGCTCCCTGTAGCTTTCTGGGTGCAATTCTAAATGTCGGTTTTGACCTGTAAAGCCCTAAAATGGTCTGGACCCCACATACCTAAGGGACCGCTTTTTCCCTTATGCCTCACCACAATCTTGCCTTAAGGTCAGGCAAGAGCAACAGTAGGGAGAATGTCATCAGTAGGAAGTACCATCAGTAGGCCATGTCTGCTTGATGCAAACATGTGGGAAGTCATTTCTCTGCAGTTGCTCCTGAGCTCTAGAATTCCCTTCCTTTTTAGGCTTGCAAGAGCTCAAGCCTGGACATCTTTCCAAAGCACTGTAAGACTGTTTGGGCAGGCGTTCACCAAAAACTAGGACAAGATGTTGTCTAAGGTGTCTCTGTTTTCTTTTGATGTCCAGTTCCCTTTAAAGTGTTTTGGTTTTCTTGTTGCTCTCCTGTTTTCAAGTTATTCTGTTTTCTTACTGTAAGCCACCCTGACACTTTGCTGGGAGGGAGGAACAGGGAGATGGAGGGAGGGTTATTACATCTATTTTGCAAGGAGGGCAGATTCTGCAATGAGTAGTACACTGGCTCTGGCAAAATCAGGGGTCAAGCTATACTGGTATATGTTACACCAATTTAAGTGTCACGAGTCTCCAACTTACTCAAGGATTTTCATTTACTCAATGCAAAAAAGCCTGTTAGCTGTTCACCTGTCACTTAGTACTGAAACATTGAAATAATGCCTGCTGCATCCCTTCACAGAACTGGTCCTTTTCTCTGGATCCTCATGCAATTTCCATTACTTTACAAAAACAATGTAAATTACACCACTGTGAACATGTCATGTGTCGTGGCCCTTATACACCCAGCAGTACCATAAATTTGGGACTATTCAACTTGTTTGCAGCAGCGATCCCTAACGTTCGAGGATGATCACTCACATGTCAAGTAAAAAGTTGTAAATCAGGCCTTTGATAGCTAAGAAGGCCAGTCTTAGATGCTTTGGCAGATGCCATAGGTGGTATTGAAGAGGGGCTCAGACCATGGATTTCTCAGTCTTGTTTCTTTTCTTTCCATTTCTGTTGTTTTTCTGCCTCTAGGGCAAGATGGTTTTCCTCAAAGAAAGATGTGACTTCTCTCACAAGGCATCACCATATAGCCCTATTCCTGGCTAGTTTTCTTCCCAATTTTGTGGTGCCAATGCCACACTTAATGTTTGCCTTGAGAGTGTCCTAGAAGCATTTCCTCTGGTCCCCACGTCTTTTGTCTTTGGCTGAGTGGGGAGTATAGCAGTTGTTTTGGTATATGTACAACAGACATGCACACAATGTCCTGGCCACCGCAACTGATGTTGAATAATCAATACTTCCACACTGGTAGTATTAGCACCAGTGAGGACACTGGCATTTGTGTGACAATACTCTCCTTTATGCAAAGGATCTTCTGGAGATAGTGCTGGTGATGGTGTTCCAGGCTTTTCAGGTGGTCTCTGTGGGTCACCCAAGCTCCACAGCCATAGAGGAGAGCTGGGATTACTTCACTTTGTATAGTAGGAGTTTTGTTTGAGTCCTGATGTCATGATCATTGAACACACAATGATTTAGTCTTCCGAAGGCAGAGCTGGCACATCATATCCTATACTGGATCTCCTCATTGCTATTGGCCTTCTTTGAGAGATGGCTGCTGAGGTATGCAAAGTGTTCAACATTTTCCAGTTCCTGTCCATCAGTGAGGATCTTTGCCTGGGGAGTCGATTGGCCCAGAGCAGGCTGGTGAAGCACCTTTGTTTTTCTAAGATGAAGGTCAGTCCCAGGTACTGGTGTGCTTGAGAGAAGCAGTTAAGGGCTGTTTGTAGGTCCTCTTCCTTATGTGCAATGACAGCACAGTCATCAGCATACTGAAGTTCTACAATCAAAGCCGAAGTCATTTTGGTTTTGGCACAGAAGTGGGAGAGATTGAAAAGGTTCCCATCCATCCTGTACTCAACGCCAATGCCATGTGGCAGATGGTCACAGATGAGCATCTTGATGACTGCAAGAAAGATGGAAAACAGAACTGGTGTGATCACACAGCCCTGCTTAATGCCAGTTCAGATGGGAAAGGGCTCCACAGCAGAGCCCCTTCATAGGGTGGAGGCAGTCATTTGGTCATAAAGGAGTCTTAGGATGGTGATAAATCTCCCTAGGCAGCCAAACTTCAATAAGATCTTCCATAGAGCCTCACGGTCAGCTAAGGTGCATTCAGCATGAACCAGGGCTGCAGGGCCTTCCCCTCACTGTGGACCAAAAATACTTTGCTTCTTGCTTGACAAAAGAAACCATGGAGAGAAGACAGATCTCTGTGTTCTGGTCTCCTGGACATGCTTCAGCTCCTGTCATGGTAATCAGACCTGTTCTCTCTCTTGACATGAACAGCTGGTACGACGAAACACGACCAAGAACAAGTCATGTTCCAAAAAAACATCCCTTAAAAAGACAAAAAATAGCCATCCTTTTACTGCAAAACACCCCGTCAATAAGAAAGGAATGCAAATAGTATTAGTATTCCCTGTGGCATGTATGCTTATTTCATACTGTAATGCTCAAGTGGCTTGCTAGTCTCCATCCACTACAAAAGGGATTCTTTGCATTTTCACGTGGTCTGGATATATGACCAACCACGCCGTTTGACTACTTTGGCTTAGCTATTTTGGTACTTAGATACTTGAATCTTTTTTCTTCTCCCACTAAGCAAATTTTCCAGGCAAAAGTTCAAAGTAAATTCCAGTGTGATTATACAAAACACATGCATTCTGTAAAATGACATCATACAATGCTTCTTTGTTGGTGGGGGGGGGGTTTAAATTTGCAACCACATCTATATGCCTGGTTTGCTTCCTTGAAAAACTAGCTTATTACAGTGAGCTGAATAAGAAGGTGTTTTATTTATTTATTCTGGTGGCATTTTGGATTTCATGGGAAACAGGCCCATGATTTTATTGTTAAAAGTAGACTAACAAAGGAAAAACAGGAGTAACAGACCTTCTGAATCTCCCTGTTTATTAATGCACGTGATTAGTGGAGTGGAGAGAAAGCAGGTTTATGTGTTTCAGTCCATCATGACTGTGAAATTGAACTGTAAATGGTACCTAGCGCAGTCAAGTGAAACAGACACCATGCAGTGAATTAATGGAAAGGCAGCGAGCTTTTCTTTTTAACAAAGTACTCGGGCAATTATCGCAGCACACCCACAGTGAAATGAGATAAAGTTAGTCTGCACATTACAAAGGCTGTTAACTGAAAAATAAATTTACTGACAGCCATTTGGAGCCTTTAGTTCATTGTTCCTTTTCCTGCACCTATTAGCTAAAAATGACAAACGGTATGTGTCAGAATAAACAGCCAGCACTTTATGCAGAGAGCAGAAGAGATCATTTATTATGGGCATATATTAGCAGGCAGTGATTGGCCCCGGGTTATTCTTATTGTGGTTAAGGTAATATTTATAACTAATTAAAGAAAGCAATATGCTTCATTTTTCTACATACCTCTAGAACCTAGAGGTCTGCCGTGCAGCTGTGCTCTGAGAGACCAGGACCGAGTGCTTTGCAAAAGACCATCCCTAGCAAGTGTTAGTACCAGCCTTCTTACAAGTGTAAAAATATGCCTGACATAGTTTTCCTGTCCCTCCTCCTGGTGTCCTGCAGTATGATGACTGGAACCAGAGGAAGGAGACTGGGTTTCAGACAGTGCCAATTTGGGTGTAGCACCAGAGATCAGGACCCCAACGTGAGCCATGTGCTCATTGCGTTCATACTCGAAAGCTGAAGCACATCTCAAAAATCTCTTTCCTGCGACTCTGCTGGTTCCCTCTTTACTACAAGAGCAACAGGAAATACCACAACATATCTAAAAGCCAAGCAGAGCCAACTGTCAATTCTGGGCAGGTGTCCAGCCTCAAAATAAGATTTAAGTGGTGCATTAGGTATAGGCCCTATTCTGACATTCTGCAGGGGGGGAGAATTCCCCATGTTTCTAACAGCACTGGCGGATTATTGTTAATTGAATATTTTAATCGGGAACATTGTATTTTTCTAAGCATAAAAAAGAATGAGAAGCAGATCACTGTTTGGAAGAAAGGAAATCATCTACGCCTACCCATAGATATTTTTTTAACTTCAATGTATGGTATTCTTCTGTAGATTTTCCACTTAAAAGAAAATCCTTCTTCTTTAAAATTAATTTTAAAACAACCCTGCCGGTATGCTGCAGGTCATAGCCTTCCAGTGGAGATTCTGTGTAGCAGATAGTAGATAATGGGATAGTACTAAGTGCAGCAAATCTCCTAGCTTCACAATTTGACCTTATTTCTCAGAGATGTCTTCAAGGTGAGGGGCTATATGAAAAAAAAAGGTGAAAGCCTGATGGGTCTAGTCTTGCTGTGTGTCCAGGTCTCCTTGTAAAGCACTAAATGCCCCTAACTCCTACTCAAGCTACTGGGAAATGTGAAGACTTAGCACCTGATAGGAAAGCCTTGGAACAGTTTCAGATGAATCCTCTGTTAAAGCATTTTGAAAGGAAGATCAAATGGAGCATCAATTACAGCTTTGTTCTACAAAGTCTCTTCTTTCTAGCAAAAATGGTGCTTAATTCCCTTTGATCTTTTTTTCTAAATTAAATCTTAAAGAATTTAACAGGGGTTTATTTGCTTTTTAATCACTCTGTGTTGAATGGTAACATCCTGTAACAATACATTTAGTACACAGACGTGAAGCCAAGTCAGTGTCTTATATCACAATAACAGCATCCCTTTTTCTTGCAGCCATACAACCTTGTTTAGCATTTACATTTTCAGTGTATATTAAGGAAGGGGACATTTCCTTGCAACGCCCCAGCTGCTATTCATGCTCTCAATGCTGCAACCTCCTTCTGTTCAGCAGACATTTTTCACTTTTCTAATTCTCTGTCCTGAGGCTCATTATTCTGGGTTTAATTGCACTAAACCTCATTCCCCTGATCTGTAACGTTTCAACTTCCATCTGTATGTGTTGTGTTATTCTTCTCAGTTTAGCACAATTTGGAAATCTGGAGCTCTTGGTCTCAGAACAATACCTTTCCAAATAATGAGAACTGGAAGCTAAATAGTGTCTAACTTTCCACCTTGACAGCCCCATTAAGGTCTTCACAGATTCATACAAATTCACAGAATTTTAGGGCTGGAAGGGAGGGCATTGGGTCCAGCCCCCCTGCTCTGGGTGGGAAAGACGGCTGGGGTCAAGTCACCCCAGCAAGGTGCATGTCCTGTCTCCTTTTGAAGATCTCTAGAGTAGGTGCTTGCACCACCCCCACTGGGAGTCTATTCCAGAGTCTGGTCACACGAACCATGAAGAAGTTTTCCTTGTATCCAGTCTGAAACCTTCTTCTAGGAGCTTATGACCATTGCTTCTGGTTTTCCCCTGGGGCACTTTGGTGAATAGTTGTTCACCTTGGTGAATAGTTATTTGCCTAGCCCATGATGCTCTCCCTCTCTTTCTTCTGCCAACTACCCAATCCAATGCCACTATAATAACAGAACTTTTTAGTTTCTCCATTATCTTTTATAGCCATTGCATTTACAGCCCTAAATACAACTGAAGCAGCTTCCTCCCTTTAATTCTAAAATAACCTTCTTCTCCACATCTTCAGCAAATAAAGGAATGGCTACACTTGGGATTTGCTCCAGTTTCAGCCATCAGTAGCCAGACATCAGCAGAGCCATGCCCAGGTGAAATCCTGGCATAAAAGGGAAGCTGAGATTTGTTACAATGCCACTTTTCCTGGTTTGACAAAAAAATTAAGCTGGGGCCCATTGCAAATAACAACTTTCCTTGCTTATAGCATCATTGCTATTAGTATCTGCATATCTGTGCTTTCAGTCAGCCTCACAACATCTCCGTTTTTTTATCATGCTTCTACCAGATTTTCTCTTCTCTGAGCAAGGCAGCAAGTTGCCAGCTTTCTATTTTTGCAGCCTGTGCTGTCTGGATCTAACATTAGGTTAAGATGCTATCAAGCAGCCAGATGTGACACATTTTCAAGGTTGGCCTCAAGGTAGCTAACTTGGAAACAAGCTTTTCAATCATAATCAGATACCAATCAAATAAAAATAGATCATAACTGACAGCAGGTCTGTGTTATTATACTGTCTTCCTTTTCAGCTGATTCGATTTGAGAGATCACCATCAGCCCATGCTCCACCCAACCTTACATGGATGTGTGCATTTGGGCAGGGGGGTGGGGGGGAGAGGGAATTGATCATACAATATGGAAAATTGAGAGCAGCTCAGTATTTATTCTGAGGAAGCTCAGTATTTATTCTCATTTTTTTATTTACTGGAGATGATTTGGCCCCCTAGCATCACCTTAAAACAAAGTAAACCCCAAAGATCAAAATGAATAGAGAAAGGGGGGGGAAAAGCAACGATGGAGGCACAGTATCAAGAGGTGCCTTCTCAGCAAATATTAGATCAAAACTTAATTCAAATCACGAATTTCCAAACCCACAAGCAGCACATTCTATTTTCTAATGTATGATGCAAAGATCACTTATCCTTTCTTTTAAAGGCACAGAGATTTTTTTACCTTTAATTTCTGGCACTGATCTAGATCAGGGAGATTTGGAGTCTTTGATCTTCTCTTACTTAATTATAGTCACATGGAGCATGGTTGAAACACAAAATCTAGTTCAGGCAGCAAAATACAGCAGGGGACTTTGTGGCCCAGTGGAGTTTTCACCAGGCTTTCATCTCAGCTGATCAAAGTTAGCTGCTCCTTCCCAGACTATGTCAAATTATTCTGATCAGATCCCTGATGAAGAATTTTCTTTCTTATTTGTTACTGAAATTTCCAATGAAAATAAAAAAAACCCCACTTCATATTTAGCATGATTCTCTACTTTTTACTAAGCTTGCTTCAAAGAACATAAAAAACACACAGTGCTGCTCAGAAAGCCAAGGAAGGCTTTATCCAGAGCCCAGGAAGTCAGTGGGAGTCTTTTCTACTAGCTAGCATGATTTGTGGACCCAAGTTTTAATTTGGGCCTCTCTCTTCCACCGCTGACAGATCCCTGACCCTCTGAGAAGTTTAGTACAGGCAAATGGGTGTGTTTACAAGGAACTCACTGGCTCTCAGTTTAAAAGAAGCTGCTGTCAGATGCAGACCTGAAACTTCAATTGACTGACGACTCAACTACCAGCCCTTTCTCAGGAAAGAAAAAGCATAATGTCTGTATTCTCACTTCAGTACTGACTTCTCTGACAGTGTAGTATGGGCTGCTCCAATGCACGACAGTTTGTGGTATCATATAAAATTGTAAGGGTGCACCGTTCAGATCAGGCATCTACTTTGCACAAAATGTCACATATGTTTATTATTAGATTAGGCTGCAGCAGGTTTAATTTTAGATCTTTCGATTCAAGTGGTGCAATGAAGATTAAATGTTCGGCATAATTAAAGATGCAGATGCAGTTATATTGAATTATAAACCTCATTAAGTGCCAGGTCCTAGACAGGCTCCTGAGATAAGCTACAGAGGGCTTCCTTACTTGATTCTAAAGTTATTAAAATATCAGAAGATAAACCTAATCATAAAAAATATTATGCTAGAATGAAACTGATACTTTAAAAACTTTATTACAAATGACTATGCTTATTCCATGAATAATTCCTCCCCCCTCCATTGAGACTGGTAGGTCTGGTATCAAAATGTAAGTATTTTGCCTCTTTTGAACACACACAAAATTAAAAAATAAATAAAAAAAACCCCATGCCATATTTTGCCATTACTTTCAATGTGTAGGCAGTTGTATATCTCTTCCCTCACTGTAAAATGTGTCAGTCTCACAAGCATTAAATTAAATGCATCTCCCCAACACCCCCAGGATGATACAGGCAACTGGATCTCTCTTTCAAGGGCAAGGGACTGAGACCCAGAGATCAGAGCTGTGGAAGACATCAATCTGAAGAGGCACCAAAAGGGTTTATATCAGGGTGGCAACAAACAAGCAGCAAGGGCAGACTCTTATGTGTGGCACACAGCAGTCCAGGACAGGACAAGAAGCACAACAACAGGTAAAGCAGGGAGTAGAAAGCAGAGCAGCAGATCTGCAAGGGAAAGGCATCAGAGTGGCACTTGGGGAGGATATAAGGCTAATTTGTGTCGTATCTGCCGTAAAGGTTAGCCCCCAGTGGTTTAATTTGGGGAGAAGACAAACAAGAAGGATATGACACAAGTGACACAAAATAATGAACAGCAAGGAGGAAGTGTAACAGATGGTCCTATTTATCCTTTATCAAGATGTAAAAGGAAGAGGAGGCCCACTGGAACCTAAATGAGGAAAAAAAGAGCTTAAAACCAAAGAAAGAAATTACTTTCCATTACACCTAATTAACCTGTGGAACTCATTGCCGTGAGATATGGGGACTAATTGTGTATCCATATTCAACATTTACAAGGATAATGCCAATATTCACAGCTACATTAGATATGATAAAAGATTTATAAAGAATATAAACTCTGGTGCTGCGAGGCATAATCCAACCACTAATTGATGGCTGGGGAGAAAGTTCCCTTATGGGAATGTCATAATGATCCATCCTTGTGCTTTCCCTACAAGCATCTTGTACTGGCCACTTTTAAGATCCAGGATACTGGAGCAGATGAATCATCAACCTGATCCAGCAGGAATATTTTAACAGTCCTGAAAATCTAAAGGAATGTCTGCTATTCTTAATGCTATGTTATCTGATGGAAAAGACAAGCCGTTTAATGCCGTGTGAGTTAGATAGACTTCACTAGACTAAACTATTGAAAACCTAGTTTTGAACACGAAAACCTAGCTTGCACATAATGAATCAGCCTTGACTGCCTCTGAGAAAGTCAATCTTGTCCTTCTGTGCAGGATACATGAGTTTCCAGCTAAGATTATATTCCACTCCCTCTGTAATCCAGGCCATTTCTTTCATTTTATTAAATAAATACTGCTCAAAGATTTGCACAATTTATCTGTTCTTCAGACGATGCATTACTATATTTTCTTACATACAACTTGTCCTACTCACTGGGTCACATGCAGATTTTCCCTTCACTTTCTCCTGATAACCAGCAGAATCTGTTCTTACTGTATTTCTTGCATATAATGCACACTCTAATTTCTAGCACCTGGCTTGTGGAAAAAGGTATGTATAATATCTGAGAAAATACGCTATTTTAAATATATTTTAATATTCAGTTTGCAACTTACATTATATTATATAAAACTGAAAGAATAACTGAAATAGATTTGATATAATGAATAAGTTGTAAGAAATTTGGAAAAGTTCTTCGTAAATGTGGCGGAACACCATCGGGGTGCTCGCCACTGAGTGGGCTGCTGCAGGCTAAAGAAGCCTGCATGGTGAGCAGCAGGGAGACACCCCCCACTGCAGCCATTTTCAGGGGAAGGTGTGTGGCAAAGCACCTTTGGGTACCTGCCACCTTAAGGGCAAAGGCAGACAGCAAGGCAACTGGCAGGTGTGGGCCAGCCTTGATGAGAAAATGACATGGCCATGGGCTGCGCCATGTGATTGGTGGAGAGGGCTGAGCAATTTCCATTTGGGGATGGCAGGAGGTTCCAAGAGGGCCCAGGGGGGTCCTGAGCCCCAGGAAGAAGGTTAGGACCTATTCAGAGAATGGCCTAGCCTAGGCATGGGGTTAACAGCCTGTAGGCCTACAATGGGGCAGGCAAGCCCCAAGTAGATCTAGCAGGGGTAAAGCCAGGGGCTCAGGTGAGCCTAGTTGACCTAGGCCTCAGCCAGAATTTTGGGGATATTTAGCTAACCCAGATTATGGGGAGGGCTCTATGGTGGGACCCAGGAGGGACCCCTCTGGAGTATGGGGGTCAGCAGCTGCTAGGCCGACTTTCTGATCCCTCGCACTGGTCAATGCAAGAGGGCCAGGGCCAGAAGGCCAAAGGGCAGTTAAGTCCAATGTGAGGAGCAGGCCAGGGCCATAGTGAGGTATCTGGCACCCCAACTGGCCTGGAGGCAGGCCCAGAGCCCATAAGGTCTTTTCAATGGGGGACATCACAGCCAAAGGGGGTAGGGGTCAGCCAGCAAGCAGACTGTTATGAAATCTGAATGGGGTCAGAGTGAGAGCTGGGCCCAAGGAGAGACAGAGTTCAAGTACATCATCCAGGCACCCTAATGAGGGAACTAGACTAGAGCAGGTAGGCCTCCATGGTCCTGGGCTTGACTGGGCATGATTCAGAGATCTGTCCATGGCAGGACAGTCCCCCAGAAATGCCAGGCCAGTTACCTCCCCAGTGAAAGGTGGGGAGAGGCACCTGATAACCCCAGCCCCCACCATCCAGTGGGTCATTAAAACCAGAGAGCAGTGGGGTCAGGCACACCTAGGCAGGGGCACCTGAGGCCAGTGCAAGTACTGGAGGCCAGGTATGCTTGGCAAGAAGCACCTGAACTCCATGTGGGGGCATAAGGACCTGGTGGCCTTTTTAACAATTTCTTTGCCTCCATTTTTCTGAGCAGGGAACAAGTCATCCCCCACACCGGGATCCCCGATGGTCCCAGGGGAGATGCAGCCAGGACCAGAGTCAGAGAGGACGTAGTCAGGGAACTTCTGGTGGGACTGGACATGTTCAAATCAGCAGGTCCTGATGATCTTCACCGCAGAGTGCTGAGGGAATTAGCAGAGGTAATTGCGGGACCCCTGGCACACCTTTATGAGCACTCATGGTGCTCTGGCAAGGTGCCAGAGGACTGGAAAAGGGCCAATGTGGTCCCCATTTTCAAAAAAGGGAGGAAGGACGACCCAGTAAATTATAGGCCTGTTATTCTTACCTAAGTCCTGGCGAAGCTCCTTGATAAAATTATCCAGGTGCACAACTGCGAGGGGCAAGCAGGGGAGGTTATGCTTAGGGGCAATATGTATGTTCATTAGAGGCAGGTCCTGTCAGACCAACCTGGTGGCCTTCTATGACCAGGTCACAAAATCCTTGGACGCAAGTGTCACGGTGGACATAGTCTATCTGGACTTTAGGAAGGCCTTTGACACTGTCTTTCAGCCCATTCTCATTAAAAAATTAGGAGATTGTTGCGTCGATGCCTACACAGTGGCTGGAGGGCCGCACCCAGAGAGTGGTGGTGGATGGGTTGTTTTCAACCTGGAGGGATGTGGGCAGTGGGGTCCTCCAGGGCTCGGTCCTCAGGTCCGCCACTGTTCAACATCTTCATCAGCAACTTGGACAAGGGGGTGAAAAGCCCCTTGTTCAGATTCGCAGATGACACTAAGATGTGGGGAGAAGTGGGCACGCTAGAAGGGAAGGACAGGCTGCAATTGGATCTAAACAGGTTACAGGGGTGGGCGGATAAGAATAAGAAAGGATTCAATACTGACAAGTGCAGGGTACCTCACCTAGGGAGAAAGAACCAGCACCATACCTACAGGCTGGGGAACTCCCCTGTCATCGGCACAGAGGCAGAAAAGGATCTTGGAGTCATTATAGACTCCAAGATGAACATGGGCCGCCAAAGTGGGGATGCAGTCAGGAAAGCTAAACACACCTTGTCATGCATCCACAGATGCATCACAAGCAGGTCCAAAGAGGTGATCCTCCCCCTCTATATGACATTGGTCAGGCCGCAGTTGGAGTACTGCCTCCAGTTCTGGGGGCCACGCTTCAGGAGGGACATGGACAACATCGAGAGGGTCCAGAGAAGGGCCACCCACATGATGGCCCTACAAGGAGAGGCTACGAGACCTGAATCTGTTCAGCCTCCACAAGAGAAGGCTGAGAGGGGATCTGGTGACTGTCTATAAACTGGCGAAGGGAGACCAGCAGGCAATGGGAGAGTCCCTGTTCCCCCGAGCACTACTGGGAGTAACAAGGAATAACGGCCATAAGTTGACAGAGAGGAGATTCGGGCTAGATATCAGGAGGCGCTACTTCACGGTCAGGGTGGCTAAGATCTGGAACCAACTTCCAAGGGAAGTGGTGCTCGCTCCTAGCTTGGAGGTCTTCAAAAGGAGGCTAGACAGGCACCTTGACCCCAGTATTCTTTCCTGCCCACAGCAGGGGATCAGACTTGATGATCTGCTCAGGTCCCTTCCGACCCTATCAACTATGACACAACTATGGCCCTAGTCAGAAGGGGCCATAGTAGTGAGGCCCTAGAGAAGGCGTGGTGAGTGGTAGGTCCTAGAGTGACAGCACAAGTGGGAGCCGCACGAGGGGGCAGTGATCTTTGGATGCCTGCAGCTGTAGTTGGGCCCAAGGTCAAGTGATGCGGCTCAGTGGGAGTCATAGATAGAAAGGGAGAGCAACTGGCCCCAGTGAGGGGGCTAGAGTGATGAGGTACCCAGAAATGGGCTCAAGTCAGAACTCTTCCCAGAGTGTGGCAAATTGGTTGGTCACCATTCAGATGAGGGTCATGAGAGGGCCCAAGAGGCTGCATGCCAGCCAGCCAAGGAGTGTGAGCAGGCAAGCCTGATAGCCTACACAGTCGCTCAAGGGAGCGGGGCAGGTTGGGTGTGGCCCAGTGAGAGAGGGTGGAGCGCAAGTGTCCCTAGTGAGAGGGGGATGGTATGAATGAGACCCGATGGGGTGGAGTGAAAGGATGACTATATGAGGCCTAGCAAGGGACTGAGTTTGGCCTGACCACAGGCCGGAGCAAAGAGGAACTCAAGGATGCCATCTGTGAAGCATAGGAGATGATAAGGGAAGATTGGAGTTGTGTGTAAAACACCTTGGCATCAGGGTTTAAATGGGTAGCCCCCCGCATTTTTACAACGTGTAGCTTAACAACAAGGCATGGCAGGAAAGACCAGACAGACTGCCCTAGACAGATGGGAGGGCCAGTTCTGCGATTGGGCCCTGGGAGTTACCCCTGTCACAGTAAAGAAATATATTATTAAATCCTCTCTCAGACAATAAGGTCAAGAAAGACAATTTGTGCCTGACCAACCTGATTTCCGTCTGTGATAAAGTGTCAGGCTCTGTGGATGTTGGAAGAATAGTAGATATGATATACCATGACTTTAGCAAGGCTTTTGACACTGCTCCCACAATATTCTCATTAACACGCTAAGGAAATACTAGATGAAAGTACTGTAATGTGGATACACAACTAGCTGGATCATCATGCTCAACAAGGAGTTGTCAGTGGCTTGATGTCTAGTTGAGAGGAGGTATCAAGTGGGTTTCCCCAGGGGTCTGTCCTGGTCCAGTATTGTTCAACATCTTCATTAATGATTTGGACGATGGGACTGAGTGCGTGCTTGACAAATTTGTGGCTGACATGAAGTTGGGTGACGATGTAGACAATCTGGAAGACAGGGCTGGGACCCAGAATGACCTGCATAGACTGGAAAAAAAGGTCTGCAATCAATCAGATGAAATTCAAAAAGGATAAGTGCAAAGTCCAGCACTTGGATGGAATAATTGCATGACCAAATACAGGCTAGGGAATGACTACTGGTTAGGCTGCAGTACTACAGAGAAGAATATGGGAATTCCAATAGACCATAAACTGAACATGAGCAAGTGTGGTCTTGTTGCAAAACCATGCCAAAAACATACTGGGCTGAATTAACAGGAGGGTCATTTGCACCTATTTGGCATTGCCTTGAGCAGGGGGCTGGACTAAATTACTTTGTGAGGTCCCCTCCAGGCCTACTTTCCTATGATTTTATGATCCTATGATTGATGCTCCATTAAGCAAAGCATACAGAGCATGAGTCTTTCATTAATCTATTAAGAAAAGTGGGTGGAAAAACAAAGTCAACTTTTGACACCTTTATATTTTACAGAAGACTCTTGTTTTGGGGAATCTTGTGATCTTGGGGGCATTTATTTTCATCTATTTGTCACCAACTGTAGCCAATTGAGGTCAAGGACAGTAAAAGTCAGATGCTTCTTTTGCAAACAAATCTTTGAGAAAATGGCTATGTTCATGATTTTCATAAAATAATGTAGAGAACTATATCCCAGTATGTTGCTATTTTGAAATCTTAGACCAGCTGCAGTGTTCAAACACTTCCCTTGGATGTCTGAGAAAATAAAGACTAAAGATAGGGCTTGTACGGTGAAGAAGCAAATTAAACCCCCATGAACATAAGATTAGGTGCCCTGCTGTTGCTAGTCCTTTATTATACCTTTGCAGAAATTGCTGCTGCTTCCTTTTTTTCTCTCTTTTCTATTACAAATTGGATATATTTTTAGAAGTTTCTCTTTTTACATGAATCAAAGTTTTATTTAGTTAATCATTTTTGTATCAAACTGAATATGACAACAGCAGGATTTTTAAAGAGAGAGAGAGTCAGAGGACCTGCATTTATGATACTGTAGGCAGTAACATGTTTTCAGAAGTTTTTATTCTAATTTCCTTGTCCATTCAAATGTTCATTTGTGGAAAGTGCATAAAATGTTCAACTAAAGTTTTCAAATGCATGCCTGAAAGAAAATACATTTATTTTTCTAAAAGCTATTCTCATGTGTATATTTTGGTGGGTGATTTATTCTCATAAACTTAAAAGCCAGGAATCCTATTTACTCCAAAGTGTCTGCTCTAAGTCAAAGATGTGACAATGCTCCATAGTGAATTTGGGAGCTGCACGTTCAGAGTCTGCTTCCATTCCACCTCATTAAGGCCCCTGAAAAAGAGTGATTACCAAAGTTGGATGGGTCCTCCTGCTGACCACTGCCTTTTGTGACTTAGTCTTCAGGGCAGGATGACAACGCCTTACAAAAGTAGGCACATCACTGTTTTGTCACGGACTTGAGCAAGGTGGAACGTGATCACACTAGAGCAGTGGGGGCCAACCCTTAGACCTATACCCTCCCCAAATGCCACTCCAATCCCCTTCCCCTGCCTGAACTGCTGCTCTGCTTTCTGCCCTGATCTGCTGCTCTGCTGCCTGGCCTCTCTGCGATCTGCTGCATGACACTTGTGGCATGCATGCTGCAGGTTGGGCACCCCTGCATTATGGCATTTAAATCTGTTTACACACCTAATAGGTGTAACAGGATCTAACCCCGAGTTACTAGAAAAAATAAAAACTAACAAAAAACAGAGATATAAATGGGGACCAATTCTTTCCTTTCTGCCCTATAAACATAAGTATCTACCACTTAGATTGCTTGCTTTGTTGAAAGCAGAGGCTGGTCCCATATCGCCCTTGAACCAACTCATCTAGGACATGATCTCTCATACACGACTGTTGTTTTTAGCGCATGGGTAGTTATGCAATGACTCTCACACTTTTAATTAAAGCTTGGATTATTAAATTGTTTTGAATTACTGAAAAGTAGATCTCCAGTGTATATGCAGTCACAAAAAGTATCAGAAAAGGATTTGTAGTTTTAGGTTAGACAACCCAGTCTGTCTAACATTTTATTTGAAAAACCTACTGAGGGCAAGTGCCAGGGCCACATTCAGAGAGGATGCATTAGGCAGTGTAAAAGTTAACATCAATAAGCTGGTATAAATTACATCAAGTCAAACTGATCCTCCTACTGACTCGCAGCTTATACTTCCTTCCATACCACCTCAAAGTTTAACACTTAGTACCTGCTGACTTTTCCAGTCTGGAGCTCTCTTCGTTATTACTTCAGTAACCGACTAGAACAATGGCCTCATTCTTACGGCATTCATCATAATTAAATCATCTTAGATTAACTGAATCTTGTTTCTCATGTTTTCCATTACATTAGATTGTCACTAATGGAGCACATGCTAGTCCAAGGGATGAGTAGACTCCATTTTCTTAATGTGTCTAAACCCTACTCTTCACCACAGAACCAGAGAAGGCAAAAACTTTTCATCCCCAAGGATATTATTGTGAATCCTGCTTAGGTTGGTAGTGACTGGAAGTCCTTGCAATCTACTGTTCTTTTGAAGGCCTGTGTAAAACAACTGGGAAGTTCAGTTCTTATTACAAAAGTTAGGTGTCTACTTCACAAAAGCATTGCCAACATCAGCACAGCAGAGGAAGAAGTAGGATGCATGTCATCAAGTCAAGCACAGGGCACTTGTAGGGTACTGGTAAAGGGACCAAACTCTCTACCCCATTTTACCACTTTCCCACTGGACAGAGGGAGATGGAAACATGTCTAGCCCTGTTCTACTCTTTGCCTCTTTAAATTTAAAGGGCAAACTCTGCTTTTCTAACACATCAGGTAAACAACTCCGGGTCTGAGTTTGCATGGCTAGCACGTCATGCATCTGCAGTTGGTAAAGGACAAGGATGATCCACCATTGGTGCATGCAATATAGTTAGAGGGGAAAAAATCATTCTGGGTTTTTTTCCCCTTGCATAAATATATGAATCCCAAAGCAACCTGTCAGCGATTTTTTTTTACCACATAGAGTTGATTAATACTTTTGATAGTTCTGAAACACCAACTGTTTTCTCAACGGTATTAATTCCTTTACAGCTGAAATCCCAGGCCCTTTCCATAGCCCTAATTTACAAGGACACTGAGATATCATTTAAAACCACTCTTCCCATACAGCACACACGAAACAACTATCCTTTTAAGTCTCTCTTGCCATCCATCTTGAGTAACTTGGGAGGTTTATCTAGCTGGCTGTTTCTAATAGTTAATTCATTACAGAATTTGGACAGAAACTTTTGTCTTCAGCAATTTCTTAGTCTACACAGGGTAGACATTCCCCTTACTTACATCAAGTCTTTGTACATAACACTGATACAATGACCTCAGTTAAGTTCCTGCAGGTTTATGTAGGGGCAAGAGAGATCAGAATAAGCTCCCTAATCTACTGTCAGACTTGTTCTTTCTGATGACCAGCAAGGCTTTAAGAGTCCCTGAAGAGGAAATGAACAGTGTTACTGATGAAAGTAGCAGAAGATTCATAGTTCTCATACATGTGGGTCATAGAAACTTTACCAAAATACTTCTTCACATTTATGTTCCACCCATAATAGTTTCTATTTTGTGCTCTTTCATTATTTGGCAACCCAAAACTGAACATGATCTTACTAAAGGTATTTGTTTTTGAAGGACATCTTGGAAGGCTGGAATCAGAAACTGAAAAATTTTTCAATACATCTGGCAGTTTCAGAGAGAGAGGTAGATAGGCTCGAGAGATCTTCTGGTTTTAACCCAACTGCAGCACTACCATCACAACTTACCTACAATATTTGTCAATTAGAGTGGATCGTTAATGGAAATATTTTAGTTGCCAAGAGCAATTGTTGATATCCATCAACAGTCATCACCAGTCGTTTCCTCAAAGCTTATTTTTGTCTAATTCATATAGTCGAGAAATGGAATAAGTTGCAGTTAAGGTAGTTTCATGTTAGAAAGTCAGCAAAAAGAGTTCCAGGCTTCAATTAATATCACGGCTCCCAAGGTAATATAATGGATGTTCACCGATTTCCTGCCAGGTTTTCCAGACCCCATTGTGCTCTTTTGACTCCTATTTTCAGAACCATTTTTAAGTGGTCCTAATAAGCTGTATTCCCATTTACTTCCTAAAGAAATCGGTGTCTTGAGTAATAGAAGGACCAGGGACTCCACAAAGTCCCCAGTATTCTCGTTCCAAAGTCTTCACTCTCCTTTCACATGTCCCATCTGCCCAGTAATTTAAACAGAAGCATAATAAGTCTCTCATTTAAAGAATGAAAAACTATTAAAGTGTTGATGGAAAACCCCCGTGCACCTCAAGTTGCTATTCAAGTAGAGATGTACAGTGATAGAAAGGGACAAAGTCGGAAGGGAAAAGGAAAGATAACTGGGCAGAACAAGCTTGTGACACCTCCACTCTCCCTTCCAGGGAAGAAGCAACAGCTAGAGGCAAGTTATCTTTGATCCACGCGTGTTCCTCTCATCTGAGCTCTGCTGTGGAGAGGGAGCAGGTATTTGACTGAGCGTGTAACACATGCTTCCACATACATCCATTGCATGATGGTCATCTTCCCAGGCTGACCCTCCTCCATGTTGGTTTGTGTGGCAGCAAAATGAAGGTTGTGATGTTTTACTGGAGGATTAATGAGTGAATTTTGATGCTTATGGGACAAGCCTTCCCCAAATTCCCCCTGCAATATGGAATGTGATGCTATATCATTTAGATGGAGGATACGATGCCAATAGATGGTGCTCAAAAATAAAATGATGTCAGAAGCAGTCATAACATTTCTGACACAACAAAAACTTTGCCAGAAAATGGCAGTTTGTTGAACGTAAAATGTGGCATCTGAAATCTCTAAGGTTTCATGGACTTTCCGCAGTTCCTGACAGGTTCCCAATGGAGCCCTTCTTAGATTCCTAGATGGTCCTGGAGTTTCTAGCATATTTTGCCCTGGGACAGACAGATCATAGGAGCTTCTATAGCTGCTCAATTAACATTATATTTTTCAGTACAATTATTTGTAGCATGTGCTACCAATGGCAGAAGAGAGAAAAGAAAAAAAATGCAAAACTAAACCCAGTTTCTTTTGTTTTGAATTTTTTTCCACAAAAAGCATCCTTGAACATTTTCAAATGAAAAGTTGATTATTTTTTAATTGATATTAATTTCTTTTAATATTAAGTTATTACCCGTAGCCAGGATTTGAGACCAATCTATATACAATATTACGGCAATTTTTGATGACCGCAGACTTCAGCTTGTCCCAAGGCAGTCACATTCACCAGCGTGCTGTTCTATAACCCCTGAACAGTGGCTCAACATTGCTAAAGAACCTATGGGTAAAAGTGCCACTGCTGAATTATGGTCACCGCCAGTTTGCACTGGCAGGTCTCAGCCAACTGCTGATCAAGCCAGCTCGAAAGAAAAGACAGGATCACTTTAGCCAGTGCAAGACAACACTGGCGAAAGACTTTGCAGGTGAATTCATCCTGAAGCTTGGTGGCGGTTTGGAGAAAGGAACTAGACTTTTTCATTCTGAAACCCTGTGGTGGTTCTGAGGTTTTATATATTACATCTGTGAATACTGTAATATTCCCCCCCACCCAACCTCAAATTATTTTTCTGTTTATAGCAACCAAATTAATATTAGATAATTTAGATAGGGATAACAGTATAAATGAAAGACATTTTTAGAATCTGCAAACATAATTGTAGGGAACTGAACTCAAATATAACAATTACCGTTATTGACTGGGGATGAAAACGCACTGTTACCTTCAGGGGCAGCGCTGGGGGGGCTATGGTCACCCCAAAACCCTTGTCTTAGCCTCCCTGTAGCAACCCCACCCAGTGCTGCAGAAGTGTGATATAAACATATTTCAACCATAGCGACAGTTAACATTTTCAACCAAGCACTCAAGAAATTTAAAATGTAGGCTCCAAAGAACCGCACTTTAAAACAAACTCATCTCTTCAAACTTTGTTTTTGTTGTTTGTTTTTTTTAAATAAAGCTTCAGTTATAAGGCTCAACCCTTTGAAAATCATGACGCATTTATGCTGTCACATAACCATGACTGGCAAATTCCTTAAATACAGTCACATGTTTGTGCAGCTAAGCGCAAATGAGATGTGTTCTGAAGAATTAATGGATATTGCATTAATGAATACCTTCACCTAAAAATAATAGGGGAAAAAATCTAATTATTTCAGAGTCTGAGTATGCAATGAATGCAGTTCTGCGAGAATGTAAATTGGAGAGAGAAAGGCCCATATCTTTACATTCTCACCAATCTTTTGTAGGTAATGAATTGTTTAGAAAATTCAGTTAGGGTAAAAGCTTTTGAATTGGAGTCTGACAGGCCTTCAGGGTATTCTTAGAGGTTATCTCTGCAAGGCAGGTGGAAGAGGAAAGAGACTAGCTTAACCCTATATGAATAATTATGATGTATTATTAGCAACTAATGGCCATCTAATGGAGTCTTTTCAGTGAAGACACCACTTGCAGCAATTTTTCTCTGTCATATGCATAAAAAGCAGCTCTTAATGAAGCCCACATTCTGGCAATTTCTCAAACTAAAGGTAGTTAACAAGAAAGTCCATGCACTTGTGACTTCCTGGCCTTTAACACAAGCCTTATGCCACTGGTTTTGTTTTTTCCCTCCTCTGCCCCAGGGGCATACAATAAAATTGAATGTTTCAAAGAACTGGATAGGTCTAATGGATAAAAGACAGTAGCCTTGGTTCCAGCCCTGGCTCACTGTGACCACTCTCTCTGTCTCCGCTAACATATTCTCAATATCTGGTTAGATTGCAAGGTGCTGGGTGCAGGGATATCATATATTTGAATGGTGCCAAAAACAACAGGCCCCTTATCTCATTTGGGATAGTATCAAATTACTAAATACAGCATAGTGTAGTATCCTTTACTACACGCACCTGTAATATAAGCAATAGAAGAAGCAGGGGATTAAGGAATCCAAGGAAGCACGGTACAGGAAAGAGAACCAGAGAGGTTGCTTTAAAAGCACCACTTTCTCTGGTAAGAGCAGAATAAAGTAGCAGGAACAAGCAAGCTGGAAGTGTGGTCTGGCCTAAGAATTTGGATCAAACCCAGGACTCCTAGAAGTGATGAGGAAAGATTGAGGTGAATAGCATTAGTCTTTCTGTTTTCTCTAGGCCTGTGATGTATGCATGCACAGGCAACCCCCTGCCCCCTTAATGCTCTTTCGCTTGGCGCTATTTCGCAATAACGTTCATTTTACATTGATACCTGATTCCACTTAGCGCTCAATGAGTTTCATTATAACGCTCATGGTCGCCATCTTGGTTCGTCAAAAACTTTTGGTTTCGCTTAATGCTACTTCCCCTTAACGCTTGGCTGTTCGGGAACTAATTAAGAGCGCTAAGCGGGGGTTGCCTGTATAAGAAACTCCTTTGGTAAGCTTCTGTTTCCTTGATTTTTCTATCACGTTGCCTGTGGAGGGTATAACTAGGAAAACAGCATGCCCATGGGGTCCACCCACCTGTGAGGAACATTGACGGGAACACCGGGCTGAGCATTTAGGTAGCTGGGACACTAATTTCATAGATTTCATAGACATTAGGGCTGGAAGGGACCTCGGGAGATCATCGAGTCCAGCCCCCTGCCCAAAGGGCAGGAAGTCAGCTGGGG
>NW_017728951.1:13627334-13644952 GCF_001723895.1 Crocodylus porosus | reverse complement strand
CCGCTGGCAGACTGTTCCAGACCTTGGGGGCTCGGACAGTAAAGAAATTCTTCCTTATGTCCAGCCTGAAACGGTCTTGCAGGAGTTTGTGACCGACTAGGCAAGGCATTAGTGCTAAGGTCCAAATTACCAAGCTGTGGAGTTCCATTGCCCAAAATGGGTTTCAGGCATAGGGTCTATACCTAGAGAGACCCAGAACTAAGAACAGTGATCAGTCACTTCCCAACCCAGTGGCTTAAAAGCACTTGGGTCACAGTGATCGGCGTCTATCAAAAGACAGAACCTCAGCCAATCTAACAATGCTCGCTGTGATTTATAAAGTAAGGTCCGTGGCTATTGTATCAGTATTAACAATGAATCCTACACATTTATAGAGCACGTCAAATACTTATTTTCAGCTTTCTAGTTAACATAATTCCGCTGGATGCCATTTGTCCAAATTTTAATCTTCCTCTTCCTTTTTCTGCAGGAATCTTCAACTGTAAAGAAATCCTTACCTACAATTTATACTATGAATTTAAAAGACCCTTCTGGTCAAGGACTCCCTGTATTGTATTAAAGCCAAGTTCAAATTGTAACAAGAAAAATATCACAAGGCAAGTGAATTCATGTTCGCTTGTATGAAGCCGGGCAGGCTGTAGCGGTTCCCAGATCTTATTCCTAATACTACTAATAAAAATAAAATTTGTGCAAATAGAGATATTTTCTGAGAAAAAGGTACCAAATATAACTTCAGGCCTTTTCCCCCCACTTTAGATCCATAGTAAGTTCCCCGTGAAATGGAGTTAAGGGGGGAAGCAGGGAAAAGATGACCCAAAACTATGTGTAATTGTGGGTAAAGCTGTTTCAGCAAAAAGAGGGGAAATTTTCAGAAGTGTCAATGATTTGCAGTTCTCCAACTTTTTCTGTTTAGAAATACCAAACACTTCAACATTTCCAAAACCTAAACTTTTGGCCTTTTGGTTCAAAACATTTTACATTAGAAAAACAGACATAAAATTAAGGACAAAGGGTGCTTGTAGGCCTGCTGGGAGGCTGCTCCAATGCACTGTAATTAAGTTGGAGAATATTTGATTAATCAAGTCTGCTGGAGCATGCTAACTAGCCTCTGTGTCTCGTGGATCATCCTCTCCATTTCATGTATCAATATCCCCACACTTCAAAAGGGTGGTGGGGCACTTTAACTAAGGCGTGTTTGACAAGCTTCAGTTAAAGTGCCCCCATCGCCATTTTGAAGCATGGGGATGCTGGTGCATGAGACACTGTGGATCTAATTAAAGCACCCACCCCTGGAGCACATGTAAAGATGCCCAAAAAGATTTAAGAGAGGTCTAAATAACCCCCAAAAAATTTCATTTCAGGTTAAACAAAAGAATTTGGATTAATCCAAAATTGTTTTTTGCTTTGTATTGCTGAAAAATATGAGAAAATTCTGCTTCCATTCAGCCTTAACTAAATGATTCCCCCAGTTTTTTCGGTCAGCCACTGAACTAAAAATCCATTACTTGTCCATCCATATTACCGAACTCATATTTCCATTTTCTATGACAAATTATTTTTAAGCAGCAAAGTCGAATCAAATCGCAGAAGTGTGGTTCTGGATTTTGATTGTCTTCAAAAATTCAAGGTAACCCAAAAAGTAAGGTTCAACTCCATTCAATATGGGATATTTGAGTATGTTCCACAAAACCTCCGCCTTTGATGTTACAGACCCAAACTGTGAAGTTTAATTCCTTCTTCTCTGCTTTGATTTGTCCAAATAAATCAGTGCATTTCAGAAACATTTCCACTTCCTTTCATCTATCTTGTTATTCCAGAAGAGTTAACATGTACTATTTCCTTCTTTTCTCCAACCACTTGAATAACATCTGCCTTCTTACTCAATTCCCTAAAATAACTGACGTTGGCAAGGGAGAGACTTTCCCTCCCAGTGCAAAACATTAGTCAAGTAGCAAACAAAAGAGCAGCGTAACAAATATTTAAGTTGGCCAAGTACTAAATTTTAACCAGCAGCAGCTCATCTTTGCATTCAAATAGCTAGAACAGGTGATACATTCATAATGCAAAGAGCTGGAGGCAAACATCTCTGCATTTAGAAAATGGCTCCCAGTTTTTGCCATGGAAATCATTTTTGCTTAAAACATCAGCCGAGAGTAATTGTAGATTTTGTTTCGAGTGACAGCTGAATTTTTCATGTATTTTGCTGCCTTTTGACAGCAGATAAGTGGGAAGGGAAATGCGTTCTCTGAAGGCTTTTATCAACGGAAATCACAGCCAGAAAATTGCACCATGGAGCACAGCAATATTTCCATACTTTACTGCACTTATGGAGAGAAAACTGTCATTAAGGCTAACAGGGTGTCATATAAAAGAGACGTTTCTATTTACAGGTCCTTTGTTCGGCTCAAAACTTCTTCCACAATCACAGAGTGGGAGCCCATACAACATTTCGGACAACGTTGTGTTTTACAGCCAAGCGCTGCTAATGTTTTAACGAGGGGCTGTTGCAAAGCTCCCCACCCACTCCTTGGCCTGTGATAAACACCATGGACCGTAGGTGGGGAGTTGAGACAGACACACCGGGGAAGCTTGTTTTGCATTTAAACAAAAAGCCGCTGTCTTGTAACCACAGTGAGAAGCAGACACACTTCTGGGAAGCTGCACATTTAGCTTTTATCCCTAAAAGACATGGCTGGTCCCCCACGTGTTTTGGCCACATAATCGAAGGAGGAACTTGGAATGAAGAGCTGTTAAGGGGAGCCCAGCAACAGTTTCCCTGCCTAAGAATATATTTGTTTGCCTGTATTTTCAGAAACCATTTCCCAAGGAGAGACTGTCTCAGCCTCCCCTGGAACTGGGTGGAAGAACTTTAAACAAGGCAAGCAGTGCTTCTGTTGGGGTGGTGGACTAGCCTGGGAACCAGGAGACGTGGGCTCTATTCCTGACCCGGTTACAGATTTACCTTTAAGTCAAATGACGTGATTTCTTTCTGCTGAATCTGGAGAATTTATTATTGTCATTTTCTGCACAGTTATGAATGAAATCATTTCTGGACAGACAATGTGGATTCACTGGCATCACTGCAGCTGCACTAAGGAAACGTCTCCTCTTTGCATGACTCAATCACGGTGCTAAATTTGCAAATAAGTGAAATATATGTAAACACGGGTATTTTTAGATCTTTCTCGAACTCTGGTCTCCTCCAAAGGTCACCAATTAGTCACGGGCTTCATCCATCAAGAACTATTTCATCTTGGAAAGTGTCTTACCTAAGCACATCCTTCATTAGCTTTGCCATCAGACATACAGCATCCTTTTATGTTTCAATTCTTTTAATGTGCCGTAGTTTCTCCCCTGTGCTCCCATAAAGTCAATAGCAAAATGCCTACTGAATTCAAGCTTGCAGGATCCAGCCCCAAGTGCAGTTTTGTTTCTGCTCTCCACGGATTATTACAACAATAAAACCAGCAGCTGCCCGAGATAGATTTCTTCTCTCCAGAGTCGCAAAAAATAGCTGAGCCTTTTCTATCTTCTTTGCATGGCAACTGACAAGAAAAACTGCAGCCATTTTGCTCAAACCAAGACTCCAAATTTTAAAATCTCACACACGCAGCATCTCTAGCGAAGCACATCAATTTGCTCACAGTCAGCAGGGTGACATTCAGACCCCTTTAACTCTGTTCTGTTGCACGCCATGCAAAGAAAGACATTTTCTGCCTCTACCTAGTCTATCGATATCAAATATTCTAGGAACCGCAAAAATAGAATAATGCCCCTTCCTGAAAGCAACACAATAGCATTCTCAAATATAATATTACAAAACAGAACAAAAAAAAAACCTCCCCCAAAATAAAAATAAACCCTTAAAAAAGAAATGACCCAAATCAATGTGATACAAACTGCAGGACAGAGCATCATCCCCCAGAAATAGCATCACCCTACAGAGAATCAAGAGCAGTTTCCCTGGGTCATCCTGGAGACAAAGGTTAATAATTTGATGAACTTACAGTAGGACAAGAGTGCATTTTTGAGGGAGTGAATAAATACTCTAAAGTAATTAATATTGGTTTTATATACTGATATAAATTACACTGGGATGAGGAATGGACAGAAATGAAGCTACCTCAGGAGAGCTTACGCAGCGGGTGTATCTACATGTGCCTATTAATGCACAGCAATAAGCTCCGGAGCTTATTGTTGCCAGGCGTGCATCTGCACATCTGCCCAAGATCGCAGCACATTGAGCCATAAAGGAGCAGCCCTGGTTGGCAGGGAGCCCTAGGGATCAGCCTGCCAACCCCGGGGCTGCTCCCCCCAGCTCAACGTGCTGCTGAGGGGCTGACGGGGGCATAAGGGTCCTTTAGTGCAGGGCTAGCCAGCAGGCAAGCCCCGCATTAAAGCACCCATGTGCCCCAGCTGGCATCTACACATGTGCTGCTGCAGAGTTTTTGCTCTAACGTACTATCTTGCTGTGGAGTAAATTAGTTTACTCCAGCCTAATGTCACTGCATGTGTAGATGCCGAGACATTTATTACACAGCTAATTACCCGATTGCACGGTAAATGTCTCATGTAGACGTGCCCAAGTAGGTGACTATTACTGAGACTTGTCACAAGGTGGCAGGGGAGCAGATAATAGCCTCTTTGCTTTTAGCAAACAGCTATCCTAAGAAGCATGCAGACAAATGATACCTAAAGTGACATAACCTGCACTTGTTTCAGGGGTAATCTCTAGGGGTGCACTGATAGAGATTTTTTGGGCCAACACCAATAGCCGATTTTTAACAAGCCATATTGGCTGATACTGATCTGATTGCCAAATATGCAGCCCAGCAGCTTGGAGACCAGCATCAAGCTTATAAGTCTGTTGTTGAGGGAAGGGGTGGGGGGGCAGATGGAGGACCCCGTGGTGAGCTGATTGCCGATACTGTCAATTTTCCTTATATCGTTGCTGATCTGATATGGGACCGATGTATCTGTGCACCTCTAATAAGCTCTATACAATTGGAAGAAGTTACTCCATGTTCATTTCATTGTTACTTTCTTATACTAAAGCAAAGCAATTACATTGTATGTCATCTGTCCAGATCCTGAGCTGATATGGATGGATCTCTGAGATGGTGTTGTACATAACTCTGAGGTTTTACAGTCTTTCCTTCTTTCCAGTTGATTAAAACTGTGCCTGCAACAATAGGTGATTTGTGTTGCTTTTTTTTTGCAGCAGTAGATGTCTACTTGTTCATGGTAGCAGAGCTTGGGGCAGCCTAGAACTACCTGCGTTTTCCAGCCACCCCAGACAGGCACTCCTGGGGCTTCAGGGACCCAATCTTGTGTACCTTGGAAATTCCCAGGTCACACAGGATCAAGCCCCTGAAGACCTGGGAGAGCCTACTCTGATTTCCCATTTACAGACGTGTGCAGGGTATTCCCCACATGCACATATCTTGCTGCTGCACGTCAACTCAGGACTTGCATCTGCCAACAGGGAGCCCAGGGCTCCCCTGTATGCAGAGGTATGCCTCGAGTTGGGGTGTGGCAGCATGACATTTAGGGAAACCCCTGCTGGGGGATTTCTGGGGGCACATCTCTGCAAACAGGAAAGCCAGCATTTGCAGCTGACCTGCAGGGTAGAGCCCCTGAAACCCTGGGTGCAGCAGGCTCCCAACCCTGTTGTACAATGAGCAAAGTCTGTCACCCAGTGATGCATATCAGCTGTGCCAGGACACATCCCAGCACAGTTATGCCGCAACAAAAATGACTTCTGTTTTTAGCCTTAGACACATGACTTACCCGTGACATTTGGTATCTACCACAATGTGGATCTCCAAAATAATTTTATACAAAGAAGTGTTAAAGAACTACTGCTTGACATTAGACAAACTAGACTGGACCAGTCCCAGAAATTCATAGAACCAGTGCAGTTCCAGAACTCTCTAGGGAATATGCCTGTGGACCTTGCTGGCTACGCTGTTGATGGTCAAGTTAAATGGTGGAATAATACGTTGCCCTTGACCATAAACATGGTGACACCCAGACATGTGCTCCTACTGCTGCAGCAGCATAGACCCCCTGACTATATGGGGGAGCTGAGATAGCTGAAGAGGGAAGGCAGACAGTGAGCAGATGGCTACTAACCCAGGTCAAAGCTGACTGATTGTTCCTCCGTAGAGATCCTCCTTAAAGAACTGTCCCTAGCAGTGGCACCAGTGAAGACGGTCTACTTGTTCCCCTGGATGGCACTTTGCAGGTGCCACGGCAGAGAATTGTTCCAGAGGGTGAGTGAGCTCATTAACACAGACTGTCTCCACCCTAAAACTGAATCGTCCACTGAATGATGCTGATCCAGTGTGATGAGCTTGCCACCAACTTTACAGACAAAATCACGCATATTTCGCCTGGCTTGTGGGCCACCAATTTAGCTGCAGTCAGAATTTGGGGTTGGAAAAACCCAGTCTTGTCCTTTTTTTTTTTTTTTTTTTTACAGATTAGTTTTCATTGTTGTTGCCTGCTGATACAGAGGACGTGCTCAGGGGGATAAGGACTAGTTGTAAACTGGACTTGTGCCCATCCTGGCTTAAGACAACTGGGAGATAATGGGGTCATTGTTGGTGGAGGTTGTCCGTCCCTCCCTTTAGGAAGGGAGGGTGTCAGACACTCTTAAATGTGCAATTGTCTGGCCCTTACTGAAGAAACTGTCTCCTGATGCTGACTCCTGTTTTCCAACCTCCCTTTTCTGGGGGAAGGTCACTGAATGGGCAGTTTTTGTTATTTAAGCATAGATTGTAATTAATATTTTATCTGTTTTTATAAGTATGTCGGCTTTGGGTTTTTTTTTTTACTGTAAGCTACTCTAAGCCTTTTTGGGAGCATCTACACCTGATGCTATGTCACCATAGCATCCATTAGCAAAAACCGTGATGCCGCCACTACGTCGCCATAGCAATGTGCCCCCTTGTTATAATGTATTGCCACGGCAACATAGCAGCCAAAAATAACCATGCGCAGCTGGCACAGCACAGTTCAGGCTGTTAATGCACCATCTTTTAGTACTCCCAAAAGGCAGTACTAAATCACGGCACAGAAACAAAGGTGCCGTACGGCCACCTGTATACGCGCCCTTTGAGGAGAGCATGCAAGTCTAATACACGTATAAAGACAGAAAAGCTGAAGAACAACAACATAGAAAATCCCCTCACTAAAGAATGAATCATATGCAATCATGTTGCAATAAGTAGTTTGGCAAACCAGTCCAAATTGGGTATCAGAAAAAGAGCTGCTTTTCATTTTTTTGACCAGAACAAGTTGGCTGAAATCTTGCAGTATTGCTATTGCTCCAGATACGGCATTTCCCTGGAATCCATGCATTGCTAGCTAGCTCCCTGTCAGCCTGCACCCAGATTGCATTTCCATATACAGACCACAGAAACACACCTCAGCTTCCTCAGCTTAGGATGACTCCCTACACGCTTCAGGCCTGCTTATTACTACTAGCACCTTTAAACTGAACGGAGCTTTGCAATACAGAAAAAGATGGACTCAAAGTTACAAAGGGCTTACAGACGAAAGTGTGAGATACACCTGAAGAACACTTGGAAGCCAAAGGCAATAGCAACAGGTGTTCACCAGGCAGGCCAACGCACATGACGTGTAGGTAGTAAGGAAGTTGTTTCCAGTGCAGGAGGATATATCGTCTTTAGATTAGGAAACTAGTCCTTGCTTTCTAGTCCAATGTGTGTGCAGGGCCCCACACACACTGGACCAGGAGACCAAGGGCTAAGTGTAATTTTCCAACCATTAGTCAAAACAGAGAACTCTCCCAGGGCTCTAGAGCTAGGGACTGAAGTTACACATAAACTGGTTTAACTGATCAGAAACTGGTTTAAACCTGTAACAGAACAGAAGTTCAATGTACAGAAACCAGTTTCAAAATGGCTGAAACTGGTTTAAGATAAACCTGGCTGAATGTCGTATCAGGCTTAATTGATTTCTGTCAAACCAGTTTATGAAACTTCTGCCCCAGACTCCTTCCTAGTTCAAGTTAAATCACGGTCACCCAGCATCCCAGCATGCATTTCAGCCCTGGGCTGGGGTGTGTGGTCTGATCCAGAAAGCATGGTTGGCCCCACCCCTCTACTCCCTAGCTAGAGCAGTGAGGGCTGGCTGACAAGGAGTGCGGGGGTGGGAAGGCAAACCTGGCTGGGGATACAGCCCAGTCTGCAGGGCCCTAGACAGCGCCCCCACCTCCCCCTGGAAACCCCAGCTAGGGGCTGGAGCCAGGTTAAGCACCCCTTCTCCTGCTCAAACTTACTGCAGGCTGCAACTGTGAACTACAAATCCCAGAGGCACCTGGAAGCAGGAAGAGAAAGCAATAAGCAACTCTGCAGAGGCCTGCTATTGTAATTCTGGACTACAAATCCCAAAAACCTCGGAGGCAGCAGGAACAGGAAGCAAACACACAGTCCATGGGGGCTACATGCTAGATAACTGTGCTGTAGTGCCCCCCAGCTTCTGGCCTGAGCTAGTGCAGGCATGTGGCTGCATTTCCAGAATCAAAAGTAAATGTCTGTTCACTTCTGTTTCAATTTAATCTCTGCAGCGCTGGGGACACATAGGGGGTGCATGTGTGCCCCCTGAGATTGGCCATGCACCCCCAATTGGCCATGCCTGCCCAGCAGTGGGACATACATGGTGGTGCACCACTTTCAAAGGCTGCAGCAAGGCACGGAGGCATGGAGCAGGCACAGCCCAGCTCACCTTGCAGCTGCAGCCCACCCTTGCCCCGTGCAGAGATCGGGGAGGAGCTCATGTGCCCCACTTGTCTCTCCGATGCCCTGAACCTGATCCCTGCCTAGTGCTAGGCCCAGCCTTGCTCCCTCCCCTCCATGGCCCATTCCCCTCCCCCTGCTCTTTCCCCTGCAGACTTTCATAGGGGTGGGGGCTGGCATGCGTGTGTGTGTGTGCATGCACACATACTCAGCCTTCCCCTCCCCTCCAAATTTTTTTCTCCCTCCACCCCCCACCCCCAGTCAGTGATTGGCCACTGAGGGACCCACCCCACCCCACCCCAGTCAGCACCTGGCTGTTGGTGCCTTCCCAGTATTAGGAGGCACCAGTCATGAATGCTCTGCACCTTAAGCTAACCTGCAAAGACTGAATCAATTCAGCCTCAGGCTTTTTGACTGTCTGTACTTAGCCTAGGAGGAAAATCAGATGGGGCCCAGAGATGGCAAACGTTGTATTTAATATTTTAATATAAAAAAAATCTGGTGTTCTGGTAGGTAACCTGGAGAATCGTGGTAAAAAGTTTTTCATGATTGAAAGCTTCTAAGGATGCTGCTGCCTGCCTGAAATTTAGTTAAAATGCACATAAGGGTTTGGGGGTTTTTACTTAATAAAAGCCAGTTAAGGTAATTTTGATGCTTGGGAAAGGAAATGTATCCAAATGCTGGAGTTCTCTGTGTATTCATCACAGGGCCGGCCCATCCTATACCGCTAAACCTGCAGCTGCAGGGGGCCCCACAGATAAGGGACCCCCTGCATCCTGCCACTCGCCACTCCCCGCCCCACTGCCAATGCCACCGCCACCACCATCTTCACACCTGGCCACTCACCACCCCTCACCACCCCCGTTGACTTTTTCAGGGCAGAGGGCCACAAAAAAATGTGGGCCGGTCCTGATTCACCAGCACACTGGATCCTGATCACCATCAAGGTCAAAGGAAGCTTTGCTTGTGTAAAAACTGGTGGATTATGTCAAATGCAACTATAATTCAGATAAGGATAGTTCCCCTAGTATATCTCCCCTAGTCCTGCTCTCACCTCCATTTTATACTGCAACCCACACCACTTGGAAGGCATCCATTTCAGAAGGAGTGCCTTTTGGACCCTAATTATTTCTGCAGGAATTGCATATGAAGATATCGGTTGTGGCATCTGCCCCCCCGCCCCCAACATAAATTAGACCAGAAGCACCAGAAGCAATTCTTTGCTTTCATTTTCCATATTAGCAGCTTCATTTCCTTCTCATCCATTCACCATTCAGAAGCAGGATGCATTGTGTTTATGAATTACTGGTTCATATATGATGGCTTGTGTTCTTAATTGAAAGACGGTGCTGTTATTTAGCTTCTTGTTTATCTCTAACAGTCTTATCATTTGGTGTGTATCAGCATGACTATTGGAGTATATACAATGGTAGAGTTAAAAACACTACCTCATTTTCTGTTAATCCATTAGGTAAAATCTAGCATATACCAGTCCTATCACAATACCAATTCATTCTTACTAGAGAGGTGGAGAAAAGAGAGAGAGAGAGACAGAGAGAATGGGCCATTCGAGACAAAGCAAAATATTTCTGTGAATATGGCTGCCAATATGAAGCACCTTTAGGCTATTATTATTATGATTTAATTTTTTTTAGGACTCAAGCAGAGGAAAGGAACTCAATAGCTTCTAGTTCCTTCTCAGAAGAAAGTACTGCAAGTATGACTGCAGGATAGCTTAGGACTAAAAAGAGAAGTTACATATTTATAATTGCTGACACTGGCTTGCTGTAACTAGATTAAGGACCATATATATTAAAACCTAGAACAAAATGTTATAACTTCATCTTCTGACTGGGCTATGATTATACTATAGACAGGCTTTCTGAGGACTGACACTCAGAAAAGAAACAGATCCAAATGGTAAGTAACTGTTTCAAAAAAAGCTTTTCCTTTATTTATTCAAGTTAAGTAGTGACAGTGCGATTCACAAAAGAACTTAGGCAGAATTTCTATAGCTAAGCTCAAGAAATGGGAGTGGTGAATGCCAGAAACTCTATCTAGCCTACCTGGGTGTTTACATTTTCACCAGAAAACCTACTTCGGTGCCTAAAACTTCAGCTACTGTTTTAATTACCCTAGCATTTAGGCACCTATTTCATGCTTAAGTTGATTTGGGAACCACAAACTGCGCCTAAGTCCCTGGAGTCCATAAGTCCCATGCTCAAACTATTAGGCATGCTTGTAGCAGACGTAACCCTCACTAACAGCATTGATTCAGTACCTATGACCTGGTTCACTCAAAAACTCGAGACAGCGGCCTTGGTGCCTTTTCTGTACTAGTCTACTGGTTGAAGCATATTCCCAGAAAAGAAAAGACCTGAGGCTTGTCCCTTCTCAGTCTGAGGGGGTTCAGATACTCATCTTTCACCTTCCAGTAGGCTGCCCTAACCCTGGGGCTCTTCTTGCCTCTGTCTTCAATGCCCAGTGGTGAAGCTTCAACAGGTGCAGAGAATGTAAGACGCACCTGTCTCCTGTAATGATCACCAGATTTAATAGACACGGGCATAAATGAATGAGAAGAACTAACTAATGAACTTCATAGTGGAGCAGTTGGCCACCTCTGCAGACCCTTGGTCTGTCTCTCACTAGCTAGTTACTTAACTGATGGATCATGTCCCAGTTACGAGCTCACCCAGTCTCTTTAGTGAGAGAGAAACTTTAAATTACAACTTTTTTTTAACCACACCTCCAACATTTCCTCTTGGCATTTCTCAGTTCATAGTGGACACTCCCTGAAGGAAACATTTTGACTCCAAAGAAACACTCAGAAAGGTTTCTAATAAAGTAATTGTATGTGTGATTGCTGCTTCTCAAGGACAAGTTGCTAGACTTATGTTTCATCTTGGCCTTAAACAGAAATATAAGTCTGTTTATCTTTTACTTGAAAATGGCTATGTTTAATTACCTTGTGTGTATTCTACCCAGAAGTACTGGACCTTGCAAGCCGCACCTATTTGCAAAAGCCACACTTTAGAAGATTAGCCAGAGAAGGCGTACAAGCACCACAGAATTAAATTTTTGCAGAGAGCCAAAGTTAGAGATGAAAGAAGACCTTAGAGGTCATTCAGTTTATTTCCTTGCCAACATGAGATGATATATAATGATATATAATGTTTCCCAGTGCTCTGTATCAATACTAATAAAGTGCTACCTGACTGTTTTCCTTTCATGGGCATACATTTATTCAGTGATTAAAAAGGTGTCTTCCCATAGTAACGTTAGAGAGCTGAAGTAGCAGAGTGCAGACCATCAGTTATAAAGAGTTACATCTTTCCATACTCGTGTTTATAGGACAATTTCACTGAGTAAACCAATATCCCGGGCATAAGATCCCACATTGTATATAATGATCACAACCTGCTTCACTCTGTCAGGGTCAATATATATATCTATAGATAGGCGATAGGGGAGTTAATTAAAGGTACTTAGCCAGTTTCTTTGTCTGTGAATAAAAACTGAAAAAAGGTCAAGTGGAATTCTTCTAGAAGGAGCAAATGCAATGCGCCTGCACACAAAGTACTCTCACAACATGAATAACTATGAGATTAACAATTCATTTCACTTGGAGTGAGAGGCGGTTTGAACTAAAGGCACTATCATTTCCCATGACTTTCATACTTCACAACTGCTATGCGGTATTGAGATGCAGCTTCTTTTCTTTTGTGCAAGAAACGGCTGTTCCTGAAACTATGGTAGCAATCAGCGGTCAGCTGAATATAATAGCTGCTGACATTTCAGGTCAATATGAATGCAGTCTGGAGCCAGCCATTTTGGAAGCTGTCCAGTTTGTCACTTCGGCACTAATGAAGACAATGCTGCAACATGTTTTGTGTAGGATAAAAACTAGGATAAGAAGAAGGGTGAATTCCCCCAAATAGCTCTTGGAATGTAATTGTTCTATTTTTAAAAGCTCATTTGTTCTTACTGTTTTTTGTATCAAATTGGCAGCTCAGCCCTCTCTCTCCCACTGTGCTTAAAAAGATGTCATGATCCTGTAGTGCAAAATATAGTCCTGAAGTTTTCATTGAGCTAATACATATCCACAATAAAAGATGCCACTTAAGAGGGAAGTGAATGACAGAAACAAATGACAGCCACTCACTAACTATATTTCAAACGCATTAATCAACAAAATCCAATGCCCCTTCATTCAAGACCCTGGGAAGTTAATTGGTTTTGAATGGGAAGGAAAAAAAACATGTCATGGTTAGTTTAAATGAGACACTTAGCTTCACAAACCAGGTTGCTTACTGGCAGCCCTACTGAATTCACACATTCACTTGCCACCTTCATGACAATACTTCTGCCCACACCTTGCACCAGCACTTAAGCAAACCCCTAACACCACTGAGCTCCTGCAGAGTCCCTCAGCTCAGAGGGAAACAGGCTCAAGGCACATGGAAAATTACAGTAGGCAGCATGCCAAGAGCAAGAGGGAAATAGAGAAAAAGAGGTGAATGCACCAACCTGTACAGAAAAACCAGCTGAGTATGAAATGTCCACTCTTCTGGGGCAAATCCTGTCCTTTTCTCCAGGGATGCAGACGTCTTGTGTGGAATTTGTGCCATGCAAGCAGGTGGTGTGGGGCTGCGGATGCTGCCTGCAGGGGACGTGCAATCTCTGACTGGGGCCCCGGGCAGGCCAAGGTGCATGTTTGAAGGTGGGGGGAAAAGCATGGCCAGGTTATTTGGGAAACAAACAGGTTTCCATCCAGGAAAAACATCCATACATGGCCTACTGCCTCCTGGTCCATACAAGCCCTTATTCATGAAATATGCCAGGGGCAGCTTGGTCTAGCAGAGAAGACACTAAACTAGGAATCAGGAGCTGGGGCTGTATTCCCAGGTCTACCATGAGGCACATCCCTTCACTTCTTCCTGTGTTTGTCCCCCTCCCACTCATTTTCTGTCTCATGTGTCTAGAAAGAGATCTCTTCAAGACAGGGACTGCATCTTATCAACTTCAGGGCTCAACATAATACAGTTCTAATCTCAGTTTGCGCATCAAGGGCAAATGCATTAAATAGCAGGCTAGCATGGGATGGCAGAAGCTCATATTCTTGGTTTACGCTCCAGGGTGGTTTCTCCACTCAAATGAAAACATACACCTCAATTATTTCAACGCAAATCTTGCCCACCTAACCACAAGCAGAATTGCTTGGCATTTTGTTCTAAATCAGCCCAAAATATGCAATTGTAGTGCAGTCATTTCTTTCCCTAAAAGCCAAGGGATTTACAGAGCCTATATGACATTCAGAAACAGCAGAAACAAAGAGAGTTTATTTTTCCACCATGAAAAATCCTCCAGGAAGTCCTCAGTTTATTAGAAAAGTGAAGTCAAATAGACTGTGGTACCAGATACTGTTAGAGGTCCATAAATATACGGGGCACTGAAGTACCGAGCAGGTATTGTTGCTCTTTCTTTCCTCAGAGAGAGGTAGTCATTGTTAAGTGCTAGGTGGCATGTATGCACCTGAGACATCTGAAATACAGCAAATAGAAGTTGCTGCCTGGCTTATGCAGAATGAATTTAGTGGGTCTCTGTGGGAACCTGCCCCCATTTCAAAAGTATTTGCCAGGAGTTGGCAATGGAAATGGAGACTGAGACACCTTCTAACCCAAAGGTGGGAAAAATCTGGCCCACCAAGGGATTTTATCTGATCATGGCAGGTCCTTCAGACCCACCCAGGCCGTGGTGCATGTGGCTAGTCCAGCCACCCGCAGGTGTGCAGCACGGTGTAAGGACTGCACTTCCTGGCAGTCCCACTGCCCAGGTACACCAGCCCACCTGCCTTGCAGCCACAGCCGGGGATGGAGACAGACGGAGTGAGCCAGACAGAGTGGGCAGGTGAGGTCTCTACAGAGACTGGCCCAGGACCTGCATGAGCAAAGCCTGCTCGCCCAGGTACATGGGATGGGGCTGCAGGCAGGCAAGTGGGGAGCAACATCTGGACAGGCAGCTGGAGCTGAGGCCAAGATCAGCATCTTGGGACAGTAATTGCACAGGGCCAGGGCCCAGCAGGGGTGTGCTGGGAGCAGATTGCGGTTCTGCTCTGGGCCCCAGCCCCACATTGTCACTGCCCCAAGATCTCATCTTGGCCCCGGCCCAGCCCACCCCTCCCGCTCCTGGATGCCACTCCCTGCCTGCCCGTGGCCCCATCCCATCTGCCCAGCCAAGTGCACCCTGCCTGCATAGGCCCACAGCTCTGCTCCCAGACCCAGCCCTGTGCTGTCACTGCCCAGAGATCCCAATCTCAGCCCCAGCCCTGCCTCTCCCGCTCCTGGATGCCACTCCCTGCCTGCCCGTGGCCCCATCCCATCTGCCCAGCCAAGTGCACCCTGCCTGCATAGGCCCTCGGCTGGTCTCCCAGGATTGCTAGGTGGTGACAGCATGGAGACAGGCCCCAGGGCAGGGCCTCTTAGGGAGCTTTACTGAGCTTTGGTGAGTGGGCAGGGGGATGCGGGGTGGGGGATCAAAGAGGGAGGCTGTTGACCCAGCCAGCAACAGCTCACCAGTGGCCTGCCAGCCCAAATAATTGCCCATCCCTTTTCTAACCCCTAAAGGCCCTCCCTCCAAAGCAAGATTAGGGAAGGTTTGATTAGAGAAATTGACACATCCTGTAGGCGTGCTACATTCACAAGAATATTTTTGAAAGGAACTAAAACCAGTTGGAATTGTAACATATATTCAAAGCCACTGAAAATCGGAGGCAGATAAATAATCAGGACAGTCACTTCAGAGGGATGTACCCCCAAAGGAGATTATTTTCTCCCTATTACAGTTAATGAATATTGTGTCACTTTAGTAGGACAAACATAATTGTTCAAACTGCTACATTGAGACTAATTGCCCTGTCATTTACAATTAGAGGTGCTAATATGGGCATTATGATGTTACGTATGGATCCTGAACATCTTCTCAGATCACCATGATCTGCAGAGTACCTCTGGCAGATTAGATAGGTGGGGTGGAGTCCAGGTAGCTGGTGGTAACTGTTGTTCTCAACAGCTGGTTTAGGGAGCATCTGTATACAATCTTGAGCCATGACTTTCATGGACAAATAGAAAATGCTTGTCCTCGTTATGAAATTACAAGAAGTGTTACTAAACTTAAAGAAGGGTTGGTTTGGGGCAGGGCAAGGGGAGTATGCCAGGCCTCAGCGTGCCTCAGGAAGACATGTTTTCTCCAGCCTCTTACAGAAAAAACTGTTTAAATATGAACAGGACTTGCCACTTCCATGTCTCTGGGAGGGATAAATTCCATATCAGTTCTCCCAAAGTTTCCAGTTGTTTTGCTTACTGAAGTTGTGAAGGCATCTGTACTGCCCTTGGCCTTCATGGCTGGTCAACCAAAATGACAGAAAGTTGGCACAGCATTGATAAGAATAATTGGTCCCTTCCAGAAATTTGCTGTAGAGGCAGGAGGACATTTCACAGCGAATTTCACTTGCAAAGGGGTGGCCTGACCAGGATCTGACTGCTATAACAGGTGGTATACTATGCAGTTCTGGTCCCAATGCTAGTTAGTAGAATTGCTCCTGGTTACGTATGAATGTCCTCTTGTGACGGCTGTATGTGTTGCAGGACTTGCTACCACTTCCCTGAGCTCATCTGCCTACAGGCGGCAACAGGGAGGACCTCGGCTTTTGATCAACTGGTCTGCCAGGAAGTTGGTCTTATGTTTTCTTTCCCACCATGACTTTGATGAAATATATTTCCAGAAGGCACTGCCTGTGGTGATCTTGCCTGGTCTCGATCCCTGTTTCTTCTGTGGGGCTCCAAACCTCCCCTTTACCCCAACCTAGCCTCTCCAGATGGTACTCACAAAATTATTCTGCAGCCAGGTCGCAGTGCTGCCTGTTGTGGTATTATTTGGCCCTCTACCCCAGGGTAACCTTTGGTCTCGATTAGGTACACCCTTCCATGGCTGGTCTTGGCCTGTGCTTGAATATCAAAAGAAAAGGCAAAAAAAAACCCGAAGAAAATCCCGGCTGCTCTCAGCCTCCTTGTTGGGCTCAGTCCATGTCCCCTTTTACCCGGAATCAGGTTCTCAAAATCCCAATCACAACGATCAAGAAAATCCTGTAGTCCAATCTTTTGTTGCCCTGCACCCCTGTGAACATTCAGTCTCCTTGGGGTCTCCCCCACGTGCAGGAAGGCTCTCCCCGTAACTGTAGTTCCCTTCAGGCCTCTCCTCTGGATCCTCTGTTGAAAACTCCACTCTGGAGATAATCATAGGACTTGTGGACTCCCTCTCTACAGATCCTCAGCAGCAGCTCCGCTCCGGAGATTACCACCAGCCACATGTGTGCAGGCCTCTGCCTGCCTTGTGCTCAGGGTCACTCCTGCTGCCTTCATCTGGCACAGCCCTTGCCTGCCAGGATGCTCATCCCTCCTGTCTCCCTGCAGCCTGCAGGGGACTGACCCCTCTCTGCCCCTCTCTGGTGCCGGAAATACCTCTGGGCAGTCCCTCCTCCAATCCTAAGCGAGATGCTACTCTGGAAGCAGAGTGGGTATTTTCATAGATTTCACAGACATCAGGGCTGGAAGGGACCTCGGAAGATTGAGTCCAGCCCCCCACCCAAAGGGCAGGAAGTCAGCTGTGGTCATAGGATCCCAGCAAGATAAGCATCCAATTTACTCTTGAAGGTGTTCAAGATGGGGGCTCAGACAGTAAAGTTCTTCCTTATGTCCAGCCTGAAACGGTCTTGCAGTAGTTTACAACCGTTAGACCTCGTCATCCCTTGGGGCGCTCTGGTCAACTAACGTTCCCCCAGATCCTGGTGGTCACCCC
>NW_017728951.1:13597733-13622170 GCF_001723895.1 Crocodylus porosus | reverse complement strand
GGGCTGCTGTGCCTTCTTGCTGCCTTTCCTCCTAGATGGAATAGAATTAGCTTGTGCATTGAAGATCACTTCCTTGAGAAGCAACCACTCCTCCTGGACTCTTTCCTTCCCTTCCAGTCTCCAGCTGCATCCCCGCCAGCCCTCCATGCTATCAGTTTTGTCTCACTCCTTCACACCTCTCAAATAACCAAGATGTCGATAAGTTTTAGTCAACTGGGTGAAGTCTGGATTTTTTGCATCCTATGTAAACCTACACCGAATCCTCTTAAACTCTACATCCCAACCAAGTCATACTTTTTGCTGAAATGGATTCTCATTTTTTCAAAAAGGTTAGTTTATACAAGAGCAGAAAACAAAAAACAAACGACTCCCGTGAGTCTTCAGTGGCTAGGAGAGAGAATGGTGTATCCGGCCTTGGCAGTTAGTCGGTAGAAGGCTCATACCTAATAAAATCAAGCCACACTAAAAAGAATTGAGCAGATAAGCTGAATACAATTCAGACCATAAGGCTTTCCTTGAAAATTTGTGTTTTGAAAGCAGAAGGTTGAGGTGAAAAAAAAAGGACTAGAGATATGGGGCCTGGTTGTCCTCTCACGTAGCCCAGCTTTATATCTGTTTAAGTCTGGTGCCATTACTCCAATTTACACTACTATGGGGCCTGACAGCATCAAAACCTGAACGTATATCTGCTGCAACAACATCTCTAATGTCTCCTCTCTTCCCTAATTGGCAGAGCTCATGTGATTTGTGCTGCATCCAACCTTTTCCCATTTATTTTGAAGGCCGAATATGTCACAATGTGGATGGGGTGCTCAGGATTCAAAAATAAAGGTTTATAGATACACAAGTCTTCTATTATAACTCCAGTGAGAAAATAATGCCGTCCTTGTAGTTATTTTCTCTTGACAGACAGGTTAAATTAGGTTGCTGCATAACTGGGTACATAGTACAACAGTAAACCTGTCACAGAAGCATGTTAATCACAGCACAACTGATACTTGACATCCAGTGGTGAAAGGCATTTTTACAGTGTTTCATTAAAATTGAAAGGGGGATTAAGAGGCCTATTTCTTGATTAATGTCTTTCTCTGACTGGGAGATGTAATCCTATCTATAACCCCAATTTACTGGAAACAAAATTACATTTCTGCCAGCAGATCATTCCAAGCACATATTGCACTGAACACAAGAGCATTCGTTTCTTTACGTACTTCATCCAACTTTTAAGAGTTCTTAAAAGTGTAGCAACAACAGTAATGCTATAGATCCTAGGAAAACCAAATTTGAACAGTCCTTTGGCCTCTATAAACTTTTTCTATATACAACCTCTGGGTTTGGGGGGTTTTTTTAAATAACCCTTCAACTCTAAAAGCATTCCAGAGTCCCTGTTAGTGCCTTTGCGAGGTACGCAGGATTGATTCCAAAGAGAGATAAGTAGCAGAAGTCATGCTTAGCAGAGCAGGCATTGCACCAGCCACGCATATCACGTGAAGGAGTTATGACAGTGAAATATTACAGTTGTTATAAGGCACCAAATTGTTACTCAAAGACTCTTACAAAATAGAACAGAAGAGGCAGCCAAATCTGTGAGGAATGCATTTATAGGATTTTTGGTCACCCATTTCCTTACTCCCTCGTGTACCTAGACCTAAACAGCAGGAGGAGATTCTCTAACGAACCTAACTGTCTTACCCTTTTGACCAGCAGTATGTTTAGGACCCACAGCTTCCCCCTACTACGCTTTCAATCCTGCAGCCAAACCAAGGGAACAAGGAATTCAGTGCCAATGGTGTGAATAGGATGCAGGGCAGTCTCATTTTAGTCAACGGAACTGCAGTTACACCAGCTGAGCCCATGGCCCGCACTATCGAAAGAAAGCACAGCTCCTTGCCAGGTCTTACAACATTTCTATTTAGTTTCAAAACCCAACATTAATTGAATCTGGGCTGTTAGAAGGTGGAAGTGTCCAAAGATACCATTAGATTCAGCCAACCCAACACCGGAGGGACACGGACTAGATCAGGTTACCCAATAATTCCAAGGTGCAGGGTGAAGTTCTGCTAGCTATAGTGTGTCATTTTTCCAGACCCTGGTACACGCATTCAGATAAATCCCATTTTTAAGTGGGGAAAAAACAAACAAACTCCAAATAAAGCGCCCTGTGCAGCTCCCCTCCTTTTTCAAACCAAAACTATACTCGAGTGTCTATTAGATTTGTGAGCTTATAATGGCCCTACAGTGTCATAAATGTGCATCCTACCTCTGAACAGAAAGTTAAGGGCATTTCCAAAAGCAAACCCACAGAGCTGGATTATTGTTTTCTCTGCATCTCAGGACATACAACCATCAAGCCTGCCTTCTAAAAAAGAAATAAATAATCCAAAGTCATGAGAAGTACTCACAGCACTAACACTGCACATACTCCAAATCCTAGTACAGTCTCAGAACGGAAGATATTTAAAGTTCCTAATTGATTTAGGAAGTTAAGTTCCATTAACATTTGCTGATACTTAAGCACTAATGTCACTTTTGAAAATAGGACTGGGTCACTTAACCCTTCCGAAAAGTATAACTTATCACTGCCTCCTCTCCCTGTCCTCTTGGTTAGAAATAGCATAGCTCTGAACTGAGATGGTGAGCAACCCGGAGAGAGGTATCCTAGCAAAATGGTAACTTAGGCATCCATTCATGAAAATGAAGGAATGGTAGCCTGGCATCCTACCTCCTACTTGTGCCATGCTAATAATATCCCTGAGCCACTATGTTTCACCACTCTAACCATCAGTGCCAATTACATTTCATGGGTGTACTTGGTAGCTGTGTTGGTCTGAGATGAGAAGGCATACAAAAAACTAGAGTTCAAACAAAAAAAGAGTTCTAACTCTTGCTTCCAAAATTATACCTTTTATTAGACCAACCGGGAAATCGCAAAAAAAATTGTCCTTTTCTTTCAAGCTTTTGGGATCAAAAGTCCCTTCATCAGGCTCTAGGAAAAGTATAGATGGTACAAGATGGTAAAAAGTCCCCATAAGTAGGAAATAAATTTCATTTTTGCACAGAGGGAGCTGAAGATGGAAATCTATCCCTCTGGGTACATCAGAGTGTCTTTGTGAGCTGTGCTGAGCAGCTCTTCATGTGTAGATCAGGTAGGATTCCTTCCCTGGAGGTGTCAGATGGCAAGCAGGGAGGTTAAAAAAAAATCTTTGTTGTTGTTCTACAATGAAGTTTAAAATCCAAAATTGGCTAAAATTCAACAATTCTACAATTTTCTTGCAATTTCCCAGTTGCTCTAATAAAAGGTATAATTTTGGAACCAAGAGTTCTAGTTTTTTATATATAATTACATTTCATGCCCCTCTCCAGGCTGAATATTTGTCAGGGTCAGAACTAGCTGTACACTCACCCTTTCCTTGATCTCCAAGTATAATTAGTCCTTATCCAATTAATTCCTTGGGAGTCCAATTAATTCCTTGGGCCAGCTCATGATCCATCCATTCTTAGAGTGGGCTTTAGGTAACTCAGTAGGATGTCAGAGATGGCCTTCAGAGCAAATGGATCTGCATTGCCCCTGAAGTACATTCAGTGAAGCAAATATCAGGATCTGCCTCCCTTTCCTGGGAGCATTTCTTTACAAATCTGCTAGCAAATTAACTTAATATATGCATTCTGGAAACAACATAATAATGTGATCAAGATACAGCTTACATCATCACTGCAGGCAGCTCCAATCCATTATGGGACATTTTTCTCATACCACCCTTGCCAGAGGCTCATTTCTTTCACCTGTGTCTTTGATATACACAGATTCCAGGTGCAGAAAAGCAATATTATAGGTAAAGTAAAAGATGAGCATACTTTAAAGTTGCCTTACATGTTCCACTATCTAATATAATGGAACATGTAAGGCAACTTTCCCTTTAATGAATATATTACTTTTATTTTGGCAACTTTAACCTTTGGGGAATGATGTTTTCATGAGGTAGATGGGCAAATTATTTGTAGTATCATATAATTTATATTAGGACATATGACAATCAACAATCTTTTTACATCATTTGTAGCATCTTAGCATTTGTATGATATAATATTACAATCAACTATTCTTTTTCAAAACCCTATCTGAAAGCAGCTTTCTAATGGTTTGTTTTAAAAATTGCTTCAGTAATTAAGAACCCATTCAGATTATTTCAAAATTGGGCTTTCATAAGAGTCTATATAAAATTTTCCAGCGTGGAAGTTAAACTGCACTAAAAAAGACCAAATACTATACTTGATCTTAGCAAACCCAACTACCTGTCATCTTAAACTTTGTCCATTTCTTTTGATGACATAATTACTCCCTCATTTGTGATTTAATTCATAAGATAATGCTTACATCACATATGGTGGGTTTTCTATTTATTTATTTATGACTAGACCATATGGCATCAAGGCTGGTAATTTAAGTGGGAAACGCAGAGCAAATAAATGAAGCAGAAAGCACTAGCCCCACCAGAACTCAGGAAGCAGCGAGACCCAGTTTAAAGAGATAAGCCAGAACAGAGATGGAAGAACCATTTCCAGAAAGGGGAGAGAAATCTTTTAAACTAAGGTCACTAGGGAAGCCATCAAATAATCAGACTGGTTCTATTATGGAAGGGGGTTATCATTGCAAAGCACAGTCTTCCAGATCATTGTTTGGTATAGTGGACTCTTCAGGTCGTTATAGGGATAAGATTCATATTTGACCTCCACGTTACATATTAGATCCTCTTATCCCTCTGGCTCTGCATTGCAGTGATCTGTTGAAGAACAGAGAAAATGAGAGGAGTCAAAAGGGGAGCCCATGCAAGCTAACCACTGTCAAAAAGAAACTACCAAAAGAGATTAGGCATTTACTTGCAGCAGCTTTTCCTGGGTCTTGCTGTGATGCCAACACAAAAGCACAAAGCAGGATTAGGTCACTGAGTGACTTTTGGCTGCATAAACCCCCCCAGCACAAATGGGTGTCCTGAGAAAGATCATCTGGACAGCAAAATATGGCTTCAAGAAGGGTGGGAGAGAGCATTGATGTCAACCTGGATGTCAGCGCAGTTTACTTTTCAGGCTCCACAGTCTTTCATCTTTGACTCACTCCCATGGGTTACTCATGTTACTGGTGCAGAGTGGGGGAAAGAATGTGAATTAAGTTTTCCCTACCCTGTCTCCATATATAATAAACTCATTTGCAATTACTAAGCTCTTGTTTCTAAGTGCACATGTGATTATCTCCCATTTATGCACCATGGGGATGTATAATTATCCGAGAGGACAGGGTTAACCTACTCAGTGTACTTGAAAGGAAGTGCTCAAGAGGAGCAGGGGAAGGACTGGTTTCTAGAATTATGCTTCTTTAAAAGGAATAACAACATACAGCTCTATATGTGTAACCTCATTTTGATTAGCCACATGGCACTAGAACACTCGATGCCTTTTTTACTTCAGTCTTCACAGGCAAGGTTAGCTCCCAGGCTACTGCATCTGGCAACACAGTTTGGAGAGTGGGTGACCGGCCAGGGGTGGCAAAAGAACAAAGTAGGGACCATTTAGAAAATCTGGACTTGCACAAGTCCATGGGGCTGGATGCAGCGCTGAGAGAGTTGGCTGCTATGACTGCAGAACCACTGGTCGTTATCTTTAAAAATAATCAGGGCAATTGCGAGAGGTCCCAGATGTTTGGAAATGGGCAAATATAGTGCACATCTTTAAGTAATGGAAGGAGGAGCATTCAGGGAACTTCAGACCAGTCAACCTTACCTCAATCCCTAGAAAAATCATGGAGCAGGTCCTGAAGGAATCCATTTCTAAGCACTTGGAGGAGAATAAGGTGATTAGAAACATTTAGCATGGATACACCGAGGGCAAGTCATGCCTAACCAACCTAACTGCATTCTATGACAAGATAACTGGCTTGTGGATAAGGGGAAAGCAGAGGACATGATATACTTTGACTTCAGCAAGGCTTTTATATGGTCTCCCACAACATTCTTGCAAGCAAGCTAAGGAAGTGTGGGTTGGATGAATGAACTGTAATGTGGATAGAAAACTGGCTGTATCGTAGGACTCAATGGCTAGTAATCACTGGCTTGATGTCTAGTTGGCAGCCGGATTCAAGCAGAGTGCCTCAGAGGTCAGTTTTATAATCATATAAAATTAGGGTTGGAAGGGATCTCAGGAGGTCATTTAGTCCAACCCCTGCTTAAAGCAGGACCATCTTCAACTACATCATCCCAGCCAAGGCTTTGTCTAGACTGGTCTTAAAAACCTCCAAGGATGGAGATTCCCCCACCTCCCTGGGTAACCTGTTCCAATGCTTTATTACCCTTCTAGTGAAAAAGATGTTCCTAATATTTAAGCTAAACTTTCCTTGCTGCAACTTGAGACCACTGCTCCTTGACCATTGCTCCATTGCTCCTTGTTCGATACCTTTATCAATGACCTCATGTCTAGCTCAGGCTAGACAGCAGGAGGCACTACTTCACAGTCAGGGTGGCCAGGATCTGGAACCAGCTTCCAAGGGAAGTGGTGCTGGCTCCTACCTTAGGGGTCTTTAAAAGGAGGCTTGATAACTACCTAGCTGGGGTCATATGAGCTTAAACTTACCAGGGGTCATACGAGCCCAGTATTCATTCCTGCCCAGGGCAGGGGGTCGGACTTGAAGATCTGCTCAAGTCCCCTCCGACCCTATATCTATGAACCTATGACCCTGCAAGATGGGATGGAGTATACCCTCAGCATGTTTGCAAATGACACCAAGCTGGGGGGAGTAGTAGATACACTGGAGGGTAAGGCTAGAATTCAGAGAGACATCAACACATTGTAGAATTGAACCAAAAAAAAAATGAGGAAAAGTGCAAAGCCCTGCACTTAGGACAGAACAATCCCATGCACTGGTATAGGCTGGGGGCTGACTGGCTAAGCAGCCACCCTGCAGAAAAGGCCCTGGGGGTTACAGTGGACAGTAACCTCAATATAAGCCAATAGTCTGCCCTTGTTCCCAAGAAGGCTAACAGCATAGTAGGCTCCATTTACAGGAGCACTGCCAGAAGATCGAGGGAAGTGATTATTCCCCTCGATTTGGCACTGGTAAGGCCACACCTGCAGTTCTGTGTCCAGTTTTGGGGCCCCCACTACAGAAAGGATGTAGACAAATTGGATGGAGAAAATCCTTCAGAGTGCAACAAAAATTGGTTAGAGGGCTGGGGCACGTGACTTCTGAGGCGAGGCTGAGGGAACTGGGCTTATGTAGTCAGGAGAAGAGAAGACTGGCGATGGAGAGAAACAATCTGTGGTAGTGTCAAGTAGCACCACACTAAAGCAAAGAGAAAATGGATCTTGTTTAAGATCCACACAAGTACATGAAACCGCAAGTAGTTAATGCAGTCACTTTGGCTGCAGGCAGTTGACATTTGATTATTCCAAGTGCCTCAGATAAACCCTACAAATAACCAACTACTTTCTTGAGTCTCTTAAAAGAAAAGGACAATTTACCTCAATCTTTCCTGTCCTATTTAATAAGTCGTGTCTCATCATTACCTCCACTTGATATTGATATTGGTGAGCACATTTATTTTGGACCAACATAGGAACAAGTAGAGGTCTGATTGGGAAGAGAAGCCCACTCATAGAAGGAGAGATACCCATAACAATAACATATTCCAACATTTAGGTATCACATAGCAGTGCAAAAATATAGACCCAGGTTTCCCAAAGTGACCAATGATTCCAGGGGTCCAATGAGTTGCACTTAGCAGTCCCAGTTATTAAACAGTTTCCGTCCTCTGAAAATCCAGACTACTTAGCAAGTCTTTCCAAATGGACAGTTAAAAATGGTTAGTTTACCACTTTTGCCTATCTAGGGCTATGGTTTCTGACACCACTGCAAATATCAAGTGGAGCAGAAAAGGGAACTTCTGTAATACAGAACAGAGGGCTCATTAGTGCTTCCAAAGTCAACAGCAGCTACATATTTCATCTTAATGAAAAGAGGATCAGGCCCAATAGCACCAATACATACTGTAGTGCAGGGGTGGGCAATTATTTTGGGCAGAGGGCCGCTTACTGAGTTTTGGCAAACCATCGAGGGCCACGTGACAGGTAGCTGGGGCAGATAAATATTAATTTTCTAAACTTTTTAGGGTCCCCATGGCCAGATAGAGTGGCCTGGCGGGCTGCATCTGGCCCGTGGGCCACATTTTGCCCACCCCTGCTCTAGTGGAAGGAAAAGGAAGTTAAGGAACATGCTTGGGTTGGCTGTTTGTTGTAACAAAAGACTGACTTAGCACTTCATAACCTACTGCAGTGAGCATTGTATTTGATAATGCTTTTTTCATATCCTGTCACTTGCATCAATAGGGAACAATACTTGAGCCTTTTTGACAAAACATTAACTGAGGGGGAAAAAAAGCAGAATTTCTTATGTCTAAAAGCCAAATAAGAAAAGGCCCTGAAGCGCTATTTTTAGCAAGTTTTACTTTTCATGGCTACTAAGGTCAATAGCAGTGCAAGGTCACTGGGTCATAAAGTGTAATGGGTGTGAAGTATCTCTTAAAATACCTTCAAGAAAGAAACATATTTAAAGAAACTTGGATCGACACAGGAATTACGTAGAAAGAAAGGCTGAAAAGCTTGGAATTTTAAAAGGCCTGAAATATAAACATTTCCACCACTGCCACCTCATTTAGAAACCAAGACATAGAAGGATGGTTTCATTAACTACCAGCCACCTCTGTGACGTTAGGTTGATTTAATCTCTGAATTTCATAAACCAGTGTTTTTCTCATGCGAGGGAGGAAGTCAGCGCAGCAATTAGTTGAGCTAGGTGGGAAAAGGAAAGAGGAATCTGTAAAACGTTATAAAATGAAGGCTTTCTTTGGGCAAGTTCTACAAATAAATGAAACATTTGCCTCGGCACAGGTCCAACTTCCCTGGAAATTTACCAGAACTCTAGCTCAATCACAAAAGTCCATGAAGTAGCCCACCCCCAGCTCACGTTCCCTATGCATCCTTCTGTAGTCCACTCCTTTCCCTGTTAGTATCCCATCAATAGCCATCTTTGAGGAGCCAGCAGAGTATATGGAGAGCTAAGGAAAATCTGTGGGGCCTCTGACTCTCTGAAGCTTTCAAGGCTTTTAGAAACCCCATTTCTCCTCCTCTTGGCCATGGGTTTTTGCCTGGCTACAATTTATGGTCACCTCTGGAAGCCAACTCACTGCATATTGCCATTCATATTTACCATATTTACTCGAATAGATTACCCTGACTATAAGAGGACTCTCCAATAATTAGATTCTATACATGGAAAAATGATAAATTTGTTATAATTTTCTAGGTATAGAATCTAATTAGTGGAGAGTTGCCTTGAATTTGTCCCTCTCCCACTGCTACAGCAAGCAAAACACATCTGGAGAATCAGGTACCCCCTTTGCTCTCTCTTTCCTCCCCTCCCCCCGCACCCCCATCTTTTTCCTCTGGCAGCTCCTTCCACCTCTCCTTACTGTCAGACCCTGTTCTCCCTGAGTACATGGAAACGAAGAGGAAATGTGAAAACAATGACCTTTGAAATGAATCATGGCTTTAGCAATTTCTATATGGAACCCATATACTTAGTTCATCCAGAATTTCATAGATTTCATAGACATTAAGGCTGGAAGGGACCTTGAAGATCATCAAGTCCAGCCCCCTGCCCCAGGGGCAGAAAGCCAGCTTGGGTCAAAGGATCCCAGCAAGATAAGCATCCAAAAATAATCAGTCTGGCATAATGTATGTGACAGGAGAACCTCTACAATTATACCACCATAAACATGACTGCCAGTCCTTAAAGCTTAGGGCAAAGCAAGTCTAGGACAAAGCAAGTCAGCCACTTGTGCAGGTAGATGTTGTCAGGCTGATACAGGTCTAGTATGATTGGATCTGCTGTGTTATGGCAGTGGTACTCAACTTTTTTTTCTACCAGGACCCATTTGTAACCATTATCTTGTTTTGAAACTGCTGCAAGTTTTAAGAACAGGCAATCCATAAATACAACTTTGAGCGGCACTTCAGCACCTGCTCATATGTTGTACAAACTATGCACAATAGTTGTCCAAAACCAAAGGCTCCTGATTTACCATTTAGTTCATTGGGCTGGGTCCCACCAGAATCAACAGGCAGTGATGAGCTCTGGGATCACCACGGCTTGAAATCCTGTTATGGATTGCCTGTTCTTAAAACTTGCAGCAGTTTCAAAACAAGATAATGGTTACAAATGGGTCCTGGTACAAAAAAAAGTTGAGTACCACTGCCATAACACAGCAGATCCAATCATACTAGACCTGTATCAGCCTGACAATATCTTCCTGCACAAGTGGCCGACTTGCTTTGTCCTAGACTTGCTTTGCCCTAAACTGGACCACTGCATTTTAATTTTTGAAGGATCCCAGGACTCATGACAAGATCACTTAGTTCCAGCCACGAGTGGGGGCCTAATTAGCACATGGATCCTTTGTGCAGTGTATCTGAAGTACTTCAAAAATTAAAATGCAGTGGTCCAGCTTCACCTCAGGGAGGGCAAGGCCACAATGATCAATCATATGTATCAGGTTGAGAGAAGGAGTGGTAGTGGGGTTCTGAGTGAACTGTTTGGGGCCCTATTTCATGTTGTTTGCCAGGCATTTAAGACTGGTGAAGAAACAGGAATCACTGGAAATGGCAAAAAAGGCACAGCTCAGCTGTGGGAATGAAAAAGAAGTCAAAATGTATGCAATGTAGTGGATCACCATGACTTCAAAAAGAGTTGGCGTGCTTAACAGGCACTACTATCTTATTCAGATGTGCTACATTCATTTATCCTTGCAGTAGGTTCCCATCAGCATGTTTGCCCAGTACAAGCTATGTGTTTTATGGTCATGCTCAGTGTTGGCTACATTTAATCAACTTCACAGTCGGTTTGCATTATTGAGCACATGCTGCTTTTGGCAGCATTTGAATAATAGACAATGGTTTTAATGAGGTTTCTTTGTATGTGATAATAAGACATGGGGCTTTTTCCCCATGCAAATTGGGAGGGAAAACCTTGTCTTTTATCCATTTTATCTAATACCAAGTTGAATAAAAAGTGGTGGAGAAGTTTCTGCCCCATATGACCCCTCTCCTCCAGAGCACCACCCCCTCTAGCCTGTGATCTCCCTCTTGGCCCACATATTTCCCTCTCTTGGCTGTGATTTTTAAGCTAATGTAAGTATAGTTCATAAAAAATACATCAAAAGGGAACTAGACATTGGAATGTTTGGGATTTTCAGTTATTTGGGGGAAAATTGAGATGTTAAACTGTTTTCCCTATTCAGGAAAGGAAATGTTTTTGATATCTCAAACATTTTCCTTCGTTGTGAAATCAATTCTTTGCCTAGTTCTACTCTTGGCCCTTGTGACAGGGAAACCTCACCCTGTCCCCGAGAGAATGGCGTACAAGCAGGGCTGGGACGGCCCTTTAAGAGTAGAGTCTTTGCAGCTCAGAGGGGAGAAAAGGCAAACAAAAGCAGTCCAGGGAGAAGAAACAGGGCTTCTACAATCACCCACAGCTCTGCAACGGGTGCACCGAAACCAAGCAGGGCGCAACAGCCCAGTGAGAAAACGCTGGGTGTGTGCTGTGTGATTGGACAGACTGGCCAGAAGGAGAGGGGCTTCATCAGTATAAGAGAGTCACCAGCAGGCTAGCAGCCCTAGCTGAGGAAGGGAGAGGACCTCTCAGGCATGCCACTGTGGAGTCTAGAGTGATGGTAAGCAGAGCCCTGGCATGCAGGCAGAGTAGGGTTGCCAACCGTGACTGAAGTTATTCCAGGAGATTTTTTCTTCCAACATGATGTAATGTCATCATTTGTACTCTCCAACCCATTCACAATGTCAGATCTCCCAGATTGCTTTCAATAGTCACCAGGAGACCGATGCCAATTCCAGTAGACTCTCAGCCAATCCAGGAGGGTTGGCAACCATAAAGCAGAGAAGCCTCCTTTTTGCTTTAAGTTTTCCCAAGATCTGCTTTATGTTTTCAACTTGATCTTTGCTGTCAAAAGTCTTCAACTTTTGCTTTAAGTTTTCAACTTGATCTTCGTTTTCTTAATACCCAGATAGGCTATGTCTTTTGTTCCACACTTGTAGAGCTAGCAAATACTGAAGGACTAGATTGTGGCTGAAGGCTGGTTAGGAGGCCACACAGAGGTGCATGAGAGGCACCTGGGGTTTTAAGCCCTGCAAGGCAGCAGTGATAAGAGACGGAGCCAAAGCTGAAAGGGCCTGAGTGATCGAACTTGAGTCCACAAAGGGCTGAACCCAGAAAGGGGCCAGGGGCCCAGAGGCAGGCAGGGAATCCAAGGGCTCAAGCCTGAATTCAGAGACAAAATGAAAAAGGGGGCAGGCCATAACCAAAAGGGCCAGGGCCTGAACCCCTGAGGCAGAGCGAGGTAGGCTGGGACAGAGCAAGCAGACCTAGGCTGAGGTGTCCACAGTTAGAGTAGCCAGTGGGCCAAAGTCAAGAGGGCTGAAGCCTGTACAGGCAGGTGCTTAGAGCAAAAGTAACACCTGTGAGACATGGGCATGGCGACAGGGCAGGACAGAAGCCATGAACACAGCCGATAAGGTGACTGGTGCCCCAAGTCACTGATGAGGCCAAGGGGACCACCATTTCAGTGCCAGAGGGGCAAGACCAGGGCTGGCTGGGCATGGGAAGAACCAGCTGGCTGAAGACCTGAAGCACACTTTGGGACCTAGGGACAGCCTTCCCGTACACCATAAGTTACATCAAGGCATGCCAGATGAGGAGAAAAAGGAGGGTACCCCAAGGAGCCAAAGTAGGGCAGGAGCCAAACAGCCACCAGGAGACGTCACGGAGATGCCTGGTCATGCCACATCCCCGTGTCAACCCATTGTGTTGTCTCCGGTCTTCATACTTAGAAAACTTTTCCTCTACTTATCCCAAAGTCCAATGTATTCAGCAATCCAAGGTAAAACAGTTTGCAATGGAAACCACCATGCAGCTTTCAAAATGGCTAGTGAATATCATTACTAACTGAAGAGATATAATGACATGGCCCACCGCCCAAGGCAGCTGTCCCACACAGGGAGAGAGTCAGCTTCCAGTTGCCGCCACATTGTGGGTGCAATGGCTGCACAGTTTTTTTCTGCCCCTCTCCCCAGTCAGCATCTGGGGTGGCTGCCCCCATTGTCCTGCCCTAGCTACGTCACTGATTAACTGCCACATCTCACTTCAAGGGATTTCCAGATACTTAGCTAAGTTGGCCTGTTCAGCTTTCTGTGTGTGCATGGACAAATAGAAAAGTCAACTAAATCCATGCCTCCTTCCCTCTGTTCTTTTCCTCTTTCTTTGAACTTCAAGATTCAAAGGCTGTAATTAGGGCCGCTTGGAAAGTAAAATATTTAGTCCATGAGAAATTCCAACATTAACTTAATTCGGTTTTATTCTGAATCAGAATGTAAAGCAAACATTTCCCATCAAACTAAAAAGCAATTTTGAATCAACAAAATATTTTGATTCTATCAAAGCATTTACTACCGAATATTTAACATAATAGCTGTTGTTTTATAAAAATGCAATGTCAAAACAGAAAAGAAAAAAAATAATGCTTTTCAAAAAATGAAAGAAGACAATTCGTCTGTCAATGAAAAACAAAATAAAAATCAACAGCTTCCCACAAAACATACCAATTTGGATCAAACTATTTTCTGACAGAAAATTGTTCCGTCCAAAACTTTCTTCACCAGCCCTCTGCTGGATAAACATATAGGTTATATGAGCACGGACGCAAATGTCAGTTTGTACCATTTTCATTAGTTAACTATCTTACCATAAATATACAGATCTGTGACTAAGTCCAGGAATTGTTTTTTTAATTTAGGATATACACATTTATCATCTGATTAAAAACGTTATTTATCTTTATATAAAAACATATATCTCCTAACAAGCCCGGACATTTATAAATAACATATGATACTACAGTTGACTACTAAATGTCATGATTTAGGATGAAAGAACAAACCTTTCTGATCATTGTCCTTTAGTGTTTCGAAGCCCATTTTTCATGTTTATTTGCTGTCATCGGTGATAAGTGATTGCCTAGCTGCATTGCATTTCCTCTGCAGTGGTAAGTTGTTTGCAAAAGAAACATAGGACAGGCTGTCACATCAAAGAGTAAGGACTGAAGCCCACCAGGAGGTGAAGCAAGGGTTTATGGTCTTTTGCCCTGAGTTTTGACAGTTAATTAGCTCTCATCCAATTTATGTTTGTGTGACAGCTACCATAGGGTCAACAGAAACAACTTCAAGGTTAGGCCAGCGCAAAGGATGCCAGGCAGGGAAACATGCGGGAGGAGATACAGGAAGCTAAATGTAGTCTGGTTTTTTACCCCTCAGTCAGGATTGATGGACTCTTATTTTTGTGGCTGAATGGGGGGAATGTTCAGGACTTCTTTATAATAGGCTTGGACCCCAGGGATTTGACAAAATGGTTACTACATTTAAAATTAAATATAACTGCACCCATCGGGACACACCATTCCCTTCATCACTTACAAGTCACTTGCTGGCACCAAAGAAGAGGAGAGGTTTACTAGCTAGAGGTGGTTTAGGGCTACTTCCAAAAAGGGGATTTTGGTACAGCACTACTGCGCATTGCAATTCTTAACATTTAAGTGCTGGCCCCCTTGGTCCCCAGAGTGAATCCAGAGTCCTGTAAGACATAAATGCTCCCTGTATGGTGCTTGGGGAGGAGTTGGGCACCTCCAAATGGCATCCACACAAACCAGCACCCCGAATAAGTAGCATCCAAGGAGGTAGACAATGCAGGAAGGACAATGTGCATCGCATCACACCCATCTCTAGGATTTAGGAGCCTTCTTCCACTTAAAAGTTTCAGGCCTGAATCCTCTTCTGAAGAAAACCACCTGCATGAATCATTCATCTCATGCTGGTTAAAAGAGTCCCCTCCCCGCAGGTTCAGCACTCTTCTCTGGATGAAGTGACTCAAGCTCAAACACCCCACCTCTCTAGACAAGTTTCTACCCACCAGGCTCCTGAGAGGAGGCACACTCCACCCCTTCTGCTGAAGCCGTGCCATTGTGCGGGGGGGGGAGGGGGGGGGGCAGGAAAATCAAAATTAATTGGGGTACAGAAATAAAGCTCAACTGTGCGCCTGTGTGGTCAGGGCTCTCACCTGCCAGAGAATATTCTGATTTCCAGTTCCAGCTCCAAGGATGTAACTGTATCTTGCATTAAACAGCCATGCATCTGAAGCAGATACTGCAACTCTGGGCCCTCTGCTCCCGGATGTGTACGTGAAGCTAAGCGCAAAGCTGCTCAGCCCGGTCAGGACTGGCATATTCCCAGGCACGAGCAGTGATGGAACGTCAGATGCCCAGGGGAAATTAACACCGAGTACTGAGGCACCCCTCTGTGACAGCTGAACAGGGACTCTCGGTTTTAGACCCAGGCACCTAAATTCTGTCTACGTTTCATTTTAAGCACTTAAATCCTTTTAAGGAGTTGGCTGTTACGCTTTGCTAACTTGCATTCTCACAGCCCTACCTTTCAGATCACAAACAGCTCTTTGGAGGACATGCCAACTTCCCAGATGAAACATTAAAATACAAAATTGCAAAAGTACCTTGTGAATGAGCTGTAGACTGTGATGCATCTAAGTCACTTCTGAAAGTCCTAACTCAGTTACTCCGGAAAAACTCATCTTATGCATAAACGTTGCTAGCTTGGCTTGGAATGAAGCAGGGCAAGCCGCATCTCTGAACTGCAGGACCCGTATCAGGAACAGAGCAAAGGGGCTCGAGCATTCAGAAGCTTCAGTTGTTGTTGGCACTTAATCCATTTCCTAGGGCTAGAAGAGAGTAAAAGGGACAGGAGAGGTAATTTCTATTTTAAAATAACTCTGGGGAGAAACTGAACTAGGTCTTAAGTATAGCATATTTCATGGAAAAGTTGTGTAAAACATGCTTGGACTCATCCCCAAGCTTGTTTACACAACATCCCCTTTTTCCTCTCATGTCCTTGCGACAAAGTATTTTACCAGAATTTGCGGATTCCCTGCAATCTCACGGGGCCGCACTGCAAGCGCTTCTGCTGCGACCTCAAACCCTCAACCGCCATGCTTCCAGCTGCTTGCCCGCTTGTCTACGCCACCAGAGCAGGATCATGTAATTTCTGAAACAAAGGAAACTAGTTCTGATGTCATCAGTTTTACATTTGCTGTTAAAAAGGGCATTACTGATTTATACCTAGGGACCTACCAAAATCACAATTTCACGGATTTTATGGAAATCAAGAAATCTGGCATTGCCCACAGATGAGGGCCACTGCTATTTGTGCCCCGAGACATGCACATTAACACCACACTATAAACCTCGTATACTTCTCCTATAGGAGTAATTGGTTGAGAAAAGTTCCTGCCCGTACAGGAAGCCACAACACCCAACTATTTATAAAACAGCAGTGGACTATACTATATCACTATCCCAGGTTTCTGCTCTTTGAGGTTTTAGATGATACATTATCAGGGATCAAAATCCAAGACACAGCTCTGGACAACCCACAACCCTGAAGAACTGGAAAGTATTATGCTGTTTCTAGTTCCGGTTAGCCTAGCTACCTTAGTGCAGTACTGCAAGCAAGCTTGCCTTAGCCTGGAGCAGCCTCCAGAACCAGATGCAACATAACCACAGTCATGTGGCACTGCACTTAACTTAATCAGGTGTGTTCTGCAGCACAGGTAATTAGTATAACCCCATTCATAGAGAGAGAGTTAATTTGCCTGGGCACAGTACTACATGGACACAGCTATACTGTTTCTGGATCAGGAGGTGACCTGCAGGCAGAGCCTCCTCTCAGCAGGCACAGCAGGAAGCTGCCTCACACCATGCAAACATTTGTCAAGGGTCAGACAATTCAGGACCAGACTTTCAAATACAGAACAAAAGACCCATTTCTAGGACAGTCTGGGGACACCAAGACACAGACCCAAGATCCAGGACAGTCTTGGAAGATTCAGGACAGATGGTCAGAAGGACTACCAGAGGCAGTGCTAGAAAAGGAAGAAGACAGACTCCCAGGAAGGTGTACGCTGGAAGTTTATGACCTCTGGCAACAAGCAGAAATTTTCATCTCAACCTGCAGCCCGAGCAACGGAGGAGAAGGAGCACATTTTGTTGGTGGAAGAGGCCAGGCCAGGCATCCCCAAAGTTGGAAGGATCAAGACCACTCCCACCAAGAAGCAGCAATGGGCAGTTGTGGTTGGAAACTCCCTTCTGTGGAAGCAGAGGCATCCATCTGCCAGCCTGATCTGCTGTCTAGGGAGGTCTCCTGTTTGCCTGGAGCCCAGATCTGAGATGTCATGGAAGGACTACCGAGACTCATCTGGCACTCTGACTACTATCCCATGCTGTTCATCCATATGGGCACCAGTGATACTGTTAGGGTCAACCCTGAGAAGATCAAAAGAGATTATAGGGCTCTGGGTGCAAAGGTGAAGGGGACAGGGGCTCAAGGTGGTGTTCTCCTCAATCCTTCCAGTGAAGGAGAAGGCCTGGGCAGGAGCAGACACATCATGCAGATCAATACATGGTTGCACAGATGGTGTTGCCAGCAGGCGTTTGCCTTCTTCAGCCATGGGATGTTATTCCAAGAAGGACTACTAAGAAGAGACGAGATCTACCTGACAAGGATAGTGAAGAGCATCTTCTTAGGCTCACTAACCTAGTGAGGAGGGCTTGAAACTAGGTTTGCCAGTGGATGGAGACCAAAGCCCTGAGGTAAAAACACAAACAGGAGGAAAAAACAGGAGGCCTTCTTATTCTTTCTGAGAAAGTAGAGGCCAGCCTGTCAGACCGCACACCAGTGTCCCCCCTGCAAGCACTGGCCGGGAAGCGGGGCAACCAGCAAAATTAACTGTGCCACTTCTGGAAGTGGCTGCAGGAGTTCCAGAAGCGGTGCAGCCACTTTTTGGTGAGTGAGATTGGCTGCAAGGGATTCCCCCCTCCCAGTCAGCAGGATTGGCCACCGGGCGGACCCCCCCAGTTGCTGACTTGTGTAAGGGGGGGCATATGCCCCCCCCCAACCCAAGAGGCACCAGACACCCATGGATGTAGAAGTGGATGGCAACCTGGGCAGCAGCAACCATGACATAACTGAGTGATCTGGAAGCTGGGATAGAGTGCACCCTCAGCAAGTTTGTGAATGACACCAACCTGCAAGGAAAAGTAGATACACTGGAGGGTAGGGCTGGGATTCATACAGACCTAGACAAATTGGAGGACTGGACCAAAAGAAATCTTAGGTAGTTTAACAAGGACAAGTGTGAAGTCCTGCACTTAGGACAGAACAATCCCATGCACCAGTACAGGCTGGGGACTGGCTGGCTATGCAGCAGCTCTGCATAAAAGAACCTGGGGGTCACAGTGGACAATAATCTGAATGTAAGCTAACAGTGTGCCCTTGTTGCCAAGAAGGCTAATGGCATCCTGGGCTGCATTGGTAGGAGTGTTGCCAGCAGGCCACATCTGCAGTATTGTGTCCAGTTTTGGGCCCCTGTAACAGGTCCCCACCTGGCTTACCTCAATGCTGCAGCTCAGCTGGCTGGGCTATGAATGGTGCAGCTGGCACTCCACAGCTGGAAGGCCCACTCCTCACTGGTGTGGGGCCCAGAGGCCATGTGTTTAAAATTGGCCTGGAGGCCAGGAGGAGAACAGGATGCAGCCAGACACCAGAGACAAAGCTGGACACACTCCCTGCCCCCAGAAGAAACCTGATGCTTCCCCTGCCTGCCGGTGAGCCAGGAGAAGCATCCCATGAATGCTTCAGCCAGGAGGGATCTGGGGAAAGCCCAGGCACAGCTGTTAGCCATCTGGGAGCCAGTTTCATGCACCAAGAGCAAGTGACCCAGACCAGCCAGAGAAGCCCATCAGCTCACAGAGGATTGAGGCCCAGGGGCAACAACAACCCTCTCAGGCTTACTCACAGATGGCATGGCACACCAATGAGCTTGCCCACTGTCACGGTGGAAAGACCACCCAGTGAATCAAAGGTCAGGTGGGGATGGGAGAGTGCAGCCCAGGGGACTCTGTGGACACTCAACAAGGGTGAGCCCTGAAGGGACAGCCCACGAATCCCACATGCCTCCACAGTGCAGCCACACACCCAAAGTGTGCTGATGGGGGACAGCCATGATATTCATGATGGGGAATACCCTGAGGCCCTGGCACACTTGGCCAACTGAGAAGGACTCAGGGAAAAAGGGCCAAGTAGCCCAAAGGGGACATAGGGTCGGGGGAACAGCCCCTCAATCCCCAGTGCTCAAGATCAAGCAGCCTAGCATAGGGAGCAATGGTGCCCTGCCCACCACTCAGATCGAATGGTGCCCTGTCCACCACTTTTAAGCTAAATTCTTCTTGTGTTGGCATTTGTCTTGGAGAGTGGCAGAGCCATGCAGAGCTTCCTGTGGCACCTGTGCTCTGTCAAGCCATCATGTGAGAAACAACTACATCAAGGTGCAGCCTGGATCTACAGTAACACCCAAGCAGAGAGGTGTGGGCTGTCGGGGAGAAGAAGCACCAGAGAAAGGTGTTCCTGAGCCTGTGTAGGAACCACTCACCTACACCCCCAAAGGTACCAGGAACAACAAAGTTGTGGCAGGCAAGTAGGCTCAGGTGCAGTCTGCCCTAGGTGGCAGGGTGAGGGCCTGTCATAGCCCCCCACTATAGAAAGGATATGGGTAAATTGGAGAGAATCCAGTGAAGAGCAACAAAAATGGTGAGGGGGCTGGGGCACATGACTTCTGAGGAGAGCCCAAGGGAACTGAGCTTATTTAGTCTGGACAAGAGGAGACTGAGGGGAGGATTTAATTGTAGCCTTCAACTACCTGAAGGGGGGCTCAAAAGAGGATAGAACTAGACAGTTCTCAGTGGTGGTAGATAACAGAACAAGGAGCAATGGTCTCAAGTTGCAACAAGGGAAGTTTAGGTTAGATACTAGGAAAATCTCTCTCACTAAGGGCTCTTGTACACATGATGGTGGGGCCAGGTAGACATGACAAGAAGTGATGAGAAATCATCATTTATCTAACATAATGGCATCACTGTGTACACTTGCACAATTTTTTTTTTGCTAAAATTCATTTTGGCATGGCAACTTAGACCACCTCGGATATATTTTAGTTTGATCGGGGCAAACTGTCCCGTTGGGGATAAAAAAATCATGCACGTGTACATGCCTGCCAGACAGAGAAGGCGGTGGAGATGGTGCATGGGGTGTTGGAAGTCCAGGCGGGCTCGCAGAAGCTTGCACTTGGTGGGCTTTCAGCATCCCATGCACCATCTCTGCTGCCTTCTCTAGCTGCCAGCACACCCATACACTAGAACTGTGTGAAGCTTTGGTTGCCGATTCAATTTGGAAGAAAAATCGGCCCAATTCAGTGGCTGAATCTCCAAATCCAAACCGAATCAATTCAGAAAAGATTCGGCGAGATTCGGAGATTCAGACAGTCCCCACTCACCGTCACAGGGAGCTGGACCCAGACTCTGTGCCAGTAAGTAGGGGGTGAGGGCTAGAAGAAGGGGGAGGAGACCCCCACCAGGCCCCATTCTCTGCCTGCTCCCCCAACCCCCCTGAGCACCCCTTGACCCCCACCCACTCTCCCAGTCTTGTAAATGGTTGTCCTACCTGGCCCAGTGTCCTGGCACTTTAAAAAATAAAAAGCCCCGCACTCACCAGCTGCTGCAGTGGCTGTTGGGGCCTCTGGGGGCTCGTGGCAGAGCTCCCGCATGCAGCACAGGGCAGTGGCGAGGGGAGGGGACTGCCTCCCTTCCTGGCAGGAGCCTGGCCCTCCTCTGCACTGGCAGCAGCCCCCAGGGCCACCCAGGTGGGCTACTGGCAGGTGGCTGCCACCCAGGGGGCACTGCCATTGCAGAAGGAAGGTCCAGGGTCCCCCGCAGCTGAGAGGCCACCAGCAGCTCACACCTTGGCCACAGGAGAGGTAGACAGGCTCCACGAAGAAAAAAAGGATCAGGATCTCTGCTTCCCACCCCCCCAGCAGATCCTGTCTGCAGCTGGGGGACAGGAGGTGAATCGACAGCAGGCCATCACTGTTTCATTGCAGTGATAGAAGCCCCTAAACTGAAATGGTGGGTCACAATTAAAAATCCACTAATTAAAAACGCACCATTTCAATTTAGGGGAACTAAACCCTCCTCACATGTACAAGCACCTTAGGGGTGTAGTAAAGCACTGGAACAAATTACCCAGAGTGGTTGTGGAATCTCTGCCCTTGGAGGTTTTTAAGACCTGGTTAGACAAAACCATGGCTGGGATGATCTAGCTGGGGCTTGTGCTGCTTTAAGCAGGAGGTTGGATTAGATGTGACCTCCTGAGGTTCCTTCCAACCCTAATATGCTATGATTCTCTCTCACAACACCCTGGGGTGCTGTGGCCCCTTGGTTGAGAATCACTGCATTAGAGTGTGAGAGTATGCTTCTATGAGTTAAACAAGTACTTAATTAGATATCCTTCTTCTGAAAGAGGAGGCAAAGCAGCAGAGATTTATACCTGCCATACTTTCCAGCTTTATCTAAAGTAACTTCGGGCAAACTCGTGTTACCCAGGAATACCCAAGGGGGTGCCCGTCCTCAACTGGAAGGGATAGATGAGGCAGGCAACAGTGCTGTGAGAGGGAGCCCAGTGATTTTAAACACAGGTCCCTCTTTCCTCTACAGAGGCAACCTCATGCCAATGCTCTTAACTATTTACAGTTTACTGAATTGTAATATACATAAACATAAAACTAAATATCATATACATATATTTACACAGTGAACATTAACCAATAACCAAGATCAAACCCTAAGTAACACTGTGGGAAAATCACTCCCAGCCACAACCCCCAGAAAAAACAATATATCCACAATAATCCCACAGCTTCCCCACCCCACAATGGGGAACCTGTACTCAATTATAGGGTCATGCGAAGTATAAGAGTGGAAAGGTAATTTAGCCTTACAGAGAAACCATTCCCTCTTTCTTTAATGTAGACAGATAGGCCTCATATGGACCCCTATCCAGTTAGGGGACCTAGCACTCCAAGGAACCAACAGTGATAAATTATCAGGGATCAAAATCCAAGACACAGCTCTGGACAACCCACAACCCTGAAGAATTGGAAAGTATTATGCTGTTTCTAGTTCCGGTTAGCCTAGCTACCTTACTCTGTCCCATGATAACACTATTTACCCATCACAGTAAAACAATTTTAGCAGCATCTACCCAATACAACATCATAATACAACATTTCAATTACAAAATCTAAGGCTGTCACAGGAGCACTTAGGTGCCCTGTTCCTAAGGAGTGGAGAAGGGGAGCTGCCAATCTCCAGGGGCAGCTCAGGTGCCGGTCGCTGTGGCAACCGGGTGGTCATGTGACTGGAAGGGGGCAGAGCCGGGCCTGTATAAATAGCCCAGGCCACAGCCTAGCCAGCAGTTCCTCTCTGGCAGTCTAAGCAGCAGGAGCTCTGCTGAGGAGCAGAGCAGAGTAAAGCAGAGCCGAGCCGACTAGGAGCCGAGCAGCCTGAGCATCGGCATGCAGATACAGGGTGGAGAAGACCCTCATAAGGAGATGACGGAAGGTTAGCCAGGTTGGCTTAAGGTCTATGTTACAGCCGAGAGGCTCTGTGTTCTGTTATGGTTTTGGAGTTGTTGTGACTCCAGAGGGGGATACTTTGGTTGGTTGCGGTGATTATTATACCGGAGGACCGGGTGAGGCCATAGGGGTGCGAGGAGGCCTCACGGGATCTCCCCAGCTGCCTGGGGGTTCCCAGTGCCCTGTGTGGGCAACAGAGTGGTGCCTGAGCTGGCACAGTAATTCGCACCAGTGGTGGGGTAATGTGGGGGTGAACCCCAGCCCAGAGGGGGGCAGATGTACCAGGAGAAGTGCCAGGAGTGTGAGGGTGCAACGAGGAAGCTCTGGGAGTGGGCGAGTACACTAGGAAGAACCCTAGGAGAGGGTGAGTGCACCGAGGGAAGCCCCAGGAGCAGGAGCGTGCGCTGAGAGGTGCTCCAGGAGCGGGCGCAGGTACCAAGAGAGGCCCCAGGAGTAGGCACGGCATTTCAGATTGTTAGATTGTAGGGGGGAGACTAAAAGGATCCTAGAGGGGTTCCTCAGTATTGGGGACCCCGAAGGGCCTAAAAGGCCAGGTAAGGCTTCAGTCGCCTGAGCCTAAGCGGACGCTAAGGATTGACAGGACCCGGAAGGGTCAGGCAGGCCAGGTAAGGCTCAGGTCGCCTGAGCCTAATCTGGTATTCACCATTAACTGACTTCAGAGGCGCCAGACAAGGGGTGCTGGTTGCGAGACAGGCCCAGGGGCGCCAGAGAGGGCGCAGGAAGAAAGAAGGACCAGATATCATCCAGGAAGAGCTGCAAGGCTTGGGGCGTGCTGAAGGGGAGGTAGGAGGCACGCATCGCCCATAAGGCAGGGGTGCACTGGGGCACCCCACTCGGAACAAGGCATAGAAGAGAGCGGTGTCCAAGGCGGGACAAGGCAGCCTCCCTTACTGAACACAGAACATCAAAGACATGGCGGGCGAGTAGAGGGTGCTGAATCACCTAACTGGACACGGCAGGGGGGCGCTAGGGAGCCTCACAGTTGCTCCTAGGCCTCACCCCGTGACAAAGGCGCAAACATAAACAATCTTAATATAGTCCCTGACCCATGGCAAGAGAGAGTCCTTCTTCCAATGGGGTTCCTTGGTGGGGGGGGGGGTGTCCAGGAAGCACCAGGGGCCCCTCCCTTAGGGCCTTGACTAGACAGAGGGCTGCTCACCCAGCCTCTTCTCTGGGTTTGCCCGCCCCAAACATCTTTCCCCAGTGGGACCCAAGGGCCCAATGACTCATGCTCCCTCAGGTGGCAGTGGTCAGGGCGCAGCTCAATGGGGTCTCCTCTGCTGGAGCACCTCTCCAGGCCTCTCCTGTGCCACTGGGCTCCTCCCCACCCTGTGCCCTGCTGTGGGCGCTGAGGGCTCAGCTCCGCTCAGCTGCTGCACCACTGCTGCTGGCTTCTGGGTGCCGGGCCTCACGCTGCAGCATACTATTTCCCCATGCCAATGATGCCTAAGCTGCCCTGCCTTGCTCCCAAGGCAAGGGTTGTGCACCACCCTGTGCAGCATGGGACCTGGCCACTTGCCAGGAGATGGGGCGTGAGCTGCCTCACTGTGGCCCCCAAGGCCCTTTTCCCATGCGCTGCCCCGCGCACCGTGTGGCCCTCCGGGGTTTCAGGCTCGAGTCACCGCTTGCAGCTCCCAAAGCCTGGGCTCCGTAAACCGAACCGCTCATCATGATGGGCCCGAGCGGTCTCGCACTGCTCCCAGGGCCAGGTCTCCAC
>NW_017728951.1:13542813-13597193 GCF_001723895.1 Crocodylus porosus | reverse complement strand
TGTTTTTCAGTCATTCAGACCTGACTTAGCCAGATTCAGCATGGAAATAAGATAAAACCCCTTTTAATTCAAAGTCAGCAATCTCCATTTTCTGATTTATTGAGGGCCTTTATCATTTCCACCCTATCTTGAATGTTTTGCACAGTAAAACTGGTGCTTAGTGGCTCATTCCTTTAAACAATATGATTTGTGGCTGCCGCCTTCAGTTTGATGCACAGCTTGGGAGGTTTGCCAGATGCATGGGGGGAAGCCATCACCTCTGGAAAGACAACAGCAGGTCTGAACAAGCACATCTTCCCCAAGGTTTGAGAAGACTTTTAGAAATTGGGTGTGCAAATTAAAGCACTCCATAGCAGTGTTATCATGCAGAATTGGCACATACCCACAGATTCACCTTTGCATCTCCCTGACCTGTATCACTGCGTAATAATATTCACATTGTACATCATAACATTTGTCAGCTAAGGGTGCACCTCAAGTGCTTTACAAACATTAAGCTTCATGTGCTGTGGAGCAGATACTATATCCATTTTGAAGGGTGGGCAGGAGGCACAGAGAAAAATGAAGCACAGAGAAGTCAAGTCAGGCGCCAAAAAACCTTGAATCAATAGACAGCAATCCTCCTGTACTAGAATTACATTAACATGGAGAAAACCCATTGCCGAATCTGCTCCAAGACATGATGCATAACCATGCTGTTCAGCATGTAAACCCTGACAGCCACTATAGAGATGCAGAAAAATAGACATAAACCAAAACTGAACATTAACAAGGGAGAAAACCTACAAACTCCTGTCTGCTTTCAAAAATATGAGCAGCTGCTGCTAAGGGATGTCACGCTCTCTTTGCAACGGCATTTAAAACAATATTCACAGGTAGAGCAGATGAGAGAAAACAGTGCTCAGATGCCCACATGGGAGCACAATTGTATTTCAGAGTAAAGCTGTCTTTACTAGCACTGTGAAAGGGCACATCCCATCTACAATAACAGCTGAACAGCTTCAGCTCCAGGTAAGAGGACACCCGGTGTCAACAATGACTCACTTTCTTACTGAAGACAGATAACCAGAGTAGAGAGAGTCCAGTATAAAGCAATGCCATGTGGCTTGCTCTTTTAGCTCTCCAGATCTCTTTTGGGGCTGGCATTTTGTTCCTCCCATCTGTTTTATTTTTAGGGAGGAAAGAAATGTGGAATGGGGAGACTCAGTACCATACAAGGCACAGTAATACTCATCTCCTCCAACAGCAGCTTCATTTGCAAGGGGTGAACAGGGATGAGGTTTAGACCGATTGTTGGACCAGCCAATCCAGCATGTGCCTTTGTCCCATTTCCCAAGGGGGCATACTGGGGCAGAGAGGATGAGTTTTCAAGAGCACAAGCAGGCAGGGCCAAGAGATCTACAGTACACACACACACCAGGCCTTTAAAGGGTACTGTTACCCTTAGGAAAGGTGTAGGCAGAGCTGTGGATTTAGCAAATGCATTAAAGGAGGTATACACTTCTAAAAGAAGATCAATATTTTCATATCAAACACTTACTCCAATCTGAAACACCACTAAGAAGAACAATCTAACACACGAACCTATCTTTTGTCAAGAAAGCTGTGAATCAGGAATTTTCAGGGAGTCTCTCTTGACCTCCCGTCCATCCACCATTTCACACAATGTATTTCAGTTTCTTACAGCACTTGGAAAACCTCCATTTTCAAGGGAGCAATATCTAAAATGCAGCTGTTTAATAGCTAGAGGCGAGAGGCCATAACCATACACAACTATGAAAGGATGACCTCAAAATGGTAAGTAATGCATGAGATGGATTAGCACGTATTTAAAAAAAAAAAAAGAAGTTGCCAAGTAAAGCCTTTTAAGTACTTTAAATTTGCAGCCGGTGTGTCAGAGGGGCTGCTGTGCCAGAGGAGTTTAGACAACAGTGCCAGGTTCCCCTGGCTCATTTGATCTCTAGAGCTTTGCTAGCAGAAGGTGCCCGAGAGAAGCACTGAATCAGTGCATCTTCTGGGCATGCCAGCTGCACCCACTTTCTGGGCTATGTCCACCTGCTTAGAGCCCCTCAGGGGCCAAGCGCTTTTTGCTGTTGTGTTCCTGCTACCAGGGGAAGTTCATGGTTTACAAAGTCCTACCGCTTTTTTGCTGCATCTCCTGAAGCGGTCTTGGATTCTGGGTTGCTGCAGGGCTCAGACAGTCCCAACAAGCTGCTCCAACTAACAGCTTCCTTTGGGCTGCTCCAGAGCCCAGTATCTTTATAGCACTGAGCTCCAAGACTACAGTCCTTCCTGCTCACCCTTACACCAAGGGATAAGGAGGGGGAGGGCATCAACCATATGTAGCTCCTGCATCAAAAGGTATTTTGCCTGGTCGGTCATGGCCCAGTTCCATAAGTTGATTTCCGTTCTATTGCACTGTGCTCCAGCTTCACTCATTTGTGCTCTTGATATAAAAGACCTGCAGCAGAATATTTTTGGTGGGGATACCTTTTCTCTGGCATGCCCACAGCCCCATTCAAGACAGCCTGAATCCTTCAGCCTTTGAGCACACCCTTAAGCCTCATCCAGTATCTGCACAGGGAGGGAGGAGGACTTCCACACGGCAAGTAAATGTGGGGCAAGGTAGGGCTTTGCATTTGTACAGGTTCTGTCAAATGTCAATCAGTACAAGAGGTGGATGGGACACAGGGAGCAGAACTATCAATGCTGGACTATGTTCTGATGCTTTCAAAAATACTTCCAAGGACCTCCTGTAGTCTGGACTTCATACATCTAAATACATAACTGTCTGTACAATGTGCCATATACATTACTGAGTGCTGTAAAGAAAGGGGGGAAAACCCAACAAGGCCACCCACCATAGAAATATTCCAGAAATGTGTCAGAAGTCAAGCCTACCCAACAGAGCCATATTTGATTTAAAACATTCCTGACCACCATCACCAGTCATGCAAGCTAATTTCCGGGTGAGGCTCAAGCTACCTGCAGAGAATCCAATTCTCTTGTCCTCTTGCAAGACGCTAACTGGGAGAGAGGGAACCCAGCCCTTCTCTTCCCTCCCGGCACGTTCTGTTCTTCTAGCAGTGCTGCTCTGCATGGCACTGCCTATTAGCAAATGAAAGTCAATGAGAAATGAAGAACGCTACCCCCAGCCTTTGTCCTACTGCCCTCAGCTACTGACACATCTACACCAAGAACTCACGCAAGTAGTGACCGTGCAAAGAAACAGTTACTAAGACTTTGATCAGGGCTGAGCTTCTTATTGGGATTGTATCTCAGTTTGTTGCTGATACCTCAACATATGGCTGTCAGTCATGACTACAGCCAACATCTGCTAGCATTAATTTCTAACAGAAAATGCCCTTTTCACATCAAGTTTCTTTCCTCGTGGAAAACTGCAATTTCTCAACAACAACAAAAAACTGGCCATTAGGAAAATCGAAATAAGGGCAACCAGAAATTAACTGATAAGTGCCTTGCAGTCAAACAGTGAGGAAGATGAAAAATGTCATCTTATTGCCAAAAAACTGAAATTCCTTCCCAATATAAAGAAGTGTTTGACTTTCCATAGAATCCTAGAGTAATATGAGATTTGGAAGGTCTTCTAACCCAACCATCTACATCTGGGCCAGATTTGCTATATCTAAACTACCCCAGACCTATCTAGCCTATTCTTGAAAACCTCCAATGAAGGATATTCTACAACTTCCTTATACAAAAAGTAGCCTTCCTTTTTTTCTTCTACCATTTACTCCTTATTCCTTTTCCTAGTATGGGACAAAAAATGTCACATTTTTAAATTATTTTACAGAAAGGGATATTAATTTCTAGTCATGCTCTAGCTTGCTGCCACTGTTCCTCCCACCTGAAAAGCCTCCAATACAATACAAAGATCAGCTTGATCCTGGTAGGTAGACACCTCCAATTTGCCCCATAAAAGTCCCATCAGACAATTCAATTCTTCTACTTTGGCAAAACTGGATTGTTAGCAATAAAAACAGGAAACATTATTCAGCATATGGTGTAATTTTTCTATTCATTGTTTCCAGTATTAGCTTTGCAAATACTAAAGAAAGCAATGTCTCCATCCTGAAGAATTTACAGACCAAAGGACAGGCAAAGAGAAAAATTGGAAAAACCACATAAAAACAAAGTGGCTGAAGCAATAAGCGGCCAGGATAATATAATGGTCAAGTAACTCAAATCATGTTATATGTGGACAACATTCACAAGTTACATCTGACTCTTCACAATCTGTAGTCAGTAAGCATCCACTTTTCTTACAGGTGTCATAGTTTTTAGGAAGAACTTGAATGTGGAGAGAATAATTTAAAGATCTTCATAAGCCCATCATCACAACCTGACTTTCAAAGGGACTAACTCACATGGCAGCCAGAACATGATATATTCTCTACACTGTTAGAATCCCAGGCATTTTCTGAGCAATTGTTGCCAGATGTACGTCTGAAGCCTTACCCTGCTCAAATCTTTTCCTGTCACACACCCCAAGAAGTGGAAAGGTACAAGGTCTCCAACTGAAAAATTAATAAGAAATAAAAGATCTATAGCAGGGAGCTTTCTAAAGAAGGCTGCATGCCAAAGATGCGACTGCTGGACACACACACACACCTTTTGACTGTCTAGTAGCATTCTTCTCACTGTGCCAGTATTTAGAAAGTAAAGGGCAGCTGCAAATAGCAGACTGGTTACTATGGAGTCTCAGAGTTGGAGGATAAGCTTGAAATTCTGTGTAATACAAGAGCTGGGAGGCATTTGCAATCACAGGTTTTTATCACTCGTACAGCAAAGCATTTTGATCTCAGATTTTTTTTTAATGCCTCCAGGCATGTACACCAGAATCTCAGGAAAGAGTTATCTGATGCTTGAACCTCCAAATATTTTCAAGGAAAGTACCTGCCCTCTCCTCTGGGCTAGGGTACTAGCCGTATCCTTGATTAAACAATCTGTTAACCATGTTCTTCAACTCAGGTGAAGTATCCCTAAGTACAAATATCACGTCACCTATTTATCATGGATGGGCTGGCTGAGACCTCCAAACTAATGCCACTTATAGCCATATTATTAGTACAGCAGCAGCACCAAGGGAACCTATCAGGATTAGGTCCCCATGCTACTGGGCACTATACAGTCCCATACAAACACTGTTGTTGCTCTCAGAGTATGTCTACAATGCTTCTTTGGCACTTTGGAGCCCACTACTGAGAAGGATGCCCGTCCACCTCCTTCTGTTTGCATGCACTACATGTGGAAATAAAAAGCCATTTTGAAGGTGTCCTGTCCTCCCTCTTCTCTCAACTAAACCATAGAAAGGATTCTCAAGAGCAATGGCAGGGGGGCGCCCTCAGGGCAACTTAAGTGCCTCTCTTCTGGGTTTGACATATGCCAAGCTGGAGCCTTCAAACAGGGGTGCTTCCTAGCTGGTTGCTCAGCTAGGTTCCTTAAGCAGCATGGACCAACCCACAGAAGCTTATGCACCAAAACAAGGCAGCATCAAGAAGAGGAGATATACCACCACAACCCACCCAGAATATATCAAGAGTTACAGCATAGCTGATGGGATTGGGCTAGACTATTTCTATCCTTCCTTCAATCAATAAAGAAACAGCACAAGCTGGGATTTTAAAACACACACACCAAGAATTGCTAAAACCACCTCATTATTCACAACCCTCCCAGTATCCATACCTAAGGCTTAAGATTTGCTTTGAACCTAAAGCCAATGTGAGCAGACAAAGCCACTTATAAGCAAGCAGTTCCATTTATAATTTAAAGAAGTTGGAAACACCACAGAAATCACTGCTGCATATTCCCAAGCCCTTCCAAAACAGATCCTGCCAGAGCAACAGAGGGCATGTCCTGCAAAGAAAAAAAATGGAAGAATAGGATAAGTGCAGTTTTGGAAATAGGCAAGAAAGAAGGGATGATGAGAGCCTATTAATACCCAGGGAGCAGTAACAATAAGAAAAGAGGAGGAATCCTTCAGGGTAATTACAAGGGATAAGACAATGAGTAATGTCCTCAAATCAGCCAAGGAACAACCAAGATCAATTTGAAGGGGACGTTCTTACTATGGATTGAATTACGAAGGAATAATTTACCAGGAATGCCATTACTAAAGATGCTCAAAAGAAAATGGAATATAGTCTTTATGGAAATACATAAAGGAACTCTTCCTGCACCTAGCAGATTCAATGGAGCTTTATCTAAAAGCGAAAAGAAAAGAAAAATGCCTCATTCATTTTTATGTACTATCAGAACAAACAACAACAAAATCCCACTGAATTTATGCAGTCTTTGGGCCCCAAACCCACAGCCCTGCTCACATGAGTAATGATTTGCAAGACCTGGCCTTCGCTGTGGGCATGAATGCCAAGGCGGGGCATTTTAGGTCCTGACCCTACAATCTGCTGAGAGTTTAACAATCCTCAGCGCCTCCGAGGAACCCATTAGTACCTTGTAGATTCTAGCCCCAGAAAAGGTTCAAAAGTCCATATTCCTGTAGCCAATGGCACACACAGTGTGATGTGGCTGGCATTATATATGGCTACATTGAAGCCCAAGCTCAAATGACCAAGTACCCAATTTCAGCTGGGTTAACTGTAGATGGCCTTTAGCACCAGACTTAAAGCTATAAGATGCCTTAATTGCTCCTAAAACAGCAGTCATATCCTCCAATTTCTGAGCATCCTAAGGCCATGTGAAATTTGAATATGTCTCCTTAGGAGAACAAGGACAGCATCCCTTGCTAGGTGAAAGAGACCCACTTTGCAATTTTTCTGGGAAAGAAAGATCAATACACAAGCACCATTTTTTAATACACCCAAATGAGAATCAGACATTTCTATTTCCTAGAATAAATGTCAGCTCCTGAACAGCATCAGCTAAGTATCTATTGCTGAGGACAAATCATGTTGTGGACTGACAGCCAATTTCCCCCAACAGTAGCTTGCATTTCAGATAAAATGACTGGCCCAATCCAGCAAGCCCTCTGCATGCAGAACTCCCACTGACTTCCTCTCAGCCTGACTTCCTCTTATTGCCAATATTTTTGTTACAAACCTCAAAATAAGCCTATCTGTAAAGGAATATTAGGACTGGCTCATTTTGTTGGGTCAATGCTTAATTGGCCAGAAATACAGCACAACATGCCCTTCAAAAACTTGGGCAACAGCAACCACGAGATGACTGAGTTCAGGATCCTGAGGAAAGGAAGGATGGAGAATAGCAGAATAAGGACTCTGGACTTCAGAAAAGCAGACTTCAATTTACTCAGGGAGCTCATGGGCAAGATCCCCTGGGAAGTGAGACTGAGGGGGAGAGGAGTCCAGGAGAGCTGGCTGTACTTTACAGAAGCCTTCCTGAGAGTGCAGGAACAAACCATCCTGAGTAAACTAAACCACAAAAAGGAAGCTTATAAGAAGTGGAAATTTGGACAAACAACTAGGGTGGAGTATGAGAGCATTGCCTGGGCATGCAGGGATGAAGTCAGGAAGGCCAAAGCACAACTGGAGTTGCAGCTTGCAAGGGATGTGAAGGGTAACAAGAAAGGTTTCTACAAGTATGTCAGTAGCAACAGGAGGATCAGGGAAAGTGTGGGTCTGTTACTGACTGGGGGAGAAAGCCTAGTGACAAGACGATGCAGAAAAGGCTGAAGTGCTCAATGCCTTTTTCACCTCAGTCTTCACAGGCAAGGTCAGCTCCCAGACTACTGCACTGGGCAGCACAGTGTGGGGAGGAGGTGAGCAGCCAACAGTGGTGAAGGAACAGGTTAGGGACTATTTAGAAAAGCTGGACATATACAAGTCCATGGGGCTGGATGGGATGCACCCAAGGGTGCTGAGGGAGTTGGCTGATGAGATTGCAGAGCCACTGGCCATCATCTTTGAACATGCATGGTGATCAGGAAAAGTCCCAGATGATTGGAAAAGGGCAAGCATAGTGCCCATTAAGAAAGGGAAAAAGAAGAATCCAGGGAGCTACAGGCCAGTCAGCCTCACCTCAGTCCCTGGAAAAATCATGGAGCAGATCCTCAAGGAATCCATTCTCCTCCAATTTCTAAGCACTTGGAGGAGAAGGTGATGAGGAACAGTCAGCATGGATTCACCAAGGGCAAGTCATGCCTGACAAGCCTGATTGCTTTATATGATGAGATGTATACCCTGATTTTAGCAAAGTTTAAGGAAGTATGGGCTGGATGAATGGACTGTAAGGTGGATAGAAAACTGGCTGTATTATCAGGCCCAGAGGGTAATAATCAATGGCTTGATGTCTAGTTGGCAGCTGGTATCAAGTGGAGTGCCCCAGGGGTTGGTCCTGGGACATCTTTGTTCAGTGTCTTCATCAATGACCTGGAAGATGGCAAAGAGTGCACCCTCAGCAAGTTTTCAGATGACACCAAGCTGTGGGGAAGAGTAGATACACTGGAGGGTACGGCTAGGATTCAGAGTGACCTAGAAAATTGGAGGATTGGGCCAAAAGAAACCTCGTGAGGTTCAACAAGGACAAGTGCAAAGTCCTGCACTTAGGATGAAACAACCCCATGCACCGGTGCGGGCTGGGGGCTGACTGGCTGGGTAGCATCTCTACAGAAAAGGACCTGGATAAAACAGTGGATAAAACTGAATATGAGCCAGCAGTGTGCCTTAGTTGCCAAGAAGGCTAACGCCATACTGGGCTGCATTGGTAAGTGTGTTGCCAGCAGGGCAAGGAAAGTGATTCTTCCCCTCTATTCAGATCTGGTGCGACCACATCTGGAGTACTGTGTTCAATTTTGGGGCCCCCACTACAAAAAGGATGTGGACAAATTGGAGAGCGTCCAGCAAAGGACAACAAAAATGGTTAAGAGGCTGGGGCATGTGACTTGTGAGGACAGGCTGAGGAAACTGGGCTTATTTAGTCTAGAGAAGAGAAGGATTTAATAGCAGCCTTCAACTACTTGAAGGGAGGTTTGAAAGCTGGACTGTTCTCAGTTGTAGCAGCTGACAGAAATGGTCTCAAGTGGCACCAAGGGATGCTTAGGTTAGATATTAGGAAGGATTTTCTCACTAGGAGGGTAGTAAAACACTGAAACAGGTTACCCAGGGAGGTGGTGGAATCTCCATCCTTGGAGGTTTTTAAGACCTGCGTAGACAAAGTTGTGGCTGGGATGATCTAGTTGGGGATGGCCCTGCTTTGAGCAGGCAGTTGGACTAGGTGACTTCCCGAGGTCCCTTCCACCTTCATTTTCTATGATTCTAAGCTCCTGGCCCTGCTGAAGTCCATGGGAGCTTTAGCATTGACGTCAGTAGGGTCAACTCATTCCAGGTTATCAAAGCTGTGTTTCAGTATGCTTCATATGAAAACAATAACTACCCTTAGCCATACCAAAGAGCTGTGCATAATCCAACCACCCCTCGAGGTGCTGATGGATAGATCCTTTACTCTCCCACCGGTGCTAACCCCTTTACAAAATAGTTTTTTTCTACTTTTAGTTTGCAAAGTTACTTCACTGCATCATCTCAGATATAGATCTGGACACAAAGATCCATATGCCCTCACTAATGACTTAACATACTCTTCCTGGGACTCAACGCGATTGCTTTTGCAGAATGTAGCTGCCTACCTGCTCTGTAATCTAGGCCATTGTAAACACATCAGCACTCAGTTCTGAAGCTTCCCCCAATCCCTTACCTGTTTCCAAATCGAAGCCATCAGTGGAATAGAATCAGCACCTGAATCTCCATCCATGATCTGCCGAGCAAGCTGCACTTGTACGAGACAACGCAGCTGGCAAAACCTAGAACCACACACAAGGGTCCAGCGACAAGACATTCTCTGTCATAACAGTTTGGCCATGGAACCAACTACCAGAAGTGCCAAAGCTAAACTAAAGGCTACCTGCTTTTAAGACTGTGCAAACTTTTGTTTTGCTAAAGATTTCACACCCCAACTGGAAATGTGTCACGTATTAAAATAAAATACTGCAAACAGTCTTCAGAAACCTGAAAAAGTGAGAGGAGGACTCCATGAAGCCCATTATGGGGTTCACTCTGCTTATTTAATTTACCAGTACTTGGGAACCATGTACATATCATGGTGGTAGGTGCTCTACAAAGCCCTAGAATAGATCACCTGCCCTGAGCAGACAACTGAGGGTGTTCAACAGTGGTCTGATGTGGCTCCAGGCAGTTCAATGAAGCGTAAGGACTCCCTTTGAACACCTCTTGATGTTTTGGCCACCTCTGCTATTAGGACATATTAGCGAGTCAAGGCTCTTTTGCTAGTGCTCCCAACTAAAAAATCTAAGTGCTGCACAGGTAAGGGAATAGATGCTACAAGTGCAGAGAATGGGGATAAACAAATATTTACTCTTATAGCTTTCTCTTTTTTTCAGAGCAGGGCAATGCCAGGGTCCATTGCGGTGGGACCTGGGTGCCAACATTACAACTATGGCAGGATAAGAAGTTATTTTCAAGTTTTGTCTCAGTGCTGCAAACACCAGATTATTTTATCGTCTCACAACATTGTCAAAACGGAGGCTCAGCAAGCTGGGACCTGATTTACAGACCATTTTGTGTTACAAATGCAGTTGAGGTCAAGAACTACAAATAGAGCAGATAATTAGAAGGGAAGTTTGTGCTGCTGAGCAAACAGATCAGGCATGGGAACATTTTCTGCTTAGGGATGGTTGTTAAATTGCATTGACAAAGCTGAACTAGAATCACTGTTGCATTGGATATGTACCTGCCAAAAGCCTAGAAATTCTTGCTCAGGACTAACTGCTATCAGCATCACAATACTGCTCTATATTTATGTGAAAGCATCCTTATGAATTGTTTATGCAGTGCAGTTGTTGAGCAATGTGCTTTACAGACAAGAAAGATAACAAGGAGCTAAATTCTCTATTGATGTCAACATGCCCTGTTCCATTGAGTATGGAGGAATCGCTCTCATTTTTACCCAAGAAGTATTTAAAGATAACATCATCAGGGGAAAGACCATGAGTAACATCCTCTATTTGGGCAAATGGACAGATTGCCACTGAAGTCAATGGACTTGCCCAATATTTAGCCCCTTATCTTCCTCTGTGTTCTGCAAAGCAGGGTGCCATCATGTTTCAAAAGGAGCTAGTGCTACTTTGCAAAACGGTTGCCTTGTGTGGGACTTTATTTGGATGTAGAAATAAAATAAAAATCAAAAAATATAAACCATCAACATAGCAGAGGGTAATCAAAGAGATTTGTGTGTCCAAGCTGGTAAGTTGTCATGACATGTTCACATATATTGGTTAATTTTTGTATTTTACTTCTCTCTCCAAAGTTGGCATCAAGCTGCCATTGTTAGGGCCCAGTTTCCATACCCGAGGAGATGGTAAACAGACAGTTCTGTATCAAATATTTGAACATGCAGAGACTAGGCAGTGACATAAGCTTTACAGGACATGAAATCCCCAGAATACATCTAGGCAGTTGTGCAATGCCATGCCACTGAGAAGCATATCTGCATAAACCCAACTGGTGGTATGATTAAGCCTTGAGGCAGGAAAGTTAATAGCTTTGGTGAGCTTACTCCTCTATACCTATGGATTGTAGCTTTATCCACGTACATCTAACCCTTTTTTAAAATAGTAATTCTACTCTCTCAGGGAAGTGAATTTCACAGGTTAAGACTTACATTAAAAAACCAATAAGCCAAAAAATTGGTGTAAAATTTGGACCTACCATCTGATGGCCCAAAGATGAAGACTAGACTGTACAGACACCAGACATATATTTAGGATGACAGCAAACCTCATTAAAAATGGTAGGAAAAGTACAAGCTACAATATGACGATACGGACAATTACAGAGAACAAAATACAAGGAAAAAAATCTCACGGTTGTATTATGAATGTCCAAAGTTATAATATAAAAAGCCTTATCTGACATGAAATGAAATTTAAACAAATATTCTTCGGTGTTACAATAGCTGGAACAAAACCTATTAGCAAATTTAAATTAATTCTGCTCCAGGCATTATGATACACTATCAGTTACTTCCTCATCCCAGGGGAAATATTTCACTATTGCTGTCAGTCAAATGCTTGAATACTTAGAATTTACCAACTGCATTACATATATTGATTTTTGATGAATGACATCTCTCTCTGGGCCATTATGGTTTTGTTTTCAAACCTTATTTAATTGTTCAACTATTTTTCAGAGGAATAGATGCAAAATGTTTATTCTCCAAAGGCTGTAAACAGAGATCTCAGGTCTCGTTTCTATGACAACCCCACTTGATACAGTGAACCTAGATTATCTCTAATGACAGACATGAAGTTTAAATTGCACATTCTGCACAAACAGTGCACTGTTGACCTTTTATTGAAAAATGGAATACAGTGTGATTAGCATAATGTGCTATATGAAAGGAAAATCATGGAATAATGCGGCATGTACCCTAATCATAACTACAATGCTAATCTTGAACAAACTATCTGCCAAAACGTGAGGCTCTAAAAATTAAGATTTACGGAGATATTTTCAAATCCGGTAAAATATGTACTATAATGACATTAAATAGTTCTCAAACAACACGTATTTCTGCCTTCCCCGCTATCCTCTTAGCAGTGGTATATGAGTGGATTGAGGTTATATGGAAATATGACCGTTGTGCACAAGAATTGCAGCTATGAGAACTATTTCAAAGTCTCCTGAAGGCATACTTTCCTCACATCACCCATATATTTGCAAGACGGGCTGCCTGTATCTTTCTGTTCCTTTCTGCCAGGTACTCTCTGCGGAAATATGTTTTCTTCAACCGAGAGTGAATTTGCATGTATGTTAGTAGCTGTTCAGCCATCTAGGACAGAGAGGTTACAGCAGGCGCCCTTGCTTTGCGGGAGCTGAACTAAAAACTGTGCTGGCTCCCTTTGAGCCAAAAGGCAGCAGCAAGTTTGAGCAGGTTTTGAATTGCCAGCTGAAATGTGTTAACACTCAGATTGAGTGTCTGCAGCAGTTTACAAAATGTGAGTACTTTAGGGGGCTCGATGCAGCCATGGAGATTCCTATTCAAGCTAATAAAAGTGTCACGTGTACCTTCAGGGCATAGCAAGCTGTTAAGTCTCTCCTTTACTTCACTCTGTAGAATACCTTTCATTTTCTTTCCTTTAACATTAATGAAATAACAGTAAATATTTCTAGCTTCTGAATGGGATTTCAGCTCTGTTGTATTCAGTGTAATCAGTGCAACTGTCTAGAGACCACTGTGCTGAACAATAACAGAGATGAGAAATACCTGCTTGGAGAGTGGGATTGACAGCTCCAGGGACTGGGAGCAGAACAAGGAGCCTTTCTTCTCTAATCACCAAGCTAAATCTGGCTTAGGACAAGAGTGTGGTGTTGCTAGTGAGAGGTCAGTTCAGTTCTGAATGCGTGTCGAGGGGGGCGGGGGAGGAAAAACAAGCCGTCATGGCGTTATTGCCAGCCTCAGGATGGAAAGGCCGAAAGACGGCTCTTCGACATGCCTTACTTCCAAGACTGGCCTTGCTGTCAGTGAGCGATAGCAACAGGCCCCAGCCCAAAATGGAGCTGAAACCGATTGTCAACCACTGCCTTAGATGGGACAAAATGATCTGCAACATCACTGAACAACAAGCAAAAAAAATTCCCGGGGGAGACCAGGTTTCACGGATCCTCCATCACTGTGTTCAAAATGGTTTGAAGCCATTTATAGCGGCAGTTAAATTGCTTTCTTTCCCAACTACAGCATCATCAACAGTGACTAGCTTCCTTCTACAGATTAAACTGTAAACTTGAGGCACCCTGGGTATTTGCCCACGTGTCCCTATGCTGTTTCTATTCTCAGCACACGTCAAGAATTTCATGCTTCAGGCCCACTACTTGTTCACAGGCATCAGCAGTATTTTTTTTTTTTTAATAAATCCCAACAATAAGCTATCTTCCAGTGTAGCAGTCACAGAGGAAGGGCTGGCTCAGCTAACGGCATCCTCTTTTCTCCACCCACAGAACTATATTTGCAAGAAACACAGCTCCCTGGCTTGGGACCGAAGAGAAAGATTTGTGTACACCAGTGAGGTGTACACCTCCCAGAGCTGCAGCAAGTAATGCTGCCATCACTCCCCACTGCCAAATGTCCAGATCTACAGGGCATTCGGCAGTCCAGATGACACGGCCCGATGCACCAGATCATGTCAGTGCAGCCTCTCCTCAGCCAGGTCTGGCATGCAGAGGCAGATAAGGAAAGCTGGTGCACAGGGTCGTACTGCAGGCAGATCCACTGCATAGGGTCAGACCTCAGGAGCCAACCGATGGACCAACCGGGGGGCCACTCATTTGGCCCACGGGGCCTGAGAGGCTGAGCACCACTAACGCAGACAATGCTTCTGTCACTCTTCTATCTATCCCCTGCGGTAGTTCTGCTTATTAGTGTCTGCCAATTCCCCAAATCTAATACAGCCACAAAATGAACTTGGGTGAGGCCACTTTTGGGGTGGACTACATGGCATACACATGGTTTGACTACCTCACTTCCTGTTAGAATGCTGTCCTCGATGTCGCGGGTTTCCACTAGCAGAAGTGTTGTACCGGGACGGTGTGAGCAGTGCAGCCATACCGAATGCAAGGCCGCTCGGAGCACAATCGTGCTAGTGGATGACCTGGAAGCAGCGTAGCCGGGGGGAGCGGGCTCCGCTTCTCAGCACCACTCTACCACGCCGACACGGCTTCCCAATCAGGAGCTACTGCTCACAGGCCCAGGATGCGTAAGCACAGTGAGCATGCTTAGCTCTAAAGAGAGAGGGGGGCCCTGCCACCAGCTGGCATTTCACAAAGGGCACCAAAACAATCCAACGGTACAGATTTGCCTCTTAAAGCCAAGTTAAATATTGATAACAAAAAATGCATTAAGTAAACATGTTTGATAAGTAACTTGGTGAACATTTCCCCCTCCTACCAGGGCTAGGTACAGGCATTCAAAAAGCCTGAGGGGGAATTGAACTAAGCTACACGGCTTCCTATAAGCAGTCTAGTTTAAGTCGGTAGCGAACAGGACACACATTTGCCCTGTGGTGAGGAGGGCAAATCTTAGACCAGGTTCCACCATTTTTAAACCAGTCTGTGTGCACCAAACTGCTGGTCTGAGTATAGACCAGTTGTGCGTGTCGAACTTCTGTCCCGTTACGGGTACAGACCAGTTTCAGATCACTTCTACTGTTAAAAATGTAACGCCTGTACTTGGCCCAGTCTAAGGATAAATGACCAAGTGTTGGCATAGACATGAAAGGAAATACAAATGGCAAATGCAGTCTTATACCCTCACTTTCCCTTAGAGGACTACCAGTACCTCCCATGACATTTACCTCTCTCTAGCAGATAGGAAGTAACTGCCTCCTTTTGTCACTACTATTTTTCTTCAGATTTACCTTTTAATGCTTTTGGCTAAGACAGAGATTAAATAATTTTGTTTCTTTCTGTTATTATTTTCCCCACTTCATGTTCCTCTAAGGTCCCTGTCCAAATAGCTCTAGCCACTTGTACAAATATTTAAGAATAAGAAATCCAGAAGTCCCAAAAAATTAAAAAGATACCAACCGGTAGAGTTTCTATTCACCTGAACCAGACTGTTGGATAACCCACACAGCTATCCGTCCAGCATCCTACAATCCATGGCCTCAAAAGGCTGGAGAAAATTATTCCTTGTGCCCGTCACAAGAGACCAAAGGGCATGTCTACACTGCAGGGTGTAAGATACTCCCAAGAGTGCCCCACAGCCGTTCCTGCTGACTTGCTCCAAACTCTAGTAGAGCTTCCAAGTTGGAGTCCAAGTTCCCACAAGTCTCCCACAGGTTCCTTTAAGTGATCATTGAAAGGACACAACACTTGAAGAGTGGGTTCAAGGAAAGGCCTTCTGGGCAGAGTGATCAGTCCATCTCAAATTTAAATCACTCAAACAAAAAAAAGGACTTTACTGCAATCTTACCCCTATGCTTCTTTCTGACTTCTATACCACGCACAAGATATAAACCCCTACGAGCCATGACCCCCACCTCTCTATCATCATGAAGCTTTTACTTTTACCTCAATGGCCTCTTTCCAGCATATCCAGGAATGGCCAAGATGAGGAGGAAGTTCAACTGGGTAAGAAAGACAAACCCAGAAATTTAATGTGCTATTCCTGTCTGAATAAACTGAATCCTTAAAGATATTGGAAACCCATGCTCACTGAACCATCTTCACATAGCTAAGTAAACACATCTCCTTCTGAAAGCCAGACAGCAGGATCACCACTTGTCTTGAAGTGAATTTTTAGTCCTACAGTCTAGACAAGTGCCCTCTTATTCACTGTGTATTTATTCTTTGAAATGTAACTGAATTTATGAAATGCCAGACAATCAGAGGAGTTTTTCTTGTCAGGTGTGAAAGACTATCATTCCCAGGAGATAGCAAGGGCCATCACTGCTACCTACACACATCCAAGTTTTCTGTAAGGTCGACAAAACGATTACAGATCCAATCTGAGCGATAATTTTTCCATTAAAAATTGAGAACCCTTGACGTAAATAAATTCAGCAGTCAGAATTAGACACATGGTAAACTGAGAAATAAGACTTGGGGAAAGCATTAAGAACAGAACCAAAATAAGCACTGATCAGATGTGGGAGCTCACAGCAGCCTTGTTCTTGCCTGATGTTAGGGCCTCATCTAGACAATTCCCAGCATCCAGTTTAAAAATAAAATGTTCTTTGCTCTTTTTCTTGTGAACCTAGCCTTGAAAACCCAACACAATGAAAATCAAGAACGTCCTGTGTGTTACTGGCCCAAGTGAACATTTTCTAAGAAAACCCTCAAAATGTGGCAGGATATCATTAGAAAGTTGTCACCAAAACCAAGCACCTAGGGGTGAAAATTCAGGTGCCTGACAAACCTGTCTTACAAGTATAAAAATAATTAATATTTTGCTGTTTTATATCTTTAGGTATACTTCATTACCAAGGCAAACTACTCTGTCAATAGATGGCCGCCATCTGATTCCCTCTAAGAATGTTATTTGATAATTGTGAACTTAAGTGGTAAGTTTACCTAGCAGTTGTGATATTAAATTTACCCACTTAAATTGTGGATAGGTATATGACAATGCCTAAAAAGACAGTAAATGGAGGGATTCTTTTGGAGGGATTCCTATGTATGGAAGTCAGTTTCTGATGCTGAAAGGGCACATAAATAGGTGGAGTGTGATATAAAGAGGATGGAGTTTACCTGGGTTTGGTTGTATATAACATCGGTGTCTTCCATGTGAAGAGACTGGGCTTGATGACCTAAGAGGTCTTTTCCATTCCAGTGTCCTATGCTCTTAGGCTAGGGACAGAAATTACACATAAACCAGTTTAAGTAATCAGAAACTGGTTAAAACCTGTAACAGAACAGATGTTCAGTGCACATAAACTGGTTTGAAAATGGCTGAAACCGGTTTGAGATAAACCTGGTTGAATGTATCAGTCTGTATAAGTCTGAATCAGGAATCAGACTTAACTGACTTAACTGATTTGGGTCAAGCTGTTTTATGCAATGTCTGTCCCAGATCTGTTGCTGGTTTAAGTTAAACCAGACTCTCCCAACATCCCAGCATGCTCGCTGGGCTGGGCTGGGCAGGGCTCTCTGCTCCATAGCAGCTGGTCCCTCTCCTCTGCTCCCTGGCTGCAGCTCCAGCAGAGACTTGCAGGCACAGCACCACCTGTCTGGCTTCCTCCTGCTCTCCCTCTCCCCTTTCCTCACCACTCCCTGCTAAGCAAGGATCCCCCGTCCCCTCTGCCTTACACAGACACCTCAGCATTAGCTAGAAGACCATATGCCAGCTACCGTCTGTGCTGTGGCAGACCGCAATGTCAGCTTAGGGCTTTTTGGAGCTAATCAACAGCTCAGCTGGTAATGTCCCTCCCTTTCTTCTTTGTTTAAAGAGCTTGAACTACTGAGAGAGACTATTTATTTTCTGATGGGGTGATTAATGCTGATAACAGAGCTAGCGAATGCTCTGTTATCAAGGAGGGGGGGAACCCCTCCCTAATCCTGCTGAGGCCTGGCCATGCTCCCCTCAGCTCAGCCTTGTGAAAGGGAAGGGAGGGCTGCTCTAACATCCCCTGGCTTCTAGCCTGAGCCACTGCAAACATGTGCCTGCATGTCTGGGATATCTGTGCAGTTGCAAACAGATTCAGCCTAGCCAGATTAGACTAACCTGCAAAGATTAAATCAATTCAGGCTCAGGCTTTTTGAATTTCTGTCCCTAGCTTTAAAATATACCAGTTTCAACAGTAGCCTAACTAGCCAAACATTCCAGTCAGCTTGCTTGATTACCCACATCATAGGTGAACTGTTGCAGAGCCTGGGTTCCCAGATCTTGAGCAGCCTATCTGAAGGTCTTGATTCCCAAGGAACAAGTAATTACTCATTTTTCATGCCCATTCAGTGCAAAAAACCCCACAACCTCAAAAAGTTTTCATGGAACTTGAACTGTGTTTTCTAGCCAATTACCAGTATCTGAAATGTAAGGTAATCTACCAGTTTACTCTTACCTATCTTGAGCTATGCAAGTAAAATAAACATATAAAATATATAACTGGTTTAATTCTCATTTTTCAAAGTCTAGTAACATTTTCTACGTTTGAAGTTTCTGTAGTTGATTTGATAAAGCAATATAAATGTTAAGTACATTACTGTGGTATTTAAGCAATGTTGGCTCCAGTGACAAGCCTGGTATTATTTTTCATGGTATGAAAGCAGGCCAGTTTTTTTTTTTTAACAAGCCAAATATTTTGCAAGGTATTTTGAATTTCAGATGGAAAAAAGCCCACATACTTACAGAGGAGGTAGTGTGGGGGGTGTATGTGCAGACACATACATGCACACGTGTATATAAAAATACTCAGCACAACAGTTTCCAAATCCATTGTGTTTGGAAAAGGTGCCCCCCACCCCCTAGCAAAAAAACCCTGTGAATAGTTAATGCTTGTCCTTGGCTTCCAGTTGTCCATTCTTGGTAAAGAATGTATTAGATGCTCAAGTATTTGATCATCAGCATTTCAGAAAAGTGAGAAACAGCCTTTTCTTCCATGAAAAAGATTACTAAACAAAGGGCAAGTCATCTCAAAACTGTAAAAAAAAAATGTTCGGCATGTTCATTTTTTGCTATGTCCCATTTTTCTTTCCTTTAAGGCACAGGATTGATTGGATGCAATGGATACATTCTTTACTAGCAGATAAAGCTAACCCCATCCAAAATGGCTAAAAGCCTTTATCCATACTGGATTCCAGATGGTTAGAGATATTCCTGATGCATTAAAAAGTAGTAGCAGAACTGGGAACGGTACTATTAATCATACAACCCATGGAAAAGAAGCTGGAGCTCTCAAACTGCCAGGCATGATAAGAATGTTAGGCGAAGGTGTCTGTAAACTTCTATTGACCCTTGACCCCAGGCAGGTCAGGAACTCTTTCATTAACTCTAATGCTTTTCATATTAGTGCAGCACATAGAGAAATCCTGCTGACTGCTGGGGGCAAAGAGTTCACAAGATGTGTTGGTCACATCAACAATATGCTGATGATTGTTTCTGACATGACCCAAAGGCTAATGAAGGGTTATTTGTAAAAGGGTTGCTTTCCAGGTCGAGAGGGGTTTGGGATCAAGGTAGAAAAACAAGTGGACTAAGTCACCTTGCCTCTGTCATGATGCTGTCATGAAAAATTCCGTTGGTGGTATTCACACTGATTGGGACTTAGCATTCAGTGCCTGTGAGTAGTGGGTCTGCTCTTGGGCTGCTTCTCCTGACCCTCAGTTCCGTGGAATGTGGCCCCTACTCTAGGACACTAAGCCACCCCCGCCATTCCCGCCATCCCATTCCAGCCCTGCTTCATCCATGAGATGGGAATTTTAGGAGTATAAATCAACCACTAACTCATCTCTGCCACCTGGGTCCTCTCCTTTGCCTTAGTCTGTCAGGCCTCAGTGAAGGAGATAAATGAGGCCCTGTATCAGAAAAGAGAGGGAACTACAGGAAAACGGGAGAAGGAAATACAAAGGAAGGGACTATCTGGCTGTTCCATGCAGTAGCCAGCTGGGTCTAATGGCTCTAAACTAGGCTCCAATTGCTGTACAAACAGATCCGTGGAAGAAATTCATCACGGAGTCATGCTTGCTTCCTAATCCCCTTGTTAAATAGCTACTAATTTTCACTTGAAAGCAGAAAAAAACTCCCAATGCTTGCTCAGCCTTAAGCTTATGCAGGGAAATTTCCAGCAAAATGTGCCCAAAAGGTCATTTATTCCATTTTTCTTAGAAGAACCATGGTCTTGCACGTTGTGCCTCTCTAACACTTCTCATGTCCTTTCCTATATTAAGGGCACACCATACTCTTTCAGGATATAATGGACGCATCTACGTGTGCATTTACTGTGCATTAAATTTACTGCACAGTAAGTTACTGCTCAGTAAGTAGTTTGTAGGCCAGTGTCTACATGTGCAGGTGTTAAAGCACAGTAACACTGTGTGGGGTCTGACGTGGGACGTCCCAAGTCAGTCTGCACGCACAGTATTACTGCACGGTAAGGCGTCTACATGTGTGTTATTGCACAGTAACTAAACGGGCATAAGTTTGATATCTGCATGATGCAGGGGTCAAATTTACACCCAATTCAGTGTAAATCACCATATATACTGTGCAATACAGGCATGCGCATGTAGACATGTGCCCATAATGCGCAGTAGTTTTTGGTTAGTGCGCAGCAAATGTGCATGTGTAGATGTGCCCACTGACTAGGTCTCCTTCCCCACCCCCAACTCCTCCCAGCCCAACATGGTTCTTAGAAAGCCCAATTAGTTTTCTTGATGCTTCCTTTTTGTTGTTCTTTCAAACAGATATCAGCATGGCCATCTCCCTGCTGTGATAGAACCACATACTATTTTAGTAGATATATATTCCCACTGTCTTGTTACTGCGCGAACCATATTCATTAAGCATCTTTACATTTTAAGGGGTGCTAATTAGTGCCATTTGAGGGGGTAGTAATCGATATTGCTTTCCCACAGAAACTGCACAAAAAAGACTAGCTCGTTTCACATAGAAAACAGCTGTCAGATGGTAATGACATTAAAAAGACACTACCCAAGCTGATCTGCATTCAAACCCCATGACATTGGAGGTGAAAGGCCATGTAGCCAATTATTACTCCTCTGAGCATTCCAGTCCCCAAACACATGCAGTATATGCATATCCAGCCCTCCCTTCCACTAATTGGCTTCTGCCTACCCTTCTGGAGAAACAGCACTGTATGCAAGAAAAGCATATGGTTAAGCAGAAGAAAAATGATCACAAACAGACCCTGACAGAATGCACATTCCAAGTGTCCTGTGGTAACACATGCACAATGCAAACAAAAACTGTAACCAAAAGCAAGAGAAAACATTACAGTTGGCCAGACTGATACACTCCACCATTGAAGGCAATGGGCAGTGGGGAGTAAGGGTGGAGTCAAGTATATCAATATATCCAAGACTTGCTCTTCACTACAGTAATTGCATTTTCATCAGATTTAGCGTATATACCCGCTTCAGTGAGTATATTAGGCCCACAAAGACTCCAGGTGCAGCCTCACCATTTATAATGGTACAGTGCTAGTGCCATTAAAGTTAATGAGTGACCAGTTTACACCAATGGCAGGACAGGCCTTTTGAGAAGAGGCAGTATAAAGAAGCACCAAAAAATATACTCTGCATCTATCATATCACCCTGGTAGAGCTTCCCTAGCTGGAAACTCACCAGGCTGTCTGTCATGACTGGCTCCCCATGTGGAATAACCCCGGTTTCTATCTTCCTGGAACCTCAGGAGGCATCAGTCTCTCCGGCACACTTCCTTGGTGAAGACTGCGTCTACTCCCTTTTCCTGGGTACCAAGAAGGACTCTAGCACAGACGCTCCAGGAGCTTAAGCTCATTCCCTCCCAGCGCTCCAGCTAGGACTTCTCTGGGCTTGCCTCTTCAGGAGTCTGCAGCAGTGGAAGCAAGCAGACATGCCGGCTCTGTAAGAGGATCGCAGCCAGTCATGCTTTATTTCAGCAAGCACAACAATTGTACAGCCCAACTGCACAGCCCCACAACCAGGCCTTTACCTGCTTCAGTTTCCTCACCAGCTTTACGTATTCTTTGGGCGTTAGTCAGAGTTGTTGAAAGACTTCAGGAACCTTCCTCTTCTCTAACACACGGAGTCAGTATCTCTGCTTCTCTCTTTCCTTACCCCCAGCCAGCGACTGCAGTGGTGGCCTTAGGGTTGTTGGGGCCCTGGGCAAAAGGGTCATTTGGGACCCCTTAGAGACCTATGAACAAGTTGGACATTTTCAGTTTCAGTTTCACTTTGCCCTAGCCATGAAACTGCAATGAAAGTATCTTAATACAATATTGATAATACAAATATTCAGTGTAATTAGTTTTTATTTTCATAAAGTGAGGGGACCTGTGGCAGTGGCCCGGTTTGCCTCCCCTGAGGCCGCTACTGGTGACTGATTCCTATAGTTCTACTACTTCCTAATTTTTAGTACCCTTTGTCATATGACCCCCGCCCCAATCAATCTCATCAGGTGATCAAATCCCTTACCAGGTGATCTGTTACCTGGTTACCAGCCCATTTGTCAGAACCCATTTTCTAGTTTTAGCTACATTCATTAGCACTGCTAAGGTCTGGCAAACCTAATCTAAAATCAACTAGTCCCAATACTTCACTTACCCAGCCCCAACATGGTTTTGGGACACACACACACGCACACACACACGCACACACACACGCTATCCATAGATCATCTAACTTCCTACACCAAGACTGTCCTGGGAAAATAATTAGCCGCTTACAATCAGCACAGGATAAAACAGATAAACTGTCACACATGATATTTCACAGAAACAGTGGAAAAGTATCTCTGATTATCCATAATGTGCTTGTTTATATTTTTAAATATACATTGCATCAAAGCGATTAAACTAGTTTCAGAAAAGTAATTGTCGCTTTTTTTTTTTTTTTTGCAACTTGCAAGGTATTGTAATACAGAGATTATTAACATAGTGCCCGCAGGCTGCAGTTGGCCATTATTTACACAGCAGAGGTATTATAGATCAGAAATTAGATACGGATTTTTCTATTTCCTTAAACACCAACTAAAACCACAGAACTTAAAATGTCACCTTGAAAGCCCTTAGATGAGTGTCCATAAATTGACAGAACTTTTTAGCATGGCCCTATGAAACACTATGACTGGAAACCAATAGGAGGAAAAAGGTGTATATATGAGAAATTGCTTATGATTTTTCCTTAAAAAAAAAAAAAATTAAATATTTTCATATTGTATAGAAACTGGCATGGAGGAGGAGGGGTAGAGAAAGAAAGGGAACACAGGGAGAACCCTCATCCAGCGCTATGGCTTAGACTCATGAATTATATCGGCTTGGTTAAATCTCTGGCATTACTAATCAGGCAGCAGCACAAACTGAGGAGTTCATTAGCCAGATCATAGAAGTGTCCTTCTGACAGATCATTTGACACGGTGATAGGAAGGTCAGTTCCTTACAGGAGCTGGTAAAATACATTGCCTAAGGAATGTAAGGTGGGTCTAAAGTAGATCAGGACTCAAAAGGAGAGATTTCCAGGCTGGAATCAAGCCAAACATTCCATATTATTTTGGGAAGAAAAATGGGTGAATATTTCCTTTCAGGCAGGAAAGTTAACTTTTTTAAATCAACCTTGGCCTAGTGCCACATGAGGTGTGCAGTACAAATCTTCCTACACAGCTTATCACTTTGATCTCAGCCCCATCTTGGGCAACCTGCTTTTCAATGGGTAAAACTTTCCAGCTCTCTCTATCAGTCATATGATGCTCTAGGAAGCAAGCATTGCTAATTGGGTCAAATTATGTGTGAAGGGTTTACAATATGGATCACTGCCCTTAGGGGATAAAACAGAGATCACTGAAATAATTTCAGCTAAGGCTTTAAAATAATTTTGAAATCACAGTCCCAGGGGTGACCAGGCAGTTCTGTATCTACTCACCTCCATCCTACAGTACAAACTGGTAGTAATAAACTATACTGTGCTTTTAAAAATGAAATCTGTAGAAAACGATGGGACCATTTGTATTGTCAATTTTATTGAAAAAGTTTTTCTACTTGGGAAAACTCTGGCAAGCCAAAGCAGCCAGTGTTCAATGAGGTTTTACTTTTTATGCCAATTTTCCAGCCCAGTTGATGGAGCATGAAGTAAGTCAAGAAGACTGCCCCCAATGAGCCACTTGGTACACAACAATGATAACACTTAGCTTTTCTGCAGCTCACTTTTCAATTTACACAGTAAGCATCGCTGCTTCCTTGTGCAAGAATGTAGGCCAGATCCTGCGTGGCTGTAAACTGATATAAAGTGGCTTCAGCTAAGCCACAGCAATTGATACAAGATGCATATCTGGTGTTAGGATTTTATGTTCGTGGTTTAAGATTAGAAAACTTTCAAGAAAAAAAAGGAGCAGTGGGAGGGGAAAGAAAGACTTTATAAAAATCTATTTTTGGGGTTGCAAGGCAGTACTCAAAAGACACTGGTGAGATGCTAATCCCTCTCACACTGAAGCCAGTTGAAGGTTTTAGGCACTGAATACCTCACTAGTAGGAGTGTACAAAACAGGCCCTATTCGATTCGGATTCAACCTGAATCAGGGACAGTGATTTGATTTGTTGATTTGGATCACTGGTCCTGATTTGATTTGTCTGAATCCAAATCTGAAGATCTGATGCTGATTTGGAGAATCAGTGTTTTGGCCATAGACGCGGCTTTAAATGTTTTTCTACAAGCCAGGCATGGCTCATGAACACTGTGATACTGGGGAGGATGGAGCATCCCACAGGAGCATGGGGGGGCCCCCATGTGCTCAGCAGCAAACCTGGAAGTGGACCAGAATTACTTCTGGTCCTCTCCTGAGTCCACTGGGGAGCATGTTGGGGGGGGTCCCCTGCACCCCCCAGCTCGGCAATTGGCCACGAGGGGACCCCAGGTTCCCCCCCAGATCCAGGAGGCACCAGTCGCCAAGCTGGGGGGGGCCCCCTGCATGCTCCCCGGTGAACCTGGAAGTGGTCCGGAAGTGCTTCCTGTCCACTTCCAGCTCTGCCGCCCAGCGCACGGGGGAGCCCCCCGCGCTCCGTGGAACGCTCCATCTGCCGCAGCACCGCAGCTCTCACAAGCCGCCCAGTACCTTGAAGTATGTAGAAAAAGCATTTAAAGTTGTGTCTATGGCCGAATAGCCAAATCTTTCCGAATCGATTTGGAGGGTTCCGATTCGATTCGGACAAATTAAAGGGTCTCTTGATTCGATTCAGAATCGAACCACCAAATCGGACCGAATCTCCGCCAAATCAAATTAGCAACCAAAACTTCACACAGCCCTACTCACTAGCTGCTTATTTCCTTACCAGGTTGGGTCCTATTCAGCCCCTCCCTGCTCTTCCATTTTGAGAACTGCTACGTTTGCAAAACCACTGAAGTGATTTTAAAGCCCAGTTCTGAAAGGCACTAAGTGCTTTTAATTGCACTCAGCACTCACGAGATTAAAATTCAGATGCTGTCAATATCGGACAGCACTTTTGAGGATACTCCTTCATGATTATCCATTTTCAACCTAAATGCCATGCAGGGAAAGGAGATCCACTCTATATGAAGAGAGAGAGAGTTTTACAATTAAGGTCTATCACGTAATGTCTATCTAGATGGATAAAAGCATACTGGGGAGTTGCATCAAATATTGTTTAGCCACATAAAAACTGCTTTAATATTTAAATGGATCCCATGACTGGGCTCTTTAGATTTGCTAGATTCACTAGGGCTATACAGCTATTAACTCACTACATTTCATCTTCAATTCCTCTTCACAGTAGGAGGAACATAAAAATGAGGGTCATCGCTTGGTCATTACATTACCCCTGGCAGAGAAATGTGCTTTGCACAAATAGGGAAATATTTTAGATGGAGAGTGTTGTAAAGTAGATGTGGCAAAATAAAGCCAGAGTGAAAAAAACAATGGTATTATAATGGTTATTTTGTAGAATAACATTAAGAGAATATGCAGTGTAGCACTGGTCTCTTTATCGAAGACACCAGTATATTTCATTGTCATCATTTTAAAAGGTCCATTAGGGAGAGTCTTGAAAACGTTTTGCTCAAGGTCACAGCAAAACCAAATGAGATGAAGCAGTAATTCAGAAACACTAAATTGTTTATAGTTAATAAGTACAATAAATAAAGATACAAACATGGACTTTTCAGTAGATTCTTTTATGACCCCTTATTTCTAAGAAAATTGAATGTCAATCAAAGAAACTGATCATCTATTTAAGTTTACATTTCATCTAACCCGCTTCTAAATTTGGGAGATATGTGACTTCCTGCCATGAATACGGATTAGAACTGCAGGAACAGTTCAGTGACAAACCTGCATGAGCCTGACAGGTTAGACAGGGCTGAGTTGAACACAGACAGTGCACGTGATATCAGAGTTAGTGGGCCAGAAAATTAGCACTGAAAGAGGAAGTAAAATCTCAGTACCTGGAAGTGGAAGAAAGTGGTACTCCATGTCAGTGCTGACAGAGACAAGGACATGGGCGAGGGTTAGGAGGTGACTGTAGATCTCAGCTGAGTAATTTTTTTAAGCCAGCGCAAATTAGCTATGAATGCAAAGAAAATGAAAATGTAATCCTGATGTCCTAATTAATCATTCCTAGAGATAAGCAGCACAGAAAGCAAGGCCAGACCACCCCTCAGCTTTGGGGTGCTTCAAAGTCTGCATCCGGATCTAAATTTTGTGGCCATCTCTAGTGATAACTTATCTTTGTAGACCGGCTTTCGTTCCAAAGCTTCTCCAGGCACAAAGGCTCCAGTCTGCTCTGGCTGAAGCCCAGTGAATTCAACTTGGATGCAAGAGGTTGTGTATCTAAATCTATTTAATTAGCTAAAATAAAGAGACTATTTTTAGAGGGGCCCACTAAAGTGAGCTGGAAAAAAAGGAACAATCTTTTTTGCAGAATAGGGACTTTAATTGCTATTGTCACATGGCAGCATCCACAACTGGAAAGTGAAAAACAGAATTGCTTTTCCTAACATTGAGCAAGGAACTTTATTAGAATAAGGATAATCATATTATCTACACAGCTGCCCTGTACTTATCTCTGTGTTTGGCTGCAGAGCACATATTTGCAGATGTGTCCAGGACCTCTAGACATCTGCAAAAGCAAAGAAGTCAGGGGTATGGAGCAGTACTTATTTATTCATTGTAATGCAGCTGGGAGTGCAATACCTCATTCTGATTGAAAGTAATCCCTATTTAAGCACGCATGGCTGAAAGCTGTAGCCATTTTGCCTCTCCTCACTTTCCTAAGACTCATAAAAGTTTTAAAACCTCGAAACAATGTTTACAGGATACAAATTAAATTAGTGTAAAAACTAATTCTCAGAAAAGAAAATGTGGATAAAATATATTCTACAAGAGCCTGTAGAGGGAATTCAGCCAAATTATGTTCGGGTAACTTCTGTGTCTTGCTAAGAACAAGTTTTATTAAGGTCAGCGAGATACTACATTCCATTTACTAGCTGAGAGTGGATACCGGAAGAAAGGTTTTTGCAAGCAGTCGTACTAATATTTTGCACGTGGCTGTGTTAGACAGCTGGTTAAATAAAATTGCACGAGGGTGCCTTGAAAGAAGTGACATACCTCTCTAGTTGTTTAATCTGAGATAGGGACCGAATGCCTGTCCAACAGCCATCAATTATACATTAAAAGAAATAGTGTTCCATTAACAGTTAAGTAACGACCTCTTGGTAAGTAAATTGTTATCATAACTGGAGACCGTCCACTTTTGTGTACTGACTTTGAGCAGCTGACAACGGGATCAAGACTATCTAATGCTGGCAGACAAAAAAAAAAGGGAAGAGACCAACTCCCAAAACTTCTCAGATACTTTGAAGGCATTTCCTTTAATATTTTGTAGGGTGTCAGCAAAATATTTAATCACAACAACTTTCTATCCCCATTCATGCTGTAACACTACAATGAAGGTTAGATTATATGGTCTATCAGGCATAGCCAGGATTTATGTTACACCAGCCCAGGTAATAGCTGAGACATGACATTATGCTCGTCCATCCCACTTTTTTAATCCCATTTCTCCACTTGGGGAAATGCTTAGTTGATAAAATGTAATGACGTTAGTATGGTAAACTCATTTTAAAGTTAAGTGCTTGGGTCTGTCTCTGGACCTTTAGCAACAGGAAGACCGCGTTGTGAGAGCAAACGAAGATCTGATTTTGTTTTGTATCTGATTAAAGAGAGGGTAAATGCTGAGTTTAAATGATTTTTCTTACTAAAGTCCCAATTTCAATCCCAATGAAATCAGTGAGAATCCCCCATGAATGACAAGATTTTAGGAATGTAGAAGAATTGTCAGACTGTCATGAAAGGACATCCCTGAACTATTAAATCCATTACTTCCAAAATAACAATAAAAATCACCCATCCACAGCTCTGAGCTCCCTGCCATCAATTCAAAATCATCCGCATGGAAATTATTCCATTCAAAAGCATAGTCCTGTCAGTCTCTCACCTTAAAAAATGGTGTTTTGAGTGACTAATTAGAGGTTGGCTGAGCAGTACTGCCCATTAATACAGTTGGCCGACACTTCCCATTCTATGACACTGTTTCCAGTTGCTTATGACTTGGCCAGGTTTAAGCATTCAAGCTTAAATTTTCCATGCTGAGTGTCTGTCTTCAGTTGAATTGCTCTGGAAAATTTCAGCCAAAACATTTCATCATTTCAAAGACCTGGGCTAGGAAGAAATAAGTTTAACTTGCCCTTTTAGGATGTTCTGAAACAGTTTCTTTGAAAAGCACTGATGTCCATGTGCTTAAATTTGAGGGCCTTAAATTTTGGCAAGGGAACATCCTTTATGTTAGGGATACGCCATGTTTTACCTTGCATAATTCACTCAGATTTGGCCAATTTTTAAGCCTTTGAAAGAACAGTTTAAACATGCTCTGTGTAGACTTTGTAGAATTTAACTCGATCATGCCCCAGTGCTTCATAGCTTCTATAATGCAACCAAACTGCTCACTTATCAATCCTACAGAGTCGCTGTCCGTGCATCAGCCCAGGAATACGAGAGAAAGCCGGACCTCCCCTGCAAGGGATGCTCTGTGCCTGGTCGGGCCAGGCCCCGGGACAGAGTAGAGCCTGTTTTTCCTCTGTTTTCAATGGCCTCCTCCCAGAGAAAGGGAGGAGAAGCAAGGCATCTGAGTCAAGTGCGAGGCAAAGGCTGCATCAGGCATGAAGGAAAGAGTAAATCGTCCTCTGGCGCCTGAAAAGACTGCAAGCAAAGATGAAGAAGAAAAAAATATGACTGCGTGGACAAGGTTCCAGTGTGGGAAATGGCCGGGCACTGTTACGTTTGGCTGGGAAAGAGCTGACATCAGAGGAGCTGGACGCAGAGGAGGTTGAGAAAGGAAAATGCATCTGTCAAGGAACGGGAGCAAGGGGAACCCTGGAAATGTCTTGGCACAGAGACAGGGAGAAGGGGATAGGGAAAGGAAAAAGGGATGGGAATGGAGGAGACAGACTGAATAAGCGTCCCAGAGGTGGCACCTAGGATGGAGTCAGCGAAGGAAGGTACAGGTGAGGGGCTGGGGGGAAGAAGCGGGACCGGCTTTCTGAAGAGTCTGAGGACAAGAGAGCTGGAGTGAGGAGAAGGAAGAGCTGGGATAATGGCTGGGCAAGGAGACTACAACTGGGACGAGAAGTCTGCAAAGTGGAAACTGGGAATAAAAAATTGAGGCAGGCCTGGGGAAGAGTCAGGACAGAAGGGGCAGGACAAAAGCGGTTAAAACTGGGGGAATGGACAGAAGATCCTGTGCCCATTGGAAGATGCTCCCTTCCCAGGCTGGGCTGGCACTCGAGTCTGTGTTTCACAATCCCTCTGCTCTTAGCCGGTATCTATGAAACCTACAGCAAATGCCTATACAGTGTGGGCCCGCAGAGAGGATGACAACCTCCTGTTGCCACCAGTTATTCTCTTATCTCCAGTGGCAGAGATCTGTGTTGCGGTACACAAGTTTCCAAGCCTGCTGAAGCCCCATGTGGGTGGCAATGTGATACCATATGATGGAACTGCTGTTTTTTCAGCTTGCTTTTTTAAAGCTTGGAAAAGCCTAACTAAAAAAGTCATTAAAGGTAATTACTAAGGCGCCAAAATCAAGCACTCAAAACTTCAGCAGTGCTCATCCATACAGCCTTAGTTCAGCACCATTGAGTGTACACATTAATTACATACTTTTTTCCACAGGACCTCTGTATCATGTAGCGCACAACTGGACCAGCTTATTGAATGAGCAGCTATTCAAAGTTATGCTTCCTCCTGGCTATCCAGTTTATGTCCCTGTGCCTTATTCACTGCATACAATTCAAAGCCCATTCTGGTGCCCACCACTGCAGTACTGTATCCAAGTGCTTTGCAAACATCAGGAAATGTATGTTGTCAATGCTCCTGTGAGATGAGAGAATATTATCTCCATTTTACAGATTGGGAACTGGTGCGAAGAAGGCATCCCAATACCATAGAGGTTGCAACTGCAGCTCGGCCCGAGGTATCCACTAAAGCATGGATTCCACCCATTTCCAGAACAGCCGCGGCACCACAACTTTTAGACGATGCTTGGGACTTGGTAATTCAGAGCACTTAGCATTACATAGTATTCACAGGTGTGGAGTAAGCTCCCTTTAACATCAGCTGGAACTGTGGGTGCTCAGCATTTCTGCAGGTCAGATCATGAGGCACCACACTGTCTAGCCAGAAAATAAGGAACATGCATTTAGAGAGACCCTATGAAAAGTCTGATTCAAGTGACTTGACCACCATTACATAGAAACATCACTGGCAAGGGCAGGGGCAGGTTTCAAGGACAGCATTCAGTTACCATAACTCAAAGACTGGACTTTCTCTTCCTGTAGTTCCTGCCTCATTCACTTTCCAGCTTCTAGAGAAAAATAAAGCAGGGTCCTATAGACAATAGCTTCTGTCAATATATAACCTAATTCTCCCCTATTGCTGCTTGATCCAAAGCAATGAATGAAGCAGGAAAATAAATAGGATTCCATGTGATTATGTAACTAAAGGCTGTATCATAATGTATCAAGGATATTGAATTGAGGCTGCAGAGGCAACCCTAATTCCATCAATTCCTAGCATTTGAGAGTTTGATTCTGAAACCTTAAAAAATAATCACAGGATTGTAGGACACTAGAGCTGGAAAGGACCAGTGTCATGAGGTCATCTAGTCCAGCCCCCTGCTCGAGGCAGGGTCTTTTCTTGCAGTTCGTACAGGTCTTAGTGTACAAAGCAGAACAGATAAGCTGACCAGTGTCCTGTTCCCCTTATAAATCCCCACACCTCCATTCGCTCTGCAATGCATAGACCCCTGAAAAAAAAAGTAAGGCCTGGCTACGGTAGTCTTCATGCCACCAGAAGCAGCTAATATGCTAAGCAAAGAAGTAAACTTCAAAGTTTAAAAATACGCTGTGCTAGTACAGTATGTCACAGTATTAGTAACAGCGGTAGTGTTATTTTGGTGCTAGGAGCCTGAATCATGGCCCAGGGATCCATTGTGCTAAGATCTGTACAAATGTAAAGCATGGATACCCAAGGCATTTCTAATCCAGCCATCTCTGTCGAACATGGGTTACAGAATCTCAGGACAACTCTCCCCTTACCCCAAGCGTTATCCTTCTAAGTTTTAAAACAGTTTTGCAGGCCCACTGCCAAGCCTGAAATAGCAGGGCTTCCTCTGAGCTCCTCCCCACTACTTCTGGAAAAAAATCACATTTTTTCATCTTTTAGCCTTCTCTGTTGCCCACATTCCCAGTGTTGCTTTTGATTGGGGTTTTTGTTTGCTAGGGTTGGGGTACCATGCAGAAGACAAGTTTGTTGTTCTTTCTGTGATGGTAGTGCCTCATAGTCTTAACTGACAGAAGGATTCCCACTGTGCTTGGAAGTGTACAACACACAGTACCAGATCTGCCCGGCTCCAAAGAATTTACCAGGTAAAATGACTTTTCCCATCTAAGGCTGGGAAAGGGAACACAGAGGCAAAGTGACCTGCCCAAGATCACGTAACATATCAGTGACAGCAACAGGAACAGACTCCAGCTCCCTGAATTCCCAGTCCAGGGGCCTGCCCTTCACATGGAAGTCAAGTAGTACTTTGCAATGGTTGTTGCAAGCATGTAGTGACACACCGGGTGCAACATGTGCAATTAATACGAGGCAATAAACTCCGGCATGAAACTCCCGGGTCCTGCATTTACCTATGCACCCTGAAACATAGCACATTGAGCTGAGTCAGAGCAGCTCCAGCTGGCGGGGGGGTTGGGTGGTCAGCCTGCCAGCCTAGGGCTGCTCCAACCTGCTGCGGAGGGGCTGGCTGGGGCACGAAGATGCTCCAGTGCAAGGCTGGCCAACAGGCAGCCCCCACTGAACACCCTCACGCCCCAGCCAGCCCCGTCAGTATCTGCATGTGTTGCTGCACACTAAATTACGCCACCACAAGTTTGTACTTGTGTTTACAGGTACTAACCTGCGGTGGGGTTAATTAGTTTCCTACAGCCTAATAGGGCTGCACCTGTAGATGCTGAGATGTTACTGTGGACCTAATTAGGCAGCTCCCCAGTAAAAGTCTCATGTAGATATATGCCCACTGACATGTAAACCTGTGAATCTAAGACAAAAAAAAATTGCTCGTTCATTTTTTAAAGCCAGGCTGCCGTTTATATGATGATAGTTAGTTTAGGAAAAGCATGTAGACATTCACTGCCAAGTGCAGCCAAAAAGGACAGGGGAAAAAATGCATGGCTTGAAACCAAAGGCTTTGCTCTTCCTAGATAACACGCTGTTTACCAACAGCAAACTAGATTAGAAAAAAAGGGATTTATGCAAATGTTCTTAATTTAATAACTTTGATCAGATATGGCTTTGTTTCTTCCATGTAATTTGTGTTATACAAATAGAACACAAGGGGGGTTTTTCCACCTTAGGAAATGAGAATTATTAAACATTGCACTGAAAAGCAAAGGAATGTGTTTGTTGACATGAAAAATGGTCCTGCGGATACAAAAGCCTTTGTATGTTGATTGTAAAATGCCAGAGCTATTTAGAAAGTGATTGCAGAAGGAAAAAATTCTTTTCCAACAAGCACTGGTTTTTCCTCAACCACCCATCTGATCCAAGCATACATCTTGAAAGTATTTATGGCTGTGTTTTGAACTGTGACACTGGGTCAATACCCAAAAACATCCTCACTTCATATTGATGTGGTTACTTGCTAGGAGGCATAAAGGAAGCAAAGGATTTCCTCTTGGTTTTATTATTGAATGCTCAAAATGTTTCCTGAAGTAAACAACACTAACACCATCTGGTTCTTCTAAAACACAAATGGGTCAACAGTAGCAGCCAGTGAATGGAAAATACAGGGTTAAAGCCATATAATGAAATATATTATCATCGGAAAGGAGAAAAATATGTATGCGTATGCTTTGCTGGAGTATACACTACACAGCACTAGAAGTCTTCGGACATTGCGTCTCTGCCTTTGTATATTTTGCTTCGTAGCAGGGAAGAGAAACAGAAAGAGTTGGATTTAGCTGCCAACTAGTTAGAGGCACCTTAAAGCAGCTCCCTCATTTGCAAATTTAAAATACAGTTTATATTATTCCTTATCTTTAACTATTCTAAGCCTATTGATTTACAGCTCAGGAGAATCTTTGCAGGCCTGAAGGAGAAAGGCAGAGAAGCAGAAAAGCTGGAACATTTTCCTATGGAGGTGGGTGTCTGTCTTTCATCCCAAACTCTTCAAAACCATAGAGAAGTAGAGAATGAAAGTACAGCCAGCTCTGAGGCATGGGGCTGCAGCCAACCAGTGCACAGTAGATCTCACTAAGTCAGCGAAGAGGAAATACTTGGCCCAGGACATGGAAGCAGATCACTTCTCTTGGAAAGCGGGTCATGGCACTGTCAGTGTCCACGGAGCACAGATGGCAACTCAAACGTTTAAGGTCAAGTCCTAAGGAAAGACAGTGGCATTGCATTCAGTTTACCTTACTCAAAAGGAAAAGCTGACACTGGATCTGGATTTCACCTAAGCCATCCTCTGACACATACCTAAAATGGTTTGCTAATTTACTCTAACAAGCCTAGTAGCAGATCTAGGGCAAGGAGGGTGCAGCCCCCCCACCAGCACTTTGGCTGGGCCGCAAAGACGTAGTGAGCTCTGAACCGGCTGCCAGTCAGCGTGAGCCCCTGCCAGAGCGGCACATGAGCAGCAAGCCCTGAGCGGGGTCTGGCCAGAGCCCCTGCTTTGGCGTGGCTCCAGAGCCCAGGGGGTGAGCGCCACTGCTGTTCACCTTTCCCTTCCCTTGCTACCCCTACTGAATTCAGTTGCAAGGGAAAGGGACGCACGCTCACACTCCCGGCTCCTGATATCCAAAAGCAAGACCTCCAGCCAGACCCCAGGCTGAGAGCTCCCTTGCAGCACAGCAAATCGGGGTGCGACCGCACTACTACACCCTCTCTGGATCCTCCCCCGAGTAAGCCATATCCAGCATTGCCCCCAGACAGACTTACTTCATAAATGGTGGAGTAGGCAGATTTCTCCAAGTCTTCCTTTGGAGGAATGAGTGATGGACAGTCTTTATTCCTGCTCCTAAATGAAGGGCAAAAAACATGACATTTGTGAGACACAAAAGAACCCCAAACCATAAAGGGGGGGAGTCTCTGCTCTTAGAACAGCTCTTTAAATAATGGCAAGGCTTGACTTCCTCAGCACTGTTAAAGCCACAGATATCGTTGACCTTACCAACAGTTGGAAATTAAGCAGTTGAGAAAAGATGGAAAATCTTTGAGTGGAACTAGGGGAGACAGATAAAGGAATCCAGTTGAAAAAAGAAATCCACGTGCTGAGAAGTGGTAATGAAACCCGATGGCTGACTGGAGTAATTTGCTGATCTATTCTAAACTGAGCACCGCTGCTCAGGAAAGGAGAAAAGAGAAGTCTGCCGCTAAGCAAAATTTTCTGAAAAAGAGAAGCCCGTTGAGACAAAATGCTTCAACTCCACATAGAGACATACCTGTAGACTGGGAGATTGTATCCTGGAAAACAGACACTCACAAGTCATAACAGATAAGCCATTCAATGAGTTCCCATTCTGATCCTAATGTGATCTGTGGATATATAAATTTGGGTGTAGTGAGTAGAAGTAGGGAGATGATTTCAGCATTGTATGCAGCACTGATGAGCCCAATGATGGAAAACTGCATACGGTTCTGCTACCCATCATTTAAAAAAAGATCCTGAAAAATTAGAGAGGTGAAGAAAAGAGCCACTAAAATGATACGAGGACAGGAGGAAAAATGTCTTACAATGAGAAACTTAAATAGCTCAACCCACTGAATTTATCAAAAAGGGAAGAAATTGATCTCAGCATATAAGTACAGACATCACAGAGAGAAAATACCAGGCATTAAAGGCTTTTTCTTCTAGTCGGAAAAAATCATATCAAAAACCAATGGCTAGAAGCTAAACCAGACAAATGCAAGTCAATAACAAGGCACACATTTTTAACAATGATGATGATGGACAATTACAGTGAACTAGCAAGGGAAGTGGTAGATTCTCCAACTCTTATGTGCTCCAATCAAGGAAGATATTCAAGTTGTGCTTTGGTCAAGTGAAAGTTACTGAGTTCATTACAGGGGTAACCAGTTGAATTGTAAAGACAGGAAGCTGCACTTGATGACTTAGTGATTCTTTGTGGCTTGAAACTCCATGAAGCGACAAAGAATAATAGAAAAATGGCTGCAGTTTAAAGGTGCATACTTAAAACTAGGAACATTTTAAAGGGAAAATAAATGTAGTAGGATGGACTTGGACATTTTACCTACAGAGTAAGGCTTACAGAACACTGATAAGGATCAAGGTCATTGTCTGAAGTTTTTTCCACAGCATTTGGTGTCCCTGTAGTGTTTCGGTCTCTTCCAACCATCTGGCTAATAAATTCTATTTCCTGTTTTGTTTGGAACTGCTACTATGTTCTGAACTTCTTGCATCTGCATTTCGTTGAAAAGCATTGCTTCAAGGACCATTATTACATTTATGCATATCACAAGCTCAAAGAAGTCTCACTTGCTTTTTAAAACAATATTATAGCTTTTAGGGAAGTTATTTTATTTGTATCCCCTATAAACATCTGGACCAAAAACGTTTGTCAGAATGCTGAAGGTGCTTGATAAAATTTCTCTTTTCAGCAACCTCAACACAAAAATGTTTGGTTTAATGGGGGGGGGGGCGGGTGTCAAGATTGTATTCCCAAAAGACAGTTGGATGAGTTCTAAACATCTGTGCAAAAAGTGTCTGTAACAGGTCACAAACCCACTGGGGTGGCCGTGACACCTCCTACTAGGACTGCGGCTCCTGTCTGACTCATACTTATGGCCTCTCCCTCTAGTTCACTCGCCCCCCCATGCCTTGATCTTACCATTAAAGAATGATTAAGGGAGGCTCCCAACAGGCCTCAGAGTGAGCTTCAATTCTGGTATTTCCCTGCCAACTTGACGAGGCACCTGTAGCCGTAGGAGCAAAGTGCGGGGCTCCTTTTCCTCCCCTACACCACACCCCAAGCCTTGTGGATGTTATCATAATGTTGTTCTCTCCTGTTGGGACTTCAGCCTCCTTGGCCTCTGCCCCTTTACTCTCACTAGGCCTTTTAGCCTAGGCCCACTGCATCGGACCTGGCTTCGAAGCACTATCATCCATCTATCGCTTTCAGTCTCCTGGCCCCTGGCCACTGTCTGCCAGGCTCCTAACCCACTATGGTTGCACTCCTCTGGCGGTGGGCCCTTGGCCCCTAGCTCACTGTGCCCCTCGCAGGCACTGGGCCCCTGGAGCCAGTCTATTCTGTAGCCTTGCACTGCCCCCTCCATGAGCTCAACAATAGCTCAGGTCTTGAGCCCACCCATGACAAGGCTCAAGGCAATCAAGTACCTCACAGGCACTATTCAGACTTCCAAAACCACCCTTCCAATCCCAGCCCAAACCACGGGTATAAACAGAAACAAAGCTAGAAGCCCTTGGGCTATAACAGAAACACAATAACAGCTGAAACAGCTCTCTCTAACCCTTTAAGAGGCCAGACTTTCTTTATGTCCTCATGGGCAGATCTTCCCACCCAGGATTATTCCCTAGCCTATATACTCGACCCTTTGGGGCTCTCAGACCCTCCAGTAGGCACCTCAACCCTCTGGGGTTAAAAACCCAAGGCCACTTGCCCATAAAAGCCCACACTTTCTCAACGCAGAGCACTTGCCTCAGTTCCCCAGTTTTGAGTCATTCAATGCAAATCAGGTTCATTCAGGGACACTGCTGCCTTGCAGCCAGGTGCTCCTTCCTGCATGGTGGCTGGGGAGAAACTACCTGACTGGTGCAGGCTCTGGGCTTATATAAGTCCAGCCTAAGCCCTCTTCTGGTCAGCTGAGCCTCCCATTAGCTCCCCTGTGCCACCTGCAAGCAGTCTCTCAGGCTGTTTGGTCCCATAAAGGAGCGGGCACATCCCAATGCCCTGCTACAATGCCCACTTTGTTTTAAAACCAGATTTTGCCCAGAAAGTGTTTTTGTAAAACATGCTTGACTGACTTTAGCTTGGCACCATTTCTGTTCTCTAGCAGTGTAGGCGTAACAATGCAGATGTTTGTTTCGAGAAGGATGTGGAGAGATTAGAAAGAACAGTCTTCAAATACCCAAAGGGCAGTTAAAAAGAGGATGGAGATGGGCTTTACTCTGTGGCCACAGGAGACAGAACTAGGAGCAGTGGCCTCAAGCTGCAGCAGAGGAAATTTAGGTTGGAGATTAGAAGGAACGTTGGGTGTTTCTACATGTCTTCTGCGGGTACCAGGGGCGGTGCTTTAATTTAAGCTGTTCGGAGAGCCGCTCTAATTGAAGGGCCCGCAGAGTCTCATGTATCAACATCCCCATGCTTCAAAACAGCTGTGGGGGCATTTTAAGTAGAGCTCATCGAATGAGTCCTAGTTAAAGCACCCCCACCACCACTTTGAAATGTGGGGACACTAATACATGAGACATGGAGGATGCTGGAGTGCGCTAATTAGCATGCTCCAGCGGACTGATGAATCAAGTCTGCTCTGATGCATTGTAATTACACCATGTCAAAGCAGCCTCCCCGAATGTCTACAGACAATCTTTCTGATTATGAGGGTGGCCAACCATGGGAAAAACTGAGGAATCTCCATCCTTGGAAGTTTTCAGGAGCAGATTGAACAGACGCTTAGCTGAGATGGCTTAAGGTGATCCTGGCTTGAGCAGGAGGCTGGACTAAATGACCTTCTGAAGTCCCTTCTAGCCCTACTTTCCTATGATCCTATGGCAGAAAAGTCTTGTCACTAAAAAAAACCCCAAAACCTGGAAAATTAGAGTTTTTCATAACTCTGCCACAGGTTTCCTGAGTGACCTTAATCAATTCACTTATCCTCTCTATGTCTCCTAAAATAGGAGTCATCTTTTAACACTCGGAGGTAGATGACTTATGTACTTCAAGATTTTTACAGGTGTTTCAGATCAACCGACGAAAGGCCAGGCAGATTTTCAATTCCTAATTATAGTCTTTCACCTGGAGCTTGAAAGTAGAGTTAAATTTGTGTACAGTCACTTACTCCTTTAGAATAAGTGGGGCTGGGATTTTCAAGGGAGCCTCTGGGAATTACAATCCTATTGAAACGCGCTAGGAAGTGAACACTTCTGAGAATGAAGCTTGTGGGTTCCTGGAGATGTATGCTGTTTCTTGCATAGTAGTACTTAGGATCAAATGATTATATTTGTCTTTGCCTTCTTTTTACTTTAGGAAAGGTTTATTGTCTAGCTTCTGCCTCCTTCCCCACCCCCTCATCTACCCAAGCGTCTCACCATTAATGGCAGATAAATACCTAATGAGTAGATTGGACATTTATCTCTCCCTCTCCATCTGGACTTCATGGGCTTTGCTAGATCCTTATTAGATTTGGGTGCAGATTATTGACTTAGGTATATGAGGCTATTGTAACCTCATCTCAGGGTAAAAGGAAGAGGAGGAGGTGAAATGTAATTCAGCTCTTGTTCTCTGTGCTAGGTTAAGTCAATAAAAAGTTTGAAAATGCAACCAAAAGAAACCAATAAAGAGAAAGTTAATAATTGTGTCCCATACCACACACAGCACTTTTATGAGCACTGGGAAGCAAAGAACCTTAGATGGATTATAAAGGCTGAAGCTTTCCCTATATTAGCTCTAAAATGTGCTAGTAAAAAGGGTATAGTGTTAATAAAATGAAAAACTACTCAGAGGGCAAAATGACATCCATTTATGGAATAGGAATACTTTTATCACCACTCAGTAAAAGGAGATCTGTTGCTTATGATTAAGTTATTTCTGCTCATATTAAATGGCCATATTGGCACATGGAGTTCCAGTAAAATTGGAGCACAGCACATACAAAGATTTGCTGAGCTTTTTGAAGGCTCTCTGTGACTGAGACACAGAAGTGTCACTACAACTTAGTCCCTTTGGGGCTAAATCCACAAAGGGACTTCGAGACAGTAGCATTTCTTTGTAGCACTCTCCACTCTCACTCTTCACAGCTCAGGTTTGGCGCATAATTCAAATGCAATACCAGCTTTTAATGAACAGGGGGAGGCGGGTGGACTTAGACACGATGAGCACTAGGAGACCTAGCAATACTTACATCAAAAGAGCTGTAGGACTTCACTTAGCACAGCAAGTTGATTGTACTGAAAGAAGCCATACAGGCAATCCCATGGCAGCATAGACTATACTTCAGCCAGGGCCTCAAAGGAGGATTTAGCAATAAGGAGATTCCATGCCAATTTACTTCTTAGCTTCAGCTGAGATGGCCAATAAGGATGTACTTGCCTGGATGGATTTTTAGGTTGTCAGCACTTGTCCATTAGGGGCTGGGCTGAGACCAATGGTTCAAATGAGCAACAGGTAATGGTATTCAGTAACGCGAGATAAAGCCTCTTACTTTTTGTAAACAAAACTACCTGGGATGGAGATCAGAAGACATGAACAGTCTGTGTTACTACATCCACAGCCAATTCCTGGCCAGACACTTTCCACAGCATACGATATTCTTCAAGAGGAAGCGTCCAGAACCCACAACCTGGAGAAATACTCTTTTTGTAAAAACCTGGAGCGCCTGTAACTACCTTTATCTGCCCACTCTGTGTGATTTCTGGTGCACTGCCATGAAAATAAACAAGTTACACCTACACCCCATTCCTTCACACCCTATTTTCACAAAGAGATGGAAACATACTGATGTAAGCATAGAAATTATTCCAGGAATAAACTAGTGAGTTAAGTGCCTGAGCCAGTCCTGGGTCTGCTCCGGCTGGTAGAGAGGGAATCTAGGAGGGAGGCAACTTTGTTGGTTGTGTCTCAAATGGGTATTTGATGTTTCCTAATATTTCCTGTGTTCTAGGTATTTCCTAATATCAAGAACACAGCTTCTCTTTTTCCTAGCAGTCTCAAGAGCATCCCCTTGTGTCAGTCCCGCTATCCCTGCCAGAACCAGGTATCTCCTCTCACCCCACCGCTATTTCTGCCCCTATACCAAAAGGTGTATGCATCCTGAGGATTGAGCCCCATGTGTCACAGCTGGGCCCAGCTGCCTCTGCCCAGGCTTGTGCACCCAGATAGGGACTTAAGTGGCCTCAGCCGGCCCCTGCATGCTGGGATCAGGCCTTGATACCCCTGCCCAGACAATATACCAGTATCTGGCCCTGAGGCCCCATGCCAGGCCCTCCCAGCCTTGTGCACTGGGATCAGGCACCACACCCCAGGGTTGGGATCTGGGGTCCCACATTGCCCCTGCCTGGCTCTATACATTGGAATTGGGCACTGGGCTCAGCACTGCTCTGCTCCTGGCCCCCCACTCTGGGATCAGGCCTCGTGCTGCTCCGCATGCCTGATCTAGTGCACAGGGCCTGGGACTCCCCATTGGTCTAGAAATTTGGCAGCTGGGTGGGGAGACAGTGCCACCACTTGCTTGCCACCAAGTTTTCAAACCCATGGGGGGCCGTGTGGGCCAGATGACGTGGTGCCAGGAGCTGGATCTGGCCTGTGGGCCAGGGGTTGAGTACCCCTGAGCCAGTTTAAGGCTATTTTGGATAGCTCTGCATTAGTCTGTAGTGTACACACTGTGTTTCTTATGCCGTCAGGGTGTTATTGTGCCTGTCTTGTCACAAGGGATCCTAACTTCATTTTCCAGATAGAGACTTCGTAGAAACATGGCATTCATAAAAAAAAAAATAACTGGAATGGATCTCCAGAGGTCATCTAGTCCAGCCCCCTACTCAAGGCAGGAACATACCTATCTACATCATCCCAGACAAATGTTTGCCTAACGTGTGCTTAAAAAATTCCCAGGATGGAGAAGCTTCGGGGGTGGGTTGGATCTGGCCAGCCAAAGGATTGTATCCAGCCTGCAGCAGATCCCTCAGCTTTGCACGGCCCAAGCATGTGATGGGATAGAGCAGCACAGCAGCCAGACTCAGCAACCCACCCCTTAACAGCAGCGGCTCCTTCTGGCTGCTGCCACTAGCATCTCAGTGGCCTCTAAACCAGGGGCGGGGTGGGCAAAATGCGGCCCACGGGCCGGATACAACCCACCAGGCCATTTTTTCCGGCCCACGGGACCCATAAAAAAATTTGGAAAATTTATATGCATCTGCCCCTGGCTGCCTGTCATGCAGCCCTCGAAGGCTTGCCAAAACTCAGTAAGCAGCCCTCTGCCCAAAATAATTGCCCTTCCCTGCACTAGACCCATCCCTGCTGCCCAGGCACTCCAGCCTGTCCACCTGGCACCCACTGCCAGGGGTGCCAGTTGGAGTGGGAAGGCAGGGTCCACATGGAGACCAGCCCCAAACCCCCATGGGTAGGGCACGCATGGCCAGGTGGCTGGGATGGGGCCGCAGGCAGGGGAGAGCAGCATCCAAGAGCAAGACAGGCAGGCGGAGCTAGGATCATGGAGCAGTGACAGGGCCCAGGACGCAGCTCCCCACAAACCCCTGCCCGTGGAACCGGTACCTATCACAGGGATGTGAGGGGAGCAGATCATGGCTATACCCCAGGCCCTGACCCCACACTGTCACCACCCTGCTATCCCGCTTCCCACCTACCCATCCTGCTCCTGGATGCCACTCCCCGCCCACCCACAGCCCCATCCTGTCCACCCAGCTGAGAGTACCCTGCCCACAGGGCTCCCTGCCACTCTTCATGGAGAGCCCACCCTCCTACCCACTATGGTGCCAACAGTGGATGTGGGGAGGATGGGCTCAGAATCAGTTGCCCTTTCCCCAATCAATTGTCCTTCCCCGCTCTAGCAATTGTTATATAGCATCAATTGCCCTTCCCTCTCCCCCCCTGCTGCACTGGGTCAACACCCGTGCCCTCTTCCCCGCCCCCCCCGACACCAGACTGGGTCAGCAACACCCCCTCTCCACCTGCTCCAGCACACGACACCAAAATTCCTAAAGTAGCCCTCCAGCCAAAATACCTGTCCAACCCTGCTCTAAGTTATCATCAGTCCCAGTGCTTATCCACCGTCATGGTGAGAAAAATGCTTCCTAAAATCTAACTTAAATTTCTCCAGCTACAATTTGCTTCTTACACTGCCCCTGTGGACACTGAAGACAACTGATCATCCTCCTCTTCATATAAAATCTTTTCTATTTCAAGACTGTTATCAAATCCCCCATCAATTTTGGCTTCCAGAAATTATATAATCCCAGTTCTTCTACCCTTTCCTTATCTGTCATGTTTCCAGACCCTTAATCATTTTTGTAGCTTTCCTCGGGACTCTTTCCATTTGTTCTTATCTTTCTTGATGTGTGAGGCTCAAAATTGGACACAGCACAGATGAGGCCTCACCAGTGCTGAACAGAGCAGAAGGATCACTCTGGGTGTGTCTACATGTGCAATTAATGCTATTTGGGTTTACTGTGCAGTAATTTACTGTGCAGTAAACCAGCCAGGGGCAGGCATCTACACATGCAGCCATTTGGGAGCAGATTTGCTCCTTATGGCAGTAGCCTGCCTGCTCCACCCCCTACAGCAGCCAGAAGGAGCTGGAGGCTCTGGCCACAGCTGCCAGGGTGTCAGGGGCAACTGTTTAAAAGCCAGCCCCCCATGGTAGTCCCTGGCCACCTGCATTCCTGGCCTGGAGCAGCCTGCAGCATGCTGGCACAGCCCTCTATGGCTGTCTGCAGAACCCATCAGTCTCGGCCCCGTCTGCCCTTCCCCCACACCACATGGCTAGACTCACTGCTGGATCTGAGGCCCTGTGTTCCCATGCTGATGACAACCAGCCCCTGGGCCACTGCCTGGACTGTGGATGCTGATGCACACATGGATGCTGCCATGGATGCCATCCACAAGCTCCTGAGGCTCCAGCCTGTGGGCCTGCCCTGTCAACCAGGACTGGCAGCTACACATCATCCAACGCACCTGGGATGACAAGCAGTGGCTGGGCTCATTCTGCATGACCCAGGCCACTTTCCAGGAGCTCCTCAATCAGCTCTGCCCACACCTGGAGCAACAGTCCACCACCACGTGGCCTCCCCTTTCCATGGAGATCTAGCTGGCCATAACCCTGCTCAAGCTGGCTACACCCACCAGCCTGCACTACATTGGCCACCTCTTTGGCATAGGCAGGGCAACCACCAGCGAGGCCATCCTGAAGGTCTGTGGCACCCTCCAGGTCATGTTGAGGCTTGCTGTGATCCGAGTCCATGACCCCCTGGAGGCAGTGGTGGGGTTGCATGCCCTGGGCTTCCTCCAGTGCAACAGGACCCTGGATGGGACCCACATATCCATCACCTGCCCATCCCAGGGTAATCACCCATGCTACCGCCAGTGGGGCTTCCCCCACCGTTGTCTGCTGGCTTTGGTAGTGCTGTAGGCTGTTGTTGACCCGGCTGAGCTGGAAGCACCCATGATGTCTGCATCTTCTGCAACTCTGCCCTGCAACCCTGGTGAAGAGCTTCATGCCAGGGGTGCCAGACCTCCCTCCAGCTGAGCGATGGTTCAAGCATCTCCACATGGATTCTGTGACCTCAGCAAAAGGGTTCTTTCAACATCTACGGATCACCGAGTCCTGAAAAATTTGATGTTAATGACTAGGCTGGGAGTCCATGTTAAAGAGATGCAAAAACAAATCATACATCATGGTGTTTGCAAAGCATTTTGACATCTGTGGATCAAAAGCACAGCTGGTGCTGGTCAGAGCCACCTTTGCTGAAGATAAATGCACTGGCAACCTGCCAGTGTATACACTGCTCAAGAAGCTATGGTGAGGAGTACAGAAGAAGTATTTAAAGCAACATCTGTAAAATACTGATTACAACAAGCCATTTTCCCTGCTCCCAACTAAAACCATGGCTAAGCCCAAGACCACTTCTCTCTCAGTCTGACTTTCCTGCAGCTGCAGTTAGAAACTCGCCTTGCCTCATTAGCCAGCCTCCTAGCTTGTCATCTGCTGGCTTTGCTGACACTTTTTTTCCATCCATAATGCTTCATTGGAAGTCATCCTGCTTCAGTGAGAAAATAATGAAGAAAAATTTGCATCCGATGGAGTCTGCTAAGGCCCTAGGCTCAGGTTGGTCTCTTTTGCTGCTCAATTCCTGTAACAACTCCACGGAGGTAAAACCCAGCACTTCTGCAATTCTGAGGTGTCATGGTTCATAGTCAGCGAACACTACCTGGGAATTTGGAATTTGAAAGACATTAGGGGGACTGGTCTGGAATCCGCCTGCCATCAACCTGTTCTCTACTCTCATACAAATACATGGCAATTCCTCCACTGTTGGTTTTGCAAGTACTTTGGGACAGGAATCACATCATCTTAGCAGCTATACAGAGCAATAGTTAGGATACTGGCCTGGAGTTCAAATCCCATACTTAGGGATTGCACCTCTTAGACCCAGATCATGAAAGGGGGCTAAATCCCACAACACCAACTCTTGTATTGTCTAGGCTCCTGGCCACGTAGTGGCATTCACAGCCCTACGCTAGGTACTGCATCTCCCTAAACAATGTTCAAAGACAGCCGGGTACCTCTGAATAGGCTGTACAGCAACCAAGACACTGGGCAAGGAGCTGGCCAAGTTGCCCAATAGGAAATGCTGAGGACAGGGCTTTGTCTTAAATCCTATGCCTCCCTTCTGTCCTGGACTTCAGCTGCCTTTCACAGCACTATGTGGAAGGGTTTCCTTCCGTTTGGTATTCTCATCAGTCAACCCTCCCCTGAAGATAGGCACCAAAACTTTTTCTCCCCAAACCCAAAGAGGGGTCGCACCCTTTTAACCAAGGACCCTGCTGTTAGGGTACACCATAGAGGTTTAGGAGACCGGGGTTCAATTCTGTCCTCTGCATGCCAGGTTGAAACCCACATCTCCCACCTCCCAGGAGGCTCACCACCAGGTTAAAGGCTATGCAAGGTGAGAATGGCCCTCACTGCATCCTGTTTAAATATCCCGTGCAAAAGTGAACTACTTCTATGCTCGCTGGCCAAAGAGAGAGCATGTCCCAACCCAGCAGTCAGGACATTCACTGGGAGGGGGGCAGAGTTCCAGACTCCTGCTCCAAGGGGCCTTTAAACATTTTATCCAGTCCTTGGAGCAGACACGTGAACCCAAATCCCCTCTACCCAACTCAGTGACCTAATCATTTGGTCACAGAGTCATGCTGAGGCTTGCAAGTGTCCCTCTCTTTCTCTGGCCCACTTAATCTTTAGGTATTGCATGCAGAGGGGAGCAGCTTCACCAGGAAGATGGGAGTATCCCTAGCCCCAAATGGCCTCTAGCCAGGTGATTGAAATGCTCGTGTCAAGTTAGAGATGAGAGTTTGTGTCCCCTCAGGCGGCGGAGGGAATTAGACCCAGGTGTCCTGCGTTCCAACCTGCTGCAGAAACAGCGGGCTCAGCAACCCCGGCCCTATCCTTTGAAAGGCAGGAACAGCTTCAGCTGTGTTTTGCACCCAGCCCAGCCCAGCAAACGCGCCCTGGGAACGCCTAGCACGCAGGGCCCACAGGGCAGCGAAGCAGAGGAACCACCTGGCCTATGGATCCCAACAGGGCTCAGGCCCAGGATAAGTGGAGAGCCTGCAGAGAAAGGCACTCTGGGCAGGCCCAGACGCAAAGCATTCGGTGCCTGAAAACATAGCGAGACAAAACGAGGTGCCCATGCATTCAAATAGGCAACAGCTAAGCAGCGGCTTTAAGGACCGACAACTAATTCCCCACTTAAATCTCACTTGAAGCCCTAACTTCCTTTGTTCTTTCTTCCGGGCTGAAGTTTCTGTCGCTTAGTTTTCCTGTCAATAAGTTGAGGAGGTCAGCACTTTCCTATCTCACAGGAGACCACACCATTAAAACCTACGGCACCCAGATACTATGGTTTTGGGATTATTTCTAAAATTGAGCATACCCAAGCAGGACCCCAGGACTGACCAGATAGTAGCACAACGCAAGTTATTTAACCTTCTGGTTGTAACATGGGGGTTTTTTTGTTAGCAGTCTTAGCTCAACGGATCCCACACTGGTAGTACAGCGAGTGCATACCAGAAATGCTCGAGTAATAAGAACTTCCTGTGACATTCACAAAGCGGGATTGTAGACAGCAATTTCACTGATCACTAAAGCAGTCAGTAGGAATGCCAAGCATGCACAACCAAACACCAACTGAGGCTGATCTGCAAAACCAGTTAGCATACATGCTGATTCAAGCCTGATCCAAAAGCATTTGACTGAAACACGAGCTCCCGTCAACACCCTGAGAGTGAATTTCTTGCTTTTATTTGTAAGAACAACCTGAAGAGACAAACCACTTCTCATCAGGCAGCTCTTGCTGAGATTAAAGACAGTCTATAATTGCATTTCTGAATGGCTATGGTGTATTTGGGGGGGGGGGGGGGGTCAGGAACCATCTTATTCCCATTTTGCCAACTTGCTTGATAACTCCACCATAACATTGAAATTGCCTGCATCTCGCTAAAGTGTTTACACATGCCATTTATGTAAAACTTCCCTTATTTTTATAAATCCACCAAAAAGCAGACAGTTCACATTGGTCCACACTTCCAGTTATAAATCATGAGCACAAACCAGTTAGCTGGATAGTCAGGCTTAATCAGATAACACAGGCAAGGTACAAGCTGTCAGCACTGGGGCTGGGGGGGGAGGAACACCCTTTACCTCCCCGTCTCCACCTTTCAACAGGCTTTCCCTCCTCCTGAGACAACAAACTGCTGGGCTCTTTGCAAGTCCCGCTACTGACCCTTGTAGTGCTGCATAATTATAATCATTAGCACAAAGGATTATTCTTCCATCTTCAGGAGTCTGTACATGTCTTTCACAGATGGCAGAGGCCAAGATTATAAAGCCCAATGAAGCTCCTTATTTACACCAGCTAACTCCATTCACTTCACACCTGATTTACAGCAGTCATTAACAACAGAGCCAGGCCATATCTACAACATTTCTCACTTCAGGAAAGTGTCTCAAAGCAGCGCTAAGTGGGGTTTTTTTCCCCTCTCTCTAACCATTTTGCATGTGTAATTGGCAGAAGCAGAAACACGATCTGCACTCCTAGAAACACTCCACGTTGTGCTCATCCAGGACAGGCAAATTGGTGTAGGCAACTATCCTCAGGCCCGCCGCCCGCTCTGACAAGCTCTAATTAGAATGTATCATATCAGACTCGAGTCATCTAATTAGCACGCTCCAGCAGCCGCAGCGTCATGCGCATTCAGCATCCCCACATTTCAAAACGGTAGCAGGGGCGCTTTAACTAAAGCTCACTCGATGAGCTTTAGTTAAAGCGCCCCCCCACACACACCATTTTGAAGCATGTGACGCTGAATAAGCCAGACACCGCAGGCGCTTTAATTAGAGCAGTCTTGGAGAACCACACTAATTAAAATGTCCCCCTGTTTTTTCCCCAAAGCACGTGTAAAGATGCCTCCAAAAAAGGCCTTGTCTCCCCTGCGGTGCTTGGACAGGAAGCGAGGAACAGAAAAGTCAGAAATCAGGAGCAAAAAAGGGATGGCTTTGGTAATGGCGTACGTCTCGTGTTTGCGGGCGAGTCCTAAACATGCCACAGAGGTGCTGACCTCATGTCCTGAAACTTAATAGTTTCCAGCCTCAAGTCAAATCGCTGGGGAGGGGAAAATTTAGAGAGGTTAGTGTAGTTGGTCAAAGAGTATGGGCTCAAGGGCAACTGTAGGGCCAACCCTAATTAGCAATGTAGATGTAGTCTGAGCACCTTAAGCCTGTTTCAGATCACTTGGCTACTAGGCAGAGGAGGCACATGATTTAATATTCTGTTACTTCTTCAGTAGCTTCTGAGTTCAATGGGAACAACAGCGAAACTAAAATTGCCCTTTCATACTTGAATCAGTGATGCCATCCATTGAAGAGTGTTGATCTTTGGCACCAGGGATGACTCTTCCTTGATATTTCTAACTCTGGTGAGCTTACACCAGGGATGATTTCAGCTTGTTATGCACTAGTGCCCTCGCCCCCGCTGTGGCCCAGGGACCACCGTGCCCGCCAGCAGCTTGCTCTCCCCTCCCCACTGCTGGAAAGGCAGGTGTGTGCACAACATGGGGATTTAAAGGGCCCTAAATTGAAGCAGTGTTTTTAAAAACCCACCATTTCAATGTAGGGCCCCTGTTTCATCTGCACATGCCCACAAACTTTATTTCCCTGTTGATAAGAAGCCAAGCAACAGTTTTTTACTTCATTTGTTTGAAGAGCTCCTGGCTGGTGTGAGTTTTGATTGACAACAGTATTCATTTCGGTTATATTATTTTACTTCTTCATCAGACATGTATGAGCACATCCATACTCTCTTGTTTACATGAAGAATATCAAACCCAGGATTGTATTCTAAATCACCTTTCTTTTTCACTATTATTTTTTGTACTGAAAAAAAAAAATCAACCGCATCATCTTTCAGCAAAAGATAAAAAGGCACCCATCATGCCTAAACTCAACCCAAAGGAATCCAGCTCCAACTTTTAAAAGCCAAACAATAAAAATCCAATTTTCATAAAGCCGAATGTCTGGCAACTGAGGCTTAAATAAGACTTTCTCCTCAGCTAAAACATCAGTGCTCCAGTGCTATTACACTTATGTGCTCTTGAGAGATGGGCACACATACATATCTGGCTATATATATTCAGTCCCTTTTAACCTTCATTAAATTCCAGTAACAAATAAATAAGATAAATATAATTTGCATTTCTAATATGAATTAGAAGAGCTTGCCAGATGGGTAGCTATCCTCCAGCAGGGCTGTTGTTTTTAAGGAAAGGAAAGTACTAGCACATCCCAGCTGTTTGGGGCTTGTGATGTTCCCACACTTAGAAAACCATCGCCCCTGGCTTTTCCCTATAATTAGTTAGTGCTAATACCCTTGGTTAGTCTATGGAAAAGTCACATTCTGAAAGATCACCCTTGCGAACAGCTGTACTCAGGAGACAAAACGTCACTCCTCCAAGCTGTCAGCCAATTCATCTCCAGCAAAAGTCAACCGGGCCATAAATTGGGAGTTCTTTATCTCAGGACAGCAGACTGAGCTTGGTTTAATTGCTGAGCTATGCTAATGAGCCTTGTTTGTGACACAAGGTGCTTCATGGTGGCTCTGTTTGAAAACATGGTATTGTAACCCCCCTGAGGGCAAATACAATCAGCTTAAAAACACTGCCGTCTGGATACAGAAAAGAAATCATGTAATGGTCCCTTCAGCATGGCACATTATCAAAGGCATCATTAACAGCTGTTTCATGTAATGGCAGCAGGCTCTCCTGGGTGTGCTCAGTTCATTTCACTGCTATTTTTTTAAGCCCTGAGTTTTGGAAACATGACCATCAAGTTGGCTACAAGAAAAACAGGGGGGGAAAAAAAATCAAGATTTGAGTCTTTTCCAGCAGATAAAAGCTGCTTCTCTTTTTAAAGGAAGAAATCAAAACAGGGAGGGAAAAAAAAACAGTAGCAAAGTGTCACTCCACTGAGTCCTTCGAACCATAATCACTCAAAACCCAGATTTTGCTTTGTTAACTTCGAATTAGGAATTCTGATACCAAAGAGTTCAGTTCATCATTCAAATGACAAAAACACAGTCTAGAAAGCCATGATGCTATAGATGTTGTCTTGTCCAATTCTCAGCTGTTATCTTTTTGTGGGCTGGTTTCAAAAGAAACCTGTCTCTATCTGTTTCAGGCAGAAAACCACAAGCCATCATTTCCATTGCGGGGAGGCCTGTTCTCAGCACCCTTCAAAATCAGAAGTGCTTAAATACAGAAGTGTTGTGATTGCAGCTGAGCCTAGACTATAGGTTCGTTACAGGTCACAATGACACACATGCTAGGGACTGTACAAACATTTAGTAAAAAGACACCCCCCAAAATCGTATAACTAAAGTCTCTAGCCCTGCGCACACTGCTGTGAGTAACTCCAGGCGTATGAGTGGCTCCACTGAAAACAATGAAGCTGATGAATGGAATGAAATCAGTAATTACCGATGTGTTTAATTATTTGTAAGACTGGGGGCTAAGTGCTTCATTTTAAGTTTTATGTTTGAAAATATTGGTTATAATCTCTCTGCATCTGAGTTTAGTCCTGCAGGCTGATAAGTAATCTGGCCTAATTAAGCAACTGAGTGTTTTATTTTAAGCACATGGGTAGCTCTGTTGACTAATTGCTTTCCTCGTTTGAGGCAGAATGGACTCAGCCTTTCTCCTCTAAGATGGATTGGATAATATCTACATCCTGCAGATACTTGAAACCTCATTAAACTCCCTGAAGACCATCTGGTGAGAGGAGACACTGTCATGCAAAGATATCCCCTGCCATTGCCATGGCCAAGACATTGGCAGTGCCCTTGCCTAGCTGCCCTTTACCTTTTGGAAACATGCTGCAAACATGTTTTTAAGGAAGGAATTAAGTATTTTTACACCACAGAGGGGCTGGGAAGGTAGCTCCACTAGCCCATCACTCTTACCTTGCTATTTTTCCCCCTTCCTGCCAGTCCTCTTAATGTAGTGCTGCTCTTCAATACCTGGTCTCCTTATGAGTATATCATTCAGAGGAACCCCTGGGGATCTACCAGGGCATGGACACTTGGAAAGGGATTCTGGTAAATGGGTCTTATTGACCCATTCGCTCACTCTATTAAGAGGCAGCATGACTGGGGCTCTGGACTGGACCTGGGAAGACCCTATTGCATGGCCTTTGACTGTTTTCTTTGTGCCTCTCCCAACACATCCACCTTGTCTACTTATTTTGAAAGCTTTTTGAGACTGAACTGGACTTTCTCTCACTGGGTATATGGACAGTTCCTGGCATGACAGGTTCCTGGACTTGGATAAGCCTCTGGGCACTAGTCTGATGGTACTAAAAATAGCTCATTTTTCACAAAGTGTTCGTTTTACGCTGTTCATAACATAAAATAACAGCTGTTACGAAAAAATCCCATTGGACTAATTTAAAATGTGCTGTGCAGTGATGTGCTGACTGCCCCACTTACTCCTGCTATGTGGGGCAGCCAGTGCTTAAAAATTAGGGCTGTGCAAAGATTCAGTAACCAATTCGATTCAGAGAAGATTCAGCCCAATTTGGTGGCCGAATCTCCAAGTCTGAATCGAATCAGCCCCTTTTGAGGCCATGAAGCCTGCCAAGTTTCAAGGAGATAGGTGCAGGGGTTTCTGTATATAGAAGGTATGAGGTTTCTATATGGAAGATTGCCCCATCCCCTCCCTCTTCTCAGTTTCTGTTTGCCAAGAGCCTTCCGAATCTCCAAATCTCTCTGAATCTCTCTGAGTTGAATTGGATGCATCCGATTCGATTCAGGCCTTTTAATGGGTCTCCTGATTCAATTCAGATTCAGGGATTCTGCGCCGATTTGGAGGTTCAGCCTTAGACTATAATGGGGAATCACTAAAATGCCTATAACTTTATCATTTTTCTTCAGATTTGGATGAAAACAGCAGGGATGATAGCCCCTTCTGAGGGCATGAAGCCTGCCATCATCCCTGCTCTTTTCATCCAAATCTGGAAAAAAATGACAAAGTTATAGGTATTTTAGTGATTCCCCATTGTAGTCTAAGGCCGAACCTCTGAATCGGCGTCAAATCTCTAAATCCGAATCGGCTGAAGGAGTTGGCTTCTTGCAGTGGGATGGATGGGTGTTTATACTCAAATTTCTGGCTGAACCTTCCTTAAGAGTCCATATCTAGTGAGGTAGGGACTGACAATCCTGGATGCTATGCAGCAGACTAGCAACTATGAACCTGTTGTCTGTGGCTGTATAGGATGATATGGATGAGAAGTCAAAAGGAGTCCCCTTATGCTGAGGTCCTTTGAGCACTGTCGGATCTGATTACAAGAACCAGGAGAGTGGATTCGCATTGCTAGACCCTTCCATATGTGAGAAGAGTGAGTCGCATTGGATTAAGCCTTAGCCACAAGGTCCCATCTAGCCAGCAGAGCCTTATGCACCTGGTTAGGAGAGGCTGAACTGCACATGCTTCCTGGCTCTGCAGGAGAGATCCCAGCTGAGTCACCCCCCTGCAATTCATTTCTAAATGCCTGGAAATGAAGCATAGCTTGAAAGAAGAGGGGAAATAAACCCTCCTTCAAATGTGACAAGATTACCATAATCCAATACTAGTATAAAACATGACCTCTGCTAAGGAACTCGGAGGAGGACATTCCCCTTGAGACCTGTTATCCACCCAGGTGAGAGCCTGCTCTAATAACTCATTAGCATTTGGGGGAATTGTATCGTTGCAAGATTTTCCTAAACTGAAAGAAAACGCACGCACACATAGACACACACATATTTTCTGACTGGTGCAATTTCTGAGAGGACACCACAAGAAGAGGGTGAAGGTACCCTCTCTTTGCTGATATGATTGTACCCATTACAAGGGCCGTGCAGAGATTAGGAGACAATCCCACCGGAGAGAATAAAGATTGCAAGCATGCTCTCTCCATACATCTAGCACACAGGCTTCTTTATTGTGCTGGATTCCTGTTCTTTGACTCAAAGCCACATTCTGCCCCTGCTAATAAATTATACATTATTTTGTCTGCCACGGCTTGTGAAGGGCTTTGAGCGGTTCTGATTCTGACAGAAACTTCCCCAGTGAAATCAGTATTTAACACTGACTGAATTCAAGCAAGAACCCATTTAAATACCGCCTTGCTTTCAACTTAAAAATAAATGTAATGAACTGACTGGAGGAGTGGGGAAAGGAAAGATTTGCAGAAAAGATACACCCCAAAAGCAGGAAGAAAAATCAAGCTACTCTTGAAACAAAGGCAAGCCCCGGACCTAAACAACAAATCCAGCTCAGTAAATAAAGTCTGCAGGCATGACAGTTTTCCCCCCGACACAGAGTTTTGTCCCGCAGAGACATAGAGTTGTGGTTGGGGTTTTTTTCACAATGAACATTATTCCATGTAAATGCTTGTGCATGTTTACTGATAGAGGAAAAATGAGCCAACAATGAGCTACCCCTGGGAATCTGAAAACCTGCACTGTAGCAATGAATCAGAGGGACAAAATCCATTTAGCAAAATGCTAATCTTTAAGGAATGTTCTTTCACACTTGAGTTATTTTCCCCTACACCCCCAAACTCAGTTCAAATCTGGTGACGTGCAGCACTGATGTGTGATCTCTTTCTCCCCTTCCTGATCTGCTCCATATATATTAACAAGTGCTGAACAAGCAAAACCCCCAAGTCCACTTCCACAACCTGTCATGGGAGAGCATGTGACCAGATCCTGTTTTTGGTGACATGCCTGTGAACATCTGTTTTACACACGATAAATTACTATCATGATTATTTATACAGCCATATATTGGCTATTATATGGTCGTGGGCATGTTATTTATTTAATCTTTTGAGATGGAGTTCTTAGTCGTCAGCCGGCAGCAACTGTTCCTTCCTCAGCCTCAATTCTTTTGCTTAAACTGTCTCTCCGTCTCAAGCCTGCAACACTCACAGAATCATAGAAGTCGGGTTGGAAGGGATCTTCAAGTCTGACCCCCTGCCGGAGCAGGAGAAAAAACTGGACTCAGATGACTCCAGCCAGGTAGGCATCAAGCCTCCTTTTGAAGACCCCCAGGGAGGAGCCAGCACC
>NW_017728951.1:13523743-13541783 GCF_001723895.1 Crocodylus porosus | reverse complement strand
GTTTCCCTAGGATTGAGGTAAGACTGACAGGCCTATAGTTGCCCAGGTTCTCCCTCCTCCCTTTTTTAAAGATGGGGACCACGTTGGCTATCTTCCAATCATCTGGCACCTGGCCCAAACATCTGGCACACTAAAGCCAATGAGAGCTTCTCCATTGACTTTAGCAGGACGAGGATGGGCTTTGATGTACAAAAGTTGTGGCTTGATAAGGTTGAGTACCTCCCCAGCCCCAAATTCTGAATGCTCATAATAGTACCGTCTTCCTATTCATCCAAAAAACCCAGATTGCCTGCTTCCCTAACGAAAGCCAAATTCCTCCCAGTCAACATTCCCCTTTCAAGCAGATCAAAACTGGACCGGCATTTAAGATTGGAGTCTATGACTTTTCAAGGTCTACAAACCAGGGGACTAATGCAGTGAGTCACAGTGTCAGCTACCTGATGTGATTTCAAATGAATTATGCCTCAGGTGGAAGGATGCTCTTGTGATAAAGGCATGAGACAAGGCCTCCGCTCTGGTTTCCATTCCTGGCTCTGTCACATGCTTTTGATGTAACTGTGGGCAAATCATGGCCCATTCTGCGCCTCACGGTCCCCATCTGTGAAAACAAAGATAATATTCCCCTTTCTCCCTGAGCTGTTGCAAGGTGCTCACGTAACAGGAGGATGAATGTCAGACCAATGCCTAGAAAATAAACATCCTAGGCTTGAGAGGGACCTGCTGCATCGGCTTTAAAAGCCTGTAGGGAATAGCTGGCTTTAAGAGTTATTTTAGTTCGGACTATAAACACATATCCCTTGTTTCACTGAGCAATGCCATTCAACCAAACAACCTCTGGACGGAAGTGGCAAAGAAAAAGCTGTCCTCACTGCAGCTGGAGCAGCTGTGGTAGGGGAAAGTTTAGGGCTACCCCATAACGTGGAGTTCAAGCCCAGGCAGGGTCCGAAGAAAGTCAGAAAACTACTTCCCCCTTTCCCCTATGTGCTCTGTGGTCGCTGGGAGCGGAGATGCCCCATGTTTATTAGTCCATCAGGCAGCAAGAAGGGATGGGAAATGGGTGGCATCGTGGCCCCACAGCTCAAAGCGTGCTGGCCAGCACCGAGCTGCCGCCGGGGGGGAGCAGGGGAGGCGCTGGAGAGCAGAGGGGTGTCTCTGAGCTGCAGCAAGGCAACGCATCTCAAACGCCAGCCCTCACCTCGTCCCTGACCAGATGAAAACAGCCACTTACAATTGTTTCACTTGGATCTGACTGATTTCCCTAAATGGCAGGACTCCTGCAAGCATGAATTGGCCAAGACGGTGCGTTTCAAAAGCTACAGATTTACCCACATTGTTGTGTCAGGAGGAAAACAATGTGCAATACCAGGGGCTCCAGAAGGGCGAACTGATTTGCCAAGAGAGATTTTCTGGCAGATGCTTTCAGGCTCCAGCTCCCTATTTGGCCGTGCAGCCAGGGATTCATCCTGTGAATTGTGTGCACATGCCAATGTGCTGAAAGCGTTGGCGTGGATCCCACTGCATTTGGCCAGGGGCTGAGCAGTGAGATCGAGTGAAACATAACTCCAATGTTTTGGGTTGGTTGTTTTTTTAAAACCCAAAAAGCCTGCATTTTAACCTATCGTAATGACTACCAAACGTACCCAACTTATCTTTGTATCTCACTAGTAACAAATAAACTCCTTAGTTGCTGCATACTCTGACCCCAGTCCAGCAAACTTAATCCACTGTTTAAGCTTGTAAGTGATCCCATTGCCTTCAGTGGGCCTTCGTATGGCTTGAAGCAAAACAGAGCTGTTCAGCAGGCCACAAGCAGCCCCCCGGGGTTAATGCACTGCACTTTAGGCTCCCTGTGAGCTGTTTCCCCCATCGCTCTGGTGGCTGCTGATGATGATGATGTTGTCAGGGCCTCCAGGCTCCCTCTCCCTCCACCAGCTTGCCCCTGGGTAGGACAGCACATCTGAGGGAGATCAGGGCTCCGGGATCCACGTAGCCCTGGGCAGGGGACGCCTGCGCAGCAGCAGGAGTTTGAAGTGGCTAACACGGCATGGGATGGAGCATCGATAGGAGGGAAAGGACAACATGGGGACAGCAGGGAGCCCACCTGGCGTGCCACCTGGAGGGCCTGTTTTCCCCCATCCACTAAGTAGCTGGACAGCTCTGGAGGAAAACAGGCACTTAAGGCCTTGCTAGGTTTGAGCCGGGTTGCTCAGCACCTTGGTCAATCCCTAAAACGAGCACCCTCCACGCTATGGGCCTGATTCAAAGCCCATTGGCGCTTGGAGCCTTTCCACTGATCTCCCCGGGTTTGGGATTTGGCCCCACAAGATTTGAGCTCCATGGGGTTTCCCAAAATGGCCAGTGTTTTCCAGAGACTAGCCAATCCAGTACTGCCTCCTTGCACAAGAACATTTTTTTTCCTTAAAATCGGCGGGAGAAGCTTTGGCTCAAAGGGGTGCTGAACTGGGACTCAGATGAATGTGGCTAAGGACAACACAACTCAGCAGATGCCATAAGCATCTCCAAAGATTTTTTTTTTTTGCCAGATGGCCTCAGGATCCTCCCCAATCCGTTGACTATTGCCCTCAGACCATGGCTCTTCCTACAGCCAACCCTCAAAACCCAATTTCCATCAGGCTGGCACGTTCTCTCTCTTCCCTTCCCTCTTGCTTTTCCTGAAATGGAGACCTTAGAATTAGGAAAGTTCACAGATAGTCTAACCTTGACCACTCTCTCCCTGTCATTGTCAGTGAAGAATATTAACATTTGTCCCGTATATTGAGAAAGAAAAGAATGGGTCTCCATCAACAAGCCCATCCTCTGCTTCTACTCGCACCTCCTGCGTGGACGATTCCCATGATCTTGAGTCAGCCCAGTCATTTAACTAGCTCAGGCTTACAGACTGTAATAGCTTCGGTGCAAATTCAAGGTGAGGAAGGCTCTCAGGGGTTAGGATGCTCACCTTGGCACTAAGCAACCTGGGCTCAATCCTCTGCTCTGCTATAGTTTTCCCGTCGGTCCCAGGACAAGTCAGTTCGTTTTTTGTGTCAACTGGGGATGATCGCACTGTACAGGGGTGTGGTAAGGATAGATGCATCAAAGAGGTGTTGGTGACTGTGAATAACATCTTCTCTCGCTTTTCTGTTCAGTCTGTTGACACACCCTACCCGACGGGCAGTTAAAAATGATATGTGAAAGATAAGAAAGCTCTCCTTTAAACACAGATTCCCTCGGTTACAAAGGCGGTTGGTGAACCTGACATCCTGTCAGCTTTGATCGAATGAATTAAAACTGGTGTCAAGTATTACACAGGCCCCTGGCAATCTGTGCCACTTTTACCCATTTTCCTCTCCTGAAAAATTGTTCTCTCTCGTGTCACTGCAAAAGCCCCACGCAAGCGAAAGAGAAAATTATCAGTTGATTGTCTACATGAGAAAACACTAGGAAAAGAACAAAAAAAAAATCTTTCTAATTGTTTTCATTTATGGTAGTGATAGGAGTCACTTGTTACAACAGTAGGAGCAAAATTCAGATCAAAACATGATTTTTTTTTTAAGCTGACAGAGTCCCTTTAAAGACTTGTCAACCTTACCAGGGGTTTTCCAGAGTTGAGATCTGTAAGTGTGGCCCATGGAGCATAAAGCAGAAAATATCTGGTCTTCTTTAAGTAATCAGCTCGTCCTCATTGCAGGGCTCTTGGGGGCTCACCTAGCCTAGGCCAGCTTTCCGGTTACCCGTGGATGCTTAGTTAGATCCATGGCATGACACTATACTGAGCAGCCAGGAAACCCAGATACAGGGGATAGGAGATGGGTGTGAATGGATCTTTGAGCAACCAGTAATCAGATCCTTGTGTTGTCATGTTTGCATCCAGGTGCAGAGTTTGGCTACATCTGCACAGTTCAGTAAGAGGTGCGACTGGCATACCCAAGATAGCGATAGTCAGCTTGGCTCAGACACAAATGGCCACGCTGCTGCAGCTTCACTGATATCAGCCACCCAGGTTTCAGGTGGATGTGGACAGTGTGCACTGAACCCATGCTGCCCGTTATTGGTAACCAAGCTAGGTAGCTTACAACTGGTTTGGCTACCCATACCCATGTTGCAGTCACACCTCCACATGTCAAGTAGATATACATGAAGGCCTCTTTAAGGAAAAGACTACAGATTTGCCTACATGCTGTTTTTTCATGCATTTACCTAAATCAGGGGGAGGGAGGGAGGGAACCTGAGTTACTGCACAGCACATCCACACAAGGGGAGTTGCATTAGGTTAACTAAATCAGGTGTTTTTAATGGATTTAGCTGAAATGGAGCAACCACTGTGTCAAACCAGCCCAGAGAGCTGTACTGCATTAGCAATGATGCACAAGTTTAATAAGATCAATTTAAAATCGACTGAAGTTGACCCATGCAAATTTTACTAATGAAGGCAAGCTTTAGAGAACTTCGGTAAAATAGTTTTTAATTATCCGTCCCCTTTGCAACACCCATTTTGAAGATGGGAATATTTTTTGTTCTCTGCTGGTTTCTCTGGTCTCATGTAGCAAATGTCATCCCTCTGGTTTTCCACAGGGTAAAAGCCAACCTGGATTTTTGTATTTTAAGTTTCTCGTTTACATAAGCAGCTTTAAGACCGTCACGGGGCTGAGATTAGCTTTATTGTTTAACTTGGGCTTGCTTTTCAGGCAGCCGACAAAGCAAATATTATGGTTGTGCTTTAAAAACAGGACTCTGCTGTATAGTAGATTTTGGGAGGGAGGAAGTCTGGATTTATTTGGCTATATGTATAGTGTAGCCTTAGCCCATGCTCCTGTAGAGCTGTGTGCCCAGTCCTCACCATCCACATGCAGATCCTTACACCCCTGCTTATTTCTGCTCTGAACCCCGTCTTGGTTGCATAGCTGGGGGTAAGTTAAAAGCCAGAGCTGTACTTCAGCTCAGACTGGAGCCTCCCTACTAGACAGTAAGACTTAAGTCTCCCAGAGGCACAGATAATTTCTCCATAGCTCACTGGGAACGAATCCTAAACCATCATAGCACAAAGGACATTGGGATGCACCCCCTGGGCACACATGAGCAAGTGCAGACGCAGTGAGAACCCAGTAACACGGGCAAGGCTTTGCTGTGAAAATGCTCAAACTCAGCTCGGGTAGCTCAAGTGCTTAGACTCAATCATCAGTCACCCAGGCTAACTGTGAAGGGTGTCATTCTGTAAGTGGCAGTTACAGGCAGATCAAAAACTATACTGAATAAGAGATTATATCTATATTCCACATACAGGTATTATATACCCCCACACATTGTATTTATTCAATGTATCACCTTCCAGGAGATGTTCCCTCACTGGGTAAAATGGAAATGTAGCCTCACAAACCTCAGTGCCGAGAAGGTACTGTATTATTGCACCCATTTTATAAATGAGGAACCTTTGTGTAGTCACTTTGGTCTGTGAAGAGTGTGTAAGTGCTATCATTGGTTCAAATAAATGGGGCTGTCTCATTTACTGTTATCTCACAGATGCACCTGACTACACAAAGGTGTCAGGCAGTGGATAATCAGGTCTGAGGTGGCTATGGCTAGCGGATTTAGACGTGCCCTACAGCATTATTCTATTTGTGGGTCCACAATTTAGGACACTGTTGAGGCACCTCAAAACAGAATTGGTGGGCCCATGACAATTTTGACTGAATTGCTTACCCACAGAAACAGAAGAATTTTGTGGCCCGGCTGCAAAGAAGTCACATTTCTTGATTCCTTCTCTGGATCTTATGTGCAAAGGCATTTTCTCCTCTTTTCTAAATGTAGGTCAATTTCTGAGCTTAAACTGCTTGACGGTGTCCCTGGAGTATCTGTAATGCTTTCCCTTGAACTTTATTTCTTTATAATAAGATAAAAATGGCTCTGATCAGATCTGAGCTTCAGCATTCTAGCAGGCAGCAGAAGAAAACAGAAGCAGCGTATTTCCTGAGGAAACCTTTTAGCATTGCACACTGGTTTGCATAGACATCACAATTAGCAGTATAAAAAGATAGCCTGCTTAAGGAACAGTTTGTGACATTCTTACTTGCAATGAATTGCACCTTACACGGTCCTTCAAGCATGCCTTACAAAAAGCTGGGTTACCGTTTATCTATGTGATTCCAGGTGAACAACAGCAAACTGAAGCAGAAACAGTGGACAGAGTCTCAGAAAATATATGGGTGAGTGATCTGATGAGATACTACCCTTGAAAAACTCCCACCCTCATGCATGTGAAATTGGACGGGTGATATGGCCGAAAACTAAACTGTAGTAGATCCCTGGTACAGCAGACTATTAATAGCAGCAACAAATTCCATCTAAATTTCACCTAAAGACTTCATAAGCACAGCAGACAGCGAGTTCCCTTCATTGGGTTGGATTTCAGGACAGTTCATTCTTATTCGTTTCATTCCATAGTAATTTTGACTTCAGGACGTTTTTAGATTCCAAATGACAAACTCATGCACTAAACCAGGCTGAACACCTGAGACTTTCTCCATCATGAGATTCAGCGACACTTCGCAGACTTTCAGTGCCTAACTAGGCACATCTACACAAGACATTTCCTGCACAGTAGACTAATCAGTGGCACAATAAACGTTGCACCCCTATTAGGCTGAAGTAAACAAATTTACTTGGTGGATACAAGTACTATCCTGCTGCAGAGTTTTTTACTCCACAGCAGTGCACATGTAGACGCTGCCCTGGCTGGGGCATGAGGCTACTTTAGCTAGCCTGGCACTGAAGAACCCTTAGGCCTCAGCCAGCCCCTTCACAGCTGACACCCCTGAGTTTTTCAAGGGCAGTATCTTATCAGATCACTCACCCATATATTTCCTGAAACTCTGCCCATTGTTTCTGTTTCAGTTTGCTACTGTTCACCTGGAATCACGCATATAAAAGGTTACCTAGCCAGGGCTGCTCCTACCCAGCTCAACATGCTGCGGTCCTGGGTGCACATGAAGACACAGTGCCTGGGAGCAATAAACTCTGGAGCGATAAACTTTGGAGTTTATTCATGAGCATTAATTGAACGGCTAGATGCATCACTGACAGCTAGTTTAGTCTGCTAACCAGCTCTGTTCTACAATGGACTTTCACCTTCCCTTTCATCCTTATTAGTCATTAGTCTTTGACATCTTCATTGTTTCATCTCCACCTATATGAAATATCTGCCTTAATCTCTGGATGTGCTATAACTATTTAAATTAGATTATTATTATTCAGTGCTGGTGAGTTCATCAGACTGTATTAAAAAAGATCACATGCTCACCTGCATTGTGATCTTTGAATGGGAAACCATACAAATATGTAGACAGTTGATCACAACTCAAAGCATGCCTTTTGAAGGGAATTTCAACATTTCAAAAAATTCCCCTATCACCCAATATGAAAATGTATAATTTCCCACAAATGGCCAAGTGTTTCATTTAGACTTTATTGTCTCAACAACTACATCATCTAACTGTCAAAGCACTATTAATTGAAATGAAGCACTTAGGCCTTATGAAAACAAAGCATTTCAATGAAATTTCAATGTTTTTGTGAAACATTTTGATTTTGTCACATCAGTATTTCCAAGTAGAAAAGTATGCAGTTGACACATTTTCAATCAGTCCTAAAAACTTCTAACGTTTCCACCCTGCACAGGTTAGAAACTTCAAAAGTTCTAGAAACTTCTGGGCATTCTTCTCCCTCTTTTATGAATTTTCTTGTTATAAATATTTTCTCTTCTGTGTTAGAAAATCTGTTAAGAAATATATTCTTCCTTACAGGCAAGTAATCAGTAACAACTTAATAAAAGGATATTTTTTTAAAAGTTAACATGTTCATGTTTTTTTTCTATTTCTGTATTTCATTTATCTCCTCTTTGAGCAGAATGAAAATAAGTAAATTCATTTTTTTTCATTTATAGCCAGTTTCACACTCAGGTGCTTAGAACTGTAACATTTGGGTTTCCAATTGCAGGGGCTGATCAATAGTTCAAACAGTATTTTGAAGGAGTTCTCTTTTTAAAATTGGGAATGCATTTCTATTAGCCATTTGGAAGTGATAAAACATAGTTACAAATACAGTTAGTCCCCAAAACTTGCAGCGCAGAGAGATCGTCTCAGAAATGTGTGCGTGAACAATCACCTTTCCTTTCCACAAGACTTCTTCTAAACAAAAAAATTACTAACTCAGATTTTCACAGACAAGATTAATTTTATCAGAAGCAATTAAAAAAGGTCAGAACCTAGCAGCAGAGTAAATTAAGAGAAGTCTATTCCTGGAGGGTTTTTTGCTGTAGTCATCAACATTTAAACAAGACCTAAACTGCATTATACACAGGAGCAGGCAGCCATCACATCCTTTAAAACGAAGGCATGGATCTAGAGCTAGAGCTTAGCCTGATCCCATAAGACTTCGAGATGACAGACTATAATACCAACACCACACTCAATCCCTATTTCTGTGCTTCATTATCTGTTTGCAGTGGATTCCCCCCATTCATGGACTGTAACACAGAGCACACTACACTGTGTCCACTTTCTCCGAAGGCTCAAGAACATCTCAGAAGGAGCATAGACTTCCTTCCTTTATTACTAGACAAAATAACACCTCCACGCCATTTACTGGCATGCTTGCAGTGCAGTGAACATGTGCATTTTTCCCTTCACCTGAGTAACAATGTAAAAACAACAACTTGGGGTTTTTAACTTGCTCTTATTGCAATAGGATTCACTTTTTTATTGCCATTCTGTCAACAGTACTATTCTGCCTTTGGTTATTATGCAACAGCAACATCTTGAAACGAAGTTGAACTTTCCTACCCTGCTAGCACTGAATATATCCTTGGTGGTGTTGGTTTTTCTCATTAAATTTATGGGAACTTTTATAACCCAACATTCTGCAACAGTCATCGACAGCTGTAGTTTTGCTCTGCTGCTGCTTGAATTAAATACAATCTCTCTCCTTCCAGCCTCATTAGTTACAGTGAAGTCAAGAATGCCTAATTTCCCCGGTTAATTCTTGGTTTTCTCCATCAATTGCCTAATAAGTCCCCAAATTTTGCCCTGGATAAGTCAGAATATGACATCTTTCACTTCTTTCACTCTTCAAACAGACATTTAATCAACCAATAATGTAGATTTATAGTAAATTATGGAAGACTGGAGAAGTTCCACAAGACTGGAGGAAAGCTAATATTATGCTAATCTTTAAAAGGGATAAATGGGATGATCCAGGTAATTATAAACCTGTCAGTCTGAAATTGATCCCAAAGAAAAAAAAATAGAACGACTGATATAGGGCTTGATTAATAAGGAAACAAAGAAGAGAAATATAATTAATGTCAATCAGCTTGGGTTTATAGAAAAGATCTTGTCAAGCTACCTTGACATCTTCTTATGAGGTTACCAGCTTGGTTGAGATATATAATAATATTGATACAATAGACTTTTGTGAAGCATTTGACTTGATGCCACATGACATTTTGATTAAGAATCGAGAACGATACGAAATTAACATGGCAAATGTTACACAGATTAAAAATCCGCTAACTGACAGGTCTTGAAATGTAATTGCAAACGGAGAATCATCATCAAGCGTGTGTGTTCCCAGTGGATTTACGGAGGGATCAGTTCTGGACCCAATGCTTTGTAATAGTTTTATCACTGACCCAAAGACAACATAACATAGGCATCGGTTATTTTTAATTTGCAATCAAGGCCTGCCCAAGCACAAAGACCACTCGCAGCCTGAGGAGCAGGCTTTTACCTCTGGGTGGGGTTGGGACCACCCTTCCAGGTACTTCCTCAGCGATACAGCCACCTCCATTTCTGCTTTGATAACTCTCTAGTGCTTCAGACACTCCTCTCCACTTTCAAACAAAAGGAAGAAGCATCTTTCCACACCAACCTGAGAACAGCTATGGTCCCCAGGGGACCTGAAATAGGCAGCCACAGAGGTCTAACGATGCCCCACAACCTATACTGTGGCACAGAAATGACCCAGCCCTAACAATCTCTGGTGGATACTCATAATCCTTCCACGATACGGCAATTTACATAGTGATAACTGCTTCACCTCACCCAAAATTCATAAACTCTATAAACAGATTCCCCACATCATCACAGGGATCGTCTGAGATCATCACTTAGAGGTAAACTCCCAGTGCAATGCACTGGCAAAAAGGGATAATGTGATCTCTGGGTGGATAAACAGGGAGCTCTTGTAGAAATAATAGAAGCTCCCTATTCACCTCTGTTTGCTAGTGGTACACTGCTACTGAAATACTGAGTCCAGGTTGGGTGTCCACAGTCTGAGAAGGATGTTGTTAAATTAAAGAGAGTTCAGGAAAGAGCCACAAGAATGAGTAATCAGTTAAAAAAAAAAAAAAATTTACAGTGAAAAAATCCAGGAGCTACCTTTAGCCTGGCTTACGCAAGAGAAGGTCAAAGGACAGCTTGCTCTCACTTTATAAGTACCTACAGGAAGAATTACACTTTGATAATGGAGCTCCTTAATCAAGCTACAATAAAAATCCAACCACTGAATGTTGAAGCCAGAGAAATTCAGGCTAGAAATAGGGCACATTTTTTAAACAATGAGAGTAATTAATCATTAGAACAACTTCAAGAGCTGGGATAGATTCGCCATCATTGGTAATTTTTTTAATTAAGACTGGCTATGGCCCGAGTTACACAGAATGCCACCCGACAGGGCTTTCAGCTTTAAAAAAAACTATGACTCTTTTCTGTTTATCTCATCAGGAAGTCTAAAGATTTGACTCTTACCTGTTCCTGTCCCTTTCACATTTCTTTGGGGGAAAAAAGACTGGTCTCAGATACATCCGGCCGTTCTAATCTGTGGGTCTGTGAACTACCGCGCCTATAAAAGCATTCTATATAATTTATTAAATATCTGCTCTCCCAACATTTGCCGTTATGTGCTGAACCCATGGGAGAGTCACATGAGCACAAATCAGCATCTTGAGCTGTATCACGGCAAAGAGGAGAATTTTGCCCTTTTAAATTACATCTGCTTTATTAACCACACAATATTTTGCACATTCTTATTATTACAATTCAGAAAGGTTTTAGGCAATAATGAGATTTTGCTAAATATATTCCAATAAAGCGCAATCTAGGTTTTACTAACAACATTAACCAGGGAAGGCTGGTTAATAGCTGAAAGTTGCAATCATGCATATAATCTTAACAGTCACTTCTTCACTGCAGTTATACTGTTAAGAACAATAATCATGTGAGATATAATTTGCGTGGCTTTTTTCTTTGAGAGGAAACGTTCAAAAGTGTCTAATAGATTTAGGACCCCTATTCTTATAGAAACATCAAGCGGCTTTGTATTCCTAAAGCCCTCAGGCACTGCTGAAAATCCTCCCAAAATATCAATAAGCACTGAACCCTCATAGAAACATATTTAATTAGTCAGAGAGACTGGGAGACCGTATCGGTCTTTCAGGTGAGAAATGCAATTAAGATTTAAGCTATGCCAGAGGGCTGCTGAACTACGGCACCAGAGTTCCCTGGTGTGGACACAGCTCTGCCAGCAGAAAGAGTTACCCAAGCGTCCTCGAGCAGCAAGAACATTGTCAAGAGAAGCCTTATTCTACCAGCAGAGCCATGGAAACACTGGGTCTTTGCCAGCAGAGCTTCTGCCCTTCGAGGAAATCAGATCCTTTAACATCCTGGCCAACAACATAGCTATGCCTCCAGAACCTGGTCAAACAAACCAATGCCAGAGAAGGTGTCGCCATTAAGATCCAGTGGCCTTATTCACAGGAGGGGAGATGCAAGATCCAGCAGTCTGGTCTGCCTTGGCTTTCCTAGAGAAAGTATTTAATGTCCCAGAAGATTTTTATTGGGAACTCTCAGGTTGAGGGTGTTTAACCCCTAACAAAGGCTCCCTTCATCCAAAATGTTCATCAGCTTAAAAATGTATAAACAAAGAAAATAAAGGCAAAACACATGTGGTCTGATTAAAAGTGCCTTTTCTCTCAGTTGCTTAACTTGAATTCTCTTGACTCTTGTAAAATTAGTTTTCCAGGACAGACAAGACTTGAATTTCTAAAGAAACCCATCAGGCTTCCCTTTTACACCATTAATCAATAAGAGAGGGAAGCACAAATCTATTTTTTATATTCCTTATCCAAGTTACCTTCCCCTCAAATCTCCTAAGTGTCCAAGGGTTTGGGGGACGGTACATTCTGCTTCTAGCTTGCAAGGGGGAGGTTGTTGATGATTTGCATGAACCTTGACCAAAGATTTAACTAAACCATTGTTTATGAATTTTCTAAACAAGTTGTGAAAAGATGCCTGATTATTCAGGCACGTGAAACTCTTGAAACTTCAAGTAATGTGTACAGTTAGATTGCTTTTCTAAAAAATGTCTGTGTTAAACACGTAGCATATATTGGTCTCCTGCTTGGTAAATCTGTACCAAAAATTCTTCAGAACTAATTGTCTAGATAAAAATCAAACAACAGGCTAGCTCTGCCTTGAAATTCAGCACACATCCCCACTGGACCAAAGCAGTCATGCAAACCTCAGAAAATCTGCAGCTCTTTTTGCAAATATATGCATCAATCTTCATTCAGTGAGACTCAGACTCTAATACATAAGCCAAAAGCAAGCATCAGACCTTTGAAGGTATTAATTTTCATGGAGAAGAGAATGAAAAGAATATGGACTGTCCCACCTAAACTTTGTTTGAAATATTATTTTCCAATGAAGGCAAACAAAGACTCTTTAAAAACTGAACACTTGTGTCTTGTCAGATTCCCATAATAAACACATTATCCTGATTTGCCATCTCCATACACCTTGTACAGGATAGCAAAACACCCTTTAATTTCACTGGAGTCAGGGTTTCACTCTGTCATTTCGATACTCCCGTGGACAAGGTCCTCAGCTGGTGTCAGTTTGCACCAGCCATGCTTTGCTCAACCAGCTTCCTGTGGCTGTGTATCGGGCCTTTAGGGCTGTGTGAAATTTCAGCCGCTTTGTTTTGGAGGTGATTCACCCCATTTCGGTGCCCAAAACACCAAATTCAAAATGAAACAGAAGGCTCCAAAACATCTCCAAAATTAAACGAAACCACCCAAAACGTTTCGGAGTATTTCAGAGGCGCTTCCGCAGCCCTCCTTTTAAAGTGCTGGAAGGCTAGGGCCCGGTAGGGGATAGGGATGGGGCCGGGTAGGGCAGCCATGGGGGCTTCTCCCATGGCTTCCCCCACCAGGGCAGAGGCAGGCACAGCTGGAGGAGTCGCAGGAGAAGCCCCCAGGGCTTTCCTGCCTGGGCCCATCCTCCACCCAGCACCAGCCTCCTGGCACTTAAAAAAAAGCCCTGCATTCACCGGCTGCAACAATGGTGATTAGGGCCTCTGGGGGCTCGTGGCAGAGCTCTCCCCACCCGCAGCATGGAGCAGTGGGGGGCAGCAGAGATCCCCCCCAACCTGGCACCCACTTGGCAGCTGCCCCCTGGTGCAGGTGCAGCATAGCTTGGCAGGGCACTGCATGCTGTTTGGGAGCTGGGTCCAACAGTGCCAGGCTCTGGGTGACTGCTGGAGCCACCCCAGCCTCCAGAAAGCATGCAGAGCTGGAGCGTGGGTGCCAGGTGGGGTGGAAATCCCTGCTGCCCCCCATGGCCACATGTTGCACAGGGGAGCCCTGCCATGAGCCCCCAGAGCCCTGACCCCACTGCCAGGGGTCGAAGTGCTAGGAGGCTGAGGCCAGGTGGGGGCTGGGGCTGGGCAGGGCAGCCATGGGGGCTTCTCCTGTGGCTCCCCCACCCCAGGGAGAGGCGGTACAGCTGGAGGGGCTGTGGGAGAACTGCAGCCACCTGGCTATGCCGCCTCTCCCTGGCCAATCCAAATCTCCGAAACAGCATCAAAACTCCAAAACAGATTTGGCCAAATTGAATGGAAAAGCGATCCAAAACATCGAAACAAATCACTATCTTCCAAAACGGCTGAATCCAAAATCAAAATAAAACGTAGCCATTTCGCACAGCCCTACTGGCCTTGCAGCATCATATCATTATGGTCAATTCAACTAAAATTTGGCACCATATAGCCCTGGACCCAGAGCCAACCCGAGCAGGGTGTAGGGCCTGGGGCAAATCAGCCCATGCAGGGCCCCACATGTGCCCCAGAACCAAAGAAGCTGCTGCGACTATCGGCAGCAGTTGGCGTCGGTGGCAGGGAGAGAGATTAGCAAGTGGCCGGACGTGGAGCCACCGCTCTGCCCAATTCTGCGGGGCCCCACATAGCGCAGGGCCCAGGGCGGTCACCCCAATTCACACCCCCCCAGGGACAGCCCTGCCTGGACCCACCTTGCGTGCCAATTTGTAAGCTAAAATAACTTTGTCTGAGCCTTATACAAGTATGACATTTATAAGAGAAAGGTGTTGCATCATTACAGGCCAGGAAGACATAAATCACCTCTGTAAACCAAACTAAATTTTAAAAAGAAAACAGAAAACAAAAGATCCTTCTTATATCATTCAGTTATCTTCAAAATGTGTACAGAAATACACGATCATAACCAGGGTCACATCCCTAGGGGGGTGCTAATCGGGGCGACTGCCCCAGGCCCCGTGCTTTGGGGGGCCCTGCGAAGCCAGGCAGAGCGGCGCAGCAACTCCATGCTGCTGCCGGCTTCACGTCCAGCCCCTCAGTGCCCTCGCCCCGCCCCTACCGCCAAATCAGCCACTGGTTTCCTTGCATCCAGGGGCAGGGCCCCACACAGGCTGATTGGCCCCGGGCCGCGCACCCTGCTCGGGTCTCCTGATCATAACAATATAGTTTTAAACCAACCATAACACACAGACTTGTAAAACACACAATTATTTTATGCTAGTTCAAGAAGAAGCGTCTGTGCAAGGAATTCTATTTTAAAATTTCATGCTGAACTGATTTCCCATAAAAGGAAAACCACATTCTACATTTCAGATCTGACCCGCTTGTAGAATTTGTCATGTTCTGCTCCTCTAACTTATTTGTAAAATGGCATAAGCACAAACTGCTCTTAAATAAAAGAGCCATTTCAGTTTTCATATAGGCTGTTTGATTTTCATTTAAACAGAATATATGCATTTCAGTGCTACTTTTACATTCATCCCCCAAGCTATCAATGTGAGTTATAATATCCTCAGGAAAACATGTTTCTGCAGATAAGCCATTAGGTTCTCAGGTTGCAGTTATTTTCTGAGGTAGCTCATATGGTTAAGCCAACATTTGTTACATTTGAAAAACTATACTACTGCTTCATATTTAATACATTTAAATGATAATGGAAAAGATATTATACGTGTGTGTGTGTGCACGCGCGCGCATGCATGCATACGTACGCATGTGCTGTTACAACTGATGGTAGCAGCCACTACTATTAGAGTGGATAACACTGTCCATTTTAAAGGATTCTTATGATTTTTTCTGAGAAGTACTAGGATCTCCCATGTTTGAAGCAGGCCTTTGAATTCCACCAAAGAGAATGTCCTGTGTGTAGATAAGTGCTTTTACTTTACCCTAGGAAAAGCCATGCAGGTTTGGCTGAAAGAGAAACTTTCCAAAAACACCAGTTCTAGCTCATCTGCATTGACATCAAATCTTCGGCAGCATACTATTATAACACCTGAACATGGGTTCTGAACAAAGGCCCTGTCCCTGACAAAGCATCAGATGCACATTGTGGGAACCGCAGGAACAAACAGCCTCTTCAGGAGAAACAGAGAAACTCACCCATCCTCCTCTTTTTGGCCTTCGTAGGCCAACTGCACCATGGGAAGAAAGAACAGAGAAAGAGCCTCCTATGGGAAAAAAGGACAGAGAAAGGAAAGGATCATCCTGGATCTCCTTTATGGCCTCAGTACTAGTAGCTCAATTCACACTCATCAATATGATTACCATTTTCTATTGCTGCTAAATAAAGTTGTTCGATCCATGCTTAAAGCTGTCCTGAAATGTGGAAGGCTCATATTGAACCCTACCATATTAACTGGCCCACCCCCAGTTCTACACACAGCTACGTTGCTTCCAAGAGCACATATATGAAGCAGCTGGGCACAGGAAATTTGCAGTCTAGAAGTGGCCTAAGTGAACCTCTGGTTCAGTGTATGGGCTAAGTCAAACTTCTTTGCCTTAGTCTTCATAACTGGAAAATGGGGAAAATAATACTCTCGCCTCCCAGGCTAGGGACAGACATTCAAAGAGCCTAAGCTTGAATCGATTCAATCTTTGCAAGTCATAACCTGGCTAAGCTAAATCACTTTGCAATTGTACAGACATCCCAGACATGCAGGCACATGCCTGTAGTGGCTCAGGCTAGAAACCGGGGGGTGCTACAGCAGCCCTCCCTTCCCTTCCACAACACTGAGCTGAGGGGAGGCATGGCCAGGCCCCAGCAGGACGCTCTGATTAGCCCAGCAAGGAATTGATAACAGTGTTTATCACCCCATTAAGAAGACAATAGAGGGACATTACCAGCTACCCGTTGATTCTGCCTGTTGACCCAGCACGACAGAAGGTATGTGATCTGCTAGCTAATACACAGACACCTCCTCAGCAAGGCAGAGGGGAGGGGGGAATTCCTGGTTAGCAGGGAGCGGTGAGGGGAAAGAGGGGGAGGAGCCTGCAGTCTGTGCCGAAGCTGCAGCCAGGGAGCAGAGGGGAGGGGCCAGGCCTGCTGTTAAGCAAAGAGCCCCGCGCAGCCCAGAGAGCATGCTGGGATGTTGGGGGGCTTTGGTTTATCTTAAACCAGCAAGGTCTGGGACAGACGTTGCATAAACCAGTTTGACGCAAATCGGTTAAGTCCGATACTACATTCAACCAGGTTTATCTCAAATCAGTTTCAACCATTTTCAGACTGGTTTATGTGCACTGAGCTTCTGTTCTGTTACAGGTTTAAACCAGTTGCTGATCACTTTAACTACTTTATGTGTAATGTCTGTCCCTCACCCCAGTGGCTATAAATTCATTTACATTTGTGACAGGAGCGTAGGTTGTAGCCGTGTTGGTCTAAGGACATAGGCGAACAAGGTTCTTCGGGTGAATCTGATATCTTTTATTAGACCAACTTAAATAGTTGGGGAAAAAATTTTAGCAAGCTAAATACAGTAGGGTTCAATATGTGCCTTCCACACTTGAGGACAGCTTTAAGTATGGATTGAACAACATTATTTAGCAACAATAGAAAATGGTAATCATATCAATGAGTGTGAATTCAGCTAAAAAATATGAGATTCCACCCAAAGAACCTGGTCTGCCTCTTTACATTTGTGAGGCACTTGGATACTATAGTAATGAGCAACCTAAAAGAAGATGGTGTCCAGTATGTAAGGGAGAGGTAAGCAACAATGCTCTGGAAAAAACCAGCATGTGCTCATTAAATTTAAGTCTGTATCATAACAAATGTGCAGAAAGTGGCTCAATTATACATATTTCCTAACTTTTAAGTGCTCTCCTTGGCAACCTAAATACCAGTTCATATGGAAGTTCTCAATTGATCGTGTCACTTCTCCAAACAATTATGTAGATTGAGAAGCATCATTTTTTTCTCAGCTCTTTTCTGTTTGTCTGTTTACCAGGTAGCAGAGCAATGTTTTGCAGAGCACTGGCTGATAATATGGAAATATAGAGTAACCCAAGTGCTGAATAAAGTTAAGACAGCTAAAAATACATTAAATTCATAGTTTCATAGTTGGTCGGGTCAGTAGGGACCTGAGCAGATCATCGAGTCTGATCCCCTGCCATGGGCAGGAAAGGATGCTGGGGTCAAATGACCCTGGCTGGGTGATTATCAAGCCTCCTTCTGAAGACCCCCAGGGTAGGAGCGAGCACGCCTTCCCTCGGAAGCTGGTTCCAGATCCTAGCCAGCCTGACTGTGAAGTAGCGCCTCCTGATATCTAGCCTGAACCTACTCTCATTCAACTTGTGGCTGTTATTCCTATTTACTCCTGGTAGTGCTCAGGGGAACAGGGACTCTCCCATTCCCCGCTGGTCCCCGTTGGTAAGTTTA
>NW_017728951.1:13517004-13523572 GCF_001723895.1 Crocodylus porosus | reverse complement strand
GGTTGGCCTTCTTGACTGCGTCCCCACCCTGTGGGCCCATGGTCATTTTAGCCTCAGTGATGACTCCAAGACCCTTTTCTGCCTCTGCACTGATGAGAAGGGAGTCCCCCAGCCTGTAGGTATGGTGCTGGTTCTTTCTCCCCAGGTGCAGCACCTTGCACTTGTCTGTATTGAAACCCATCCTGTTCTCATCCGCACACCCCTGTAACCTGTCCAGATCTAGTTGTAGCCCATCCCTCCCTTGTAGCATGTCCACCTCTCCCCACATCTTAGTGTCATCCGCAAATTTGAACAGGGTGCTTTTCACCCCCTCATCCAAGTCACTGATGAAGATGTTGAACAGCGCGGGCCCGAGGACCCCACTGTCCACATCCCTCCAAGTCAAAAAAGACCCATCCACCACCACTCTCTGGGTACGGCCCTTCAGCCAATTTGTGACCCATCTGACTGTGTAGGCATCGGTGCCACAGTTGCCTAATTTTTTTTTAATGAGAACGGGGTGAGAGACTGTGTCGAAGGCCTTCCTAATGTCCAGAAAGACTACATCCACTGCTACACCCGCATTGTTTGTCTGTGTTAGCATTTCCACAGAATTGTCATGCATTTCCTAACAGGAGGATCCAAACAATATTCACAGAGATGTGGTGTAGTCTATGCCACGAAAAACACTGAGAACCCCTGAACTGTTTCGTCACCTTGGCCGTACAGAAATGATATTAGTGATCACATTTGAATCTGGAAAAGTCATGTCAATGTCAATGCCTCTTTCACAATAGACAAGGGATTGGCAATGTTTTTGGGTTGGGTGCCAAAAACACCCACAACCTCGACTTGTAAGATGTTGGTGTCTCGGGGGTGGACAGCAGGGGAGCTGTGAGGGGCCCTATCCTTGTGGTGGCATCTCATCTCATCATAGCTGCTTCCCCGCCATCCACCCCAAGGCACACGTGCACCTGCTGGCAGCAACAAGCCGGGATGGGGCTCCACAGACCCTAGTACAGCTGCCTGCTACAGCTGGCCCAGCCTCTGGGCAGGCCCCTGCTGCCCACCCCGGAGCCCGAGCGGGGACCAGGGTCCACAGAGCCCTGGCCTGGCTCACTGCCAGCTGTGGGTGCAAGCATGTCTCACGGCAGACAGCGGGAAAGTGGCCAGGGCTGCACTGCCACGACAAGAATTGGGACCCTCATGACTCCCCTGCTGTCTGCCCCAGTGTGCGCATACCCAGCAGAATGCCTTTGCGTGCCATGCTCTGGCACACATGATAGGGGTTGCCTACCCCTGCAATAAAGAGATTTTATCTGCCTTGAAAAGTCATCCGTTGTGTGCAACTCCCACAAAGAAACAAAAGCAAACCCCTAGTGAAATTCAGGCCAACTTTGGGCATTTATTTGCAGCCGGCTTTTAATTTATAACACAGACCTTTATAAGTATCGCTCCTTCTGAAGTAAATGTAAAGTTAAATATATACCTTATCAATGCACTCACTATGAGAACCACAGCATGCCAAGCATCGAGTGCTTCCAAGTGCTGAATAAAGTTAAACACTCCAAGCACTGATGCCTTGCCCTCATCAGTCTTCTGCTTATAGCTTATCTAACAAGCCTAACCTCTCTTTTTCAGACCTAACAGCTGTTTCCAATCTTTTAAAACAGAGGATAACACTGTACTATAAACTTCTGAATTTCCAAACAAAGCATCATCTGTTAAAACCTAAGGGTCACTAAATACTACTCCAAAAGTCATACCAACACAGTCTCTTTCTTATGTCATTGGACACCTAATGTATTTTTCACTGCTGTCAGAAATAAGCCTCTTCTTGATCCTCTGGTAGGGGTGGCGAGGGAGCACAGGGTGGAATTCATCAGAAAGTATTGGTGAAGCTAATATTTTAAAAGCCCCTTTCAAGAGCTCTCCCATCTCCTGGGTGTGCTTGTCAGCATCTCCTACATTAAATAAAAGCGGCTTCATTCTCCATGGAGATTTTTAAAGAAAAAAGCTTGAATGTATCAAAGCTACCGGGACTGAAAGCTTCATAAGACACGCAATACATCAACACGTACAGGCGCCAAATCCTCTCGAGCCAGAAGAGAACAAACAACCCCCTAGAGAAAAATCTCCCCCTCCATGTCTCTCTATAATGGCGCTCCAACTTGACAGCTTTCTTGGTTGTGCTCAATAAAAATCCTTCAATCATTCTAATTAAGACAATCACTAGATCACTTCCCCCGTTAGGCAGTAAGAAATATTTTCCCTGACAATAATGACTTCATTGACCAGTTGTCCATGCATATGAGACTGCAACAGTAGCGATAACTGCCATGCCTCGGCTGTGCAAGGTGGAAAATGCTCAGAGAGCAGCACTCTTACTCTTTACCCACCATATATTCAAAGCACTGGTCCAACGCATTATAAAACAGGATTTGATGCTGGGGCATGCCCAGTGGCTCCAACCTACAAGGATCCACCACAGGGAAGGTCCTGGAGTATGCTCTGGTTACAGTATCAGGCCCTGGGGTTAGGGAAAGGGAAGGACTGCGCTTCTCAGATCCTTGTGTTAATGAGCTAATGACATGGATGGATTGTTAAAAAAAAGTAGATCCAGGACCTCCAGATCTAAAAGCAAGTGCTTGAGCTAACAGACTAGGTCTTTTAGCTGCCACCCCCCACCTCTTCTCCCTCATGTTCCTAAAATACTGAAACCCATAGAAGGCTGACAAGCAAGCAAACTGCAGACACGGGCTTGTCCTGCCACTTAAAAATGAAATGTGGGTTAAGATGAACATGAAAAAACAGAAGTTCGAATGCCCCGATAGCCGGGACTTTTATTGGTTTTGCGTTATAAAAGAGCACGGATCGGTCCCATTCTTTATTTTCTTCCAGGACTCATACTTATTTCTGTTTCAAGCATGAAATTGTCTGACCGAACAATTCCAGGTCTCCTAACACCCTGCCTGATTCCACCATTAACAGAAGTGCTTCCTCCATCACATCCCTCCTTCAAAGTTAATAGGAAGAAACTGAGGGGTTTCCCTGGTCATACAGATACCATATGTCTGAGAGCCTCGCACTAGCAAGGAACGCATTCATTCGACATACGGAACATGAAAGCTTAATTTAAAGCAGTTACAGACAGGGAATATTTCTCTCAACGTATTTCACGTACGTGTGCTGTCAACACACCTTAGCTGTCAGAGCTGCCAGAGGACACAAGGTCAGTGCTACTGCAGTGATAATAATAGGTCTTCATCTTTTAAAGCAGTTCTATAGCAGAAATACTTTTCACATTCCTCTGCTCTTCATAATGCTCCCCACACTGGTAGGAGGGCACAGAATGACCTAACAGGCCTTTTCCCTTTCTGGCTTTGATGCTTGCACCCAGGCATTACAGCACAAATGGCATAAGACCATTTGCTTTTTGAGACCCACTGCTATCAATGGCTAAGTAAAAAGAGAATGAGCAGGGAAAGCTAGGACGTAACACAGGTGCTGCCCTCCTGAAGACCTGATTTAGCTGGTGGCGTTGCAGTTTCCACTGACATCAATAGAACCTGCAGGTGTTTGGCACCTCTGAAAATCAGGCCATTAATTTGTGCTCAGAGAGGCAGGCAGCACCTGTATGGCTCATTGAGTATACCCTTAAGGCTTCTCTTGCTCCAGCATAAAATGTAGCAGCTTGAAACACAGAAGTAGGCGCAAGGCGTGATCCTGCACTGTTGAAAGCAGGTCAAAATGTCCATTGAGTTCAGTGTGCAGAACCTTCCCCCGTAGTGATAACAGCTCCACTGCTGTAACACCCCAAAAGAGTAACCATTAAAGCTGTTAATGGCTTCACCAACTACAATCATACGAATAGCCCCTTTGCAAACAATACACCCACTTAAAAGCCCACTTCAGGCTGCCACCAAATTGCCAGAGTGTAAATGAAAATCAGGCCCTCAAGAGTTATTTTGATATTGCAGTTTATTAAATTTCAAAATGTATGTTCCAAACAAACCACATTTGAATCCTTGTTTAATTGCCAGGGAACTGTCTGTCAGACACACGCAGGTTCCTGGCGGCAGCTGGCAAGATTTATTTCATTAAAAGTAGCTGAACCTGCTCGGTTTAGCCCCACCACTCTGACCTCGGGCTTGAAATTAGTGACATGTTTTAACTGCGGTTGTATTTCTAAACCCTCTTATTCAAAATTTACATTATTTGTTCGACAACCTATTTGAGAGTCTGATTTCTATAGGCCAAATTCATCCATACCACGAGAGAACACAGCCCTGTCTCAGGATCTGATCAAAAGCCTTATAAAGTTTAGAATTATTATATAATATTATAAAGTGCTGTAAAGTGGTATATTATTGTTGATCAATAGTATTTATTTGTACTGTGATAGTGCTCAGAAGCCCAGTGATGGTCCAGAAACAGTCTCTGCCCCAAAGACTCACATTTGCAGTGGGCAAAGCATGCGCTGACATAGAGAGATCTCTGTCAGACTGTTACTTCCCATCAGTCAGAGACTTTTTCTGGCACCAGTGAGGTTGCACACCTGCACCAACTTCCTGCAGATGCTAAGGAAGAGATGCAAGCACCCACGCTATTAGATGACACCTTCCAGAGCTGCACTCTTCCCCTTAAGGCATCTTGATGCAAGGGAAGTTGCCAGTGATTTCTGCAGCTGCCAAAATCTCTCCCAATAGGTTTTCTGCCTCAGGCCACAGGATGAGGCACATAGGCCCAGATCCTCAAAGGTATTTAGGCACTTAATCTTCAGAACAGGTGCGAGTATATATATACAGAAAGAGAGAAATATGTCTTCATGCTCCTTTAAAAAAAATCATCATTTCAGATTTACACCTAACAATATTTTTCAGCACAGTAAATTTTTTTTTTTTAAATCCTCAGTTAGCCTCAAGTAGGGTTAAAAACCAAGTAGCAGCGTTGCAAGTGATGCTTCTCTCCTGCAAGACAACCATCAACAGGAGGCAGCCAGGAAAAGGCCAGCTGTAATTAAAAGCTTTATTTAAAAAGCTATTTCATAGGATTTTTTTTCATGGCCAGATGGGCTCCCAGTTCTTCTGAACTATGCTGGGCAACCTGAGTTGTGGAGTTTCTCAGTTATATATGCACATGTTGCTATCCCTCACTCTTCCTTTTAGTTTCTGTTGCATGCACACATGACAACATTTGTGGGTCGTAGGAACAGTCAAGTCAGACTCAAGCTATGCTCAGGTTCTGCTCTGCACTTTCCAGAGCAGCTTATCTGAGCCCCACCAACTAGCGAAGATCCTAGTTACCCTGCACAAACTCCCTCATACTTGTGGCCTTTTGGGGTAAAATGGGTTTGGGGTAGAATCAAACACAGCAGTTTTCTAAAATCAGAAAGCTCTACTCATCCAAAAAGCGCCTGACTCTGGGGAGGTGTTTGCTGTCCAATCGCTGCCCTGAATATGGCTTGGAACAGCCCAGTTATGTGCGAGAGTCCAGGTGAGGATGAGTTTCGGGTGCATAACCACAGGTGGATCCAGGGGGTGCAGTGGTCCAGTTGCACCCTCCTTTGATTTCTGGTATACCTAAAATTTAAAACCAGCTGCCAGGCAGCAGCGGGAGACTCAATTGACTTCATGGCTCATTCTGATCTACCCAGTTCTTTAAAGAGTTAATTCCTGGGGTGTGAACAACCCTTTTCTGTGTTTTCATGTCCCGCTAAACAAGCTGTCATTTCTCACCAATTCTGCTGCCTATTAGCTGCTCCCGGTACCCAGCTACCATTTAAGAGCATTGTCGATCCTCCTTAACTCTAGCTAAACCCATTCGCTCAGGGGAAAATTAGCTCAGGTATGGAAATAACTTTCAGTGAAGCATTCACTAGACCCACTGCCAAGATGCTGATGGAGACAAGATTTGGTTTTGTGAATCGGAGGGGAAAAGAGAGACAGCCATTTAACTCTCACGAGGACAGGACCAAGGAAACAGCATCTCTTGATCCGGTTTTGTTGCGTTTTTCTTTCTTCTGCATAGTGGACAATGAAAGCACGTTGCAAGGAAGTTAGCCTCCTGTCTGCTTCCATCTTAAAAGCAATGATCTCGCCTGCAGCCCCTGGCTTATTAGCAAAGCAGCTCTTTGCTTCTGCTTTTAATTGGGGAAAACTCTGTGTTGGAGCTGTGGGATGACGCGCAAGCAAGGTTCTTCGAATAGATGTGATCTCTTTTATTCAGCCAGCTGAGTAGTTGTGGGGGGAAAAGTCTTACCCAGCTTTTGGGTGCAATTGCCCTTCTTCCGGCATCGGGAGCCACTCTCCACTGCTCCCTAGCTCCACGGACTGAAAGAAGCCACCTGTGGAGGGACGTCAGTGAGAACGTAAACAGGCAGCACTTAGAAAACTAAAAGCTAAAGCAGAGGGGGAGGGGGAGGGGGGGGAAATCCCCAAAGGGGAGCAGGGGAGCAGCTACAGCACTTTCCACACCCCACTTTTCAGAGTCCCCCATCCGCCTCCGGCTCCGCGGGCTATGCAAGTGTTTGCACCGACTCAAAAAACAAGCGGGACGCGACCTCTCCGGCGGCGGCGGCGGCAGCCCG
>NW_017728951.1:13515428-13516512 GCF_001723895.1 Crocodylus porosus | reverse complement strand
GGCTGGGGCTGGGGCTGGGCGGCGCCGCCCGCGCGGCTGCTGAAGCCCGAGCTGCAGGTGTGCGTCTTCTGCCGGAACAACAAGGAGGCCGTGGCGCTGTACACCACGCACATCCTCAAGGGCCCCGACGGCCGCGTGCTGTGCCCGGTGCTGCGCCGCTACACGTGCCCGCTGTGCGGGGCCAGCGGGGACAATGCGCACACCATCAAGTACTGCCCGCTCTCCAAGGCGCAGGGCAAGGCCCCGCTCAAACACGCCAGGACCGTCTTGGGCAAGAAGCTCCGCTAGGCGGCCCCTTCGCTGCGCGCCCGCGCCCGGGCCTTAGCGCGGAGCCGGACCCCAGGCTGAGGCGGAGCCGCACTCCGGATGGACGCGGGGTCCGGCCCGAGGGAGGCGCAGGATGTGCTGATGCTGGGGTCGCTGTATCTAATTTTAAGCGGAAGAAGAGATCTCCTGCGAGAAGTGCCCTCGGGGCTGCTGCTGAGGACTGTATTTGCTTTATTTTTGGGGGGGGAGGGGTTGTTTTTTGTGTGGCTTTTTTTTAATTTTTAAATCTCAAAGGTTTCGTGGTGTTGCCCGCCCCTGGTGTTTCCGCATCCCGGAGGCGGAGGGAGAGTGCTGGGGGGCGGCGGGGGGGCTGCGCTGCCTGGCCCGGTGGCTGTGAGTAGGTAGGTAGGTCGGTCCAGCGGATGCAGCGAAGGCTGCTGTGCGGTGGGGATGAGGCCGACGGCGTCATGATGAGGGGGTGAGGAGCTGCTGTGGTCGCTTGCCAGCTGTGGCTTGTGTTTTTGTTGGGTTTTTTTTTTAAATGAAATCTGGGTTTCATTGTACTGTTTTATTGGGGGGGGGCAGGGGTGCCCCCCCAGCCCAGCCAGCCATCTAGAAACAGCCCTTTTTCATCCTTCCCCTGTTTTCCCCGGTTGGTCAAGATTGTATCGCCCTGTACTGGCCACAGATGGCAATGGAGCTGTTTGGATTTGGGGTGGGTTTTTTTTTTGTTTTGTTTTTGTTTTTATACAGTGAAAGTAAAGGCATCACAGACTTCACCCCTGCTGCCTCTGTCGTCTTTTCCCCATGCCCGCAC
>NW_017728951.1:13504450-13515103 GCF_001723895.1 Crocodylus porosus | reverse complement strand
GAAAAAGAGACTTATAAGACCTCATTTAATGGAAAAAAGAAGGGGAAATGCGCCCTCTGCTGCCCCATCTCAGTAGAGGCTGCTTGGGAAGTGAAACAGGCTGCACCTATCTGGGGACTTTTTACTCCACAGAGAACCTCACTAATCATCTGGTTTGCTGCTTGGAGTTTGGGTCAGATTGCTCCCATCTAGGAACATGCATCTCCTGAATGTAAGGTTTCTTGCTCACTCAAGTGAACAAAGAGGGGAGATAAGGAGTGGGGAACACCTTTAGTAGTATAAAAGAGGCACCTCTTTGCTAGCGTGCACCAGGCACAACCATCCTCATTCCTCCTCTTGTGCAAGAAGGGAGCAGTAATACTTTGTGCGACATAGCACTACAGCCTAGAGCTGCCAGCTTCCAACTGGAAAGTCTTAAAGAGCAGAAAAGCCTGCACTAAATCCAACAAACCTTGCATAGGCCTTATTTGCTTGAAGCCAAATTTTACAGTAGTCAGACTGCATGTTAAATAAGGTAGTACATTATTGCACGAGGGATAAGGATATCGAATTAGGGTGGTGTCACACTTGACTTGGCACTTAATTTTGCCCCTGGCGAGTGCCCTCCTGGAGTCCCCTTTCAGGCAAGGGTTCTCTCCTAACTGGGACCAAGGGTAACCAGTTGCTGTGCTCTGGTGATCTGCAGTTGCTACAAGTGAAGCACCCCTTTGCTACAGTAACCAACTTTAACTTCTGAAATCTTGCAGAACACTAGCAATCTTCCAAGCTAAGAGATGAACACAGGGATCAAACAACTCTCCTGTAGTCTCTCCTTTAGTTGCAATATCAGTGTCCAAAACCAGAGTCATTAAAGAGGGCCCGAGGGTGCAAGGTCCACTGAAAACCAGCTTGGCATCATGGTTGGCAATGTTCTCAGCACATCAGGAGCCAAAACAATGTATTCTACAAACATCACAGGAAAGTGAACCTGGGGGGGGGGGGGGGGAAATACGGATCCTATTTTTAAATTTAAGAAGTGAGCAGTGAAGGCTAATATTGCTGGATGTAGCAGTTAACCTGAATGAAAATTGATTGGTATTAAAGGCAAAGACCAGTATCTTAGGCTTGTGACAGAAGAGGGAGCGGGTGAAAAGCTCAAATGATAAAGGGATCTAGTCAAAGCAATTGGTTAGAAGAACTCTTTGTAGCAGAAGGCTGAATGATACTAGCAGGGCAAGATGAGACCAAAGGAAAATGTGGCCACCCTGCAAGACAATGAGAACCTGGACAAAAGTGAACATAACTTTAAACAGAGCCTGGCTATGAAGAGCTAGGGCAAGGTCAGAGTCTTAAGATGTTTTCCAGACTATGGGGCTGAGTAGTGATGTTTACAAGGGAGACAGTGGAACTTGAGGGGGACTAAGATGACTTTAACCATAAGTGTGTTGACAGCTAGATATGTCCAAAGAAATCTTAGACTAGTAGAGACTTCAGTTTGGACACAATAGTATTAAAATCATCAACATAGAGAAGGTTTGCAGAAGGTATAGAACAGTGATGGTCCAAACCAGGGTTCCATTGCACTCTGGGGTGCCTGGAGGTCCTTTCATGGATGTTGTCCAAAGTCCAGCTGTATTAGGTGTGCAAGCATGATAACCCAGACTTCAAATAGGAATCCATAGTGCTAAAAGCCTTCTAACCTGTTGTCTTTCTGAGTTCTTTGCAGAAGAATTGCTCTGTTATTTTTTGGTAGTCAAAAAAAAAAAAATGGAGTTGAAATTGAGAGCTGGCATCTTCTGAGTGCCTTGAGTCTAAGATGGTTGAGGACCACTGGTGTAGAAGAATAGAAAAGAACAGAGGACCTGGCCCCGTGAGACAACCAGGAAGAACAAGGAGACCAGTCAGAGTCCAAGAGGATAGGATTATGAGATGAATATGGCCAGTAGCAGTGAAAGGTAGCTTCTTCAAAGAGGATGAGGATGCATCTCTGGTTCTGAGGACAGATGTTTGAGTGTGATTTCAGTTAATGATAGTCTGGGGTTGCAGGACAGAAACTCCCCCTTCCTGTGACTATGTAGGGTTTGATGAATTTGGCATGGGGGGGCAGAGAGATGGGGACCCCACCTAGAGTGCCAAGTAGGGTCCAAAGGGTGTGTATGTTTTCACTTTGTTTCAGACTAAAATGTATTTATATATGAGGGGGAAGGAGCTGGAGAAAAGGAAGGGAGGTAGGATGGGGCTGGAAAAGAGCAGAGTTTAATGCAGCTGCAGAGAAGGAAAGAGAAGGTTAATTGCATCATCACTCTTGCACTACATGCCAAGAAGTGAGATGGTCCAAAAATTGTGAGGCAAGGATTTCTCAAGATGGTATCTTTTATTGGACCAGTTATGTAGTTGGGATAGACAAGATCTTGGAGAGATTCTTCCTTAAACTAAAGGACTTTAACCTGACCATACAAAGGTACTGCCAAATATGTGATGCCAGCCATCTAACATAAGATTGAAACCTGACAAAGAGTGTCTTGCATTTAAAAGCTTGTCTAACTATGCCAACCACAAAGCTGGTCCAATAAAAAATATCATCCTAAGAAATCCTTGCGCCTCTCCCTCAAAATAAATTCATGAGAGGATGCTTAAGTGAGTCAAAGGATGGCTACTAGGCTTAATCTGGAGAAACAGCATGGCTCAGCTAGGGTGATGGCAGAGCTGAAAGACAAGAAAATGAATTTGTAAATGAGTGAAGAATTGCCTATTTTGTCTATAATGTGCTGAAGGCACTGTTGGACTTCAATGCAAGTGCCTCTTCAAATCAAACTTTACTTGTGATCTCCCTTCTTCATAATGGATGCTGGTTGATGAGCGCTTCCACTACAGACATTCTTGACCTACCATATCCACTGCACTTCTACGTGGGATTTTGCAGTTTTTTTTAAACACACTTTCCACTCACTTACAGTGGTTTAATGGAGCTAATGTTCAAGTATATATGCAACTTCAGCTGTATTTCTTGCTCCTGTAAGCAGAGGGAGGTACCCTTTAAAGACTGAAGTGCTGATTTATGAGAAAAATGCTTTTGAAATATAAGGACTACTGCAGCAGCACCCAGTTTACCCACAGTAATTTGTACTGAAACACTAGCAGGATTAGCTACTAAGACTTTTAAATTGGAAATGGTGTGAGGTTTTAGCTCAGTGTCTCTGTGCAAAGAGGTTTTGCTTGGATTCTAGCATTGCATGTAGTGAATACAAGTTCTTCCTTCCACAACATTTGGCAAGAGGAACAACAGGTTACCAATCTTGGTTTTTAATTTCAGGAGGAGGAGGAAACCAGAGCATGCACATGTGCTCTTGGTTCCATGTTTTAGATGCACAGAGGTAAACCTGTAGCAGAAGTGACTGTCTGTCCTTCCAGGTCATGCCCTGGCATAAGTAGAACAAGCAACAATATAGCAACAATGTTAGCTTCTCTGGGATCTTTCCAGCACTGAAATGACCTGGTTTGTTACAGCACAACTTCCTCCCTTCCACTTCAAAACGTTGTGCACTTACAATTTCCCTTCATTGTATCTTAACACTTACACCCATGCTTAAAGGCCCACCTGCTTAAAGTAGCCACCAATTATACTACTACTAAGCCTGCAGCAGTAATTAAAGGACTGACAGGTAAATTTGGTGCTTTCTAATCAAGCCAACTGCCCAACAATATCAGCAAGAGATAGAAAGGGTGAAGGTTTGTGATTTATTAGACCTTATCTTTTATGAAGCATCCATCTTGGCACAATAAAAGTAAGTTTCCCTTATAAAAACAGCAGTAGTGAATCTGTTACTGAACACTAGTATTTTAATTTTTGTATATTGTTTTACAAAGATGTACTCCTCCACTCCTATGTGGGCTACTTGACCAGCATTTCCCACCTACCAGCAAATCTGGATAATAATTTGTGTTAATAAACTGGAAAGCACCAGATATGTGATACTTTCTCCCACCTGCACCTTTTAGGAGTTCTACCATAATGATCAAAAACAGTGCATGTATTTCACTGTAGCTGTGTGACTTACTACACAAGCTGCTGGTATTAAATCCCTTTACTCAGGCAAAGAGCAGAGAATTAGTAAATGCAGAGCAGGCATGGTCAAGTGCCTTGAAAGCAATGAAAAAGGAGCAGAGGGAATTTTCTGAGCACATCTCAACATCCCTTCTCCCCATGTTGATCAACACCTGTTTTGCTTCCCAAGTTAATTGCACCTCTGACAACTCCCTAGATAAATCTGAGTCCTTTCAGCTGTCTCCTTTCTGGTGGTGGAGTTGAAGACCCACTCCCTCACTGCAGCCGCTGCAATTCACTGTGACCATTTCAAGCCTATTCAGAACCTCCATTTTGTTCTCTCAAGACAGTGCCAGGGTTGGCCAGCAACCTGCCAGCGTTCACAATGCAAGGATATTTCCACAGGAGATGAAAGCATTTCAGATAAACAGCTTACAAACGTCCCTCGCTTGCAAACCCCAGCAGGTCTAAAATGTCAGGTGTCACAGCTTTGGCATCTTAAGGCCAAGTCAAGCCAAACCTAAGGGCTTCCCCTAGAGGGAAGGGTGTTTAGAAAGAAGGGAAAGCTAAACCTTCAAAAAGACTTTATGCTTTCATCATTTCAGCATTGGGGATTTGCCTCCTAGACACTCATTGTCTTATCTCCCACAGGCAGTGCACGCTTACCCTTTTAGCTAGCCTGGTCCAATAAAAAATATCATCCGAAGAAATCCTTGTGCCCCTCCCTCAAAAGAAATTCATGTGAGGATGCTTAAGTGAGTCAAAGGATGTCACCTACCCACGTCATGAGTTTTGCCTGTCAGCAGCAAGAGGTGCAGGGACGCAGAAGCCCCTGCACCTATCTCCTGAACAGCTGGTAAGCTTTGTGGCCTCAGCAGGGGCTAGTAGGCCTGTAGCTTTCACCCTGCTGCACCTTAACACACACAGTGTCACCCATGTCATGAGTTTTGCTTGTCCACAGCTTGAGGTGCAGTTTCTCCCAAACCCCTGCACCTATCTCCTTGAAACTTGGCAGGCTTTGTGGCCTCAGCAGGGGCTAGCACACCTGCAGTTTTGACCCCGCTGTGGCTTAACACATACACACGAGTTTTTTGCTTTCAAGACTCTGAGGCGCAGTGTCCCTGAAACCCCTGCACCTATCTCCTTTAAACGTGGCAAGCTTCATGCCCTTAGAAGGGGCTACCATTCCTGAAAGGTTCATCCAAATCAGGCCAGAAATGACAAAGTTATAGGCTGTTTCAACCATCCCCATTACAGCCTATGGGCGAAACGCTGAAACAGCAAAACTGTTTCAAAGAAATGAAACGGAACAGCCGTTTCGAATTGAAACGAAATTCAAAACGAAACGCTATTCTGTTGAAACACAAGTCAAAATGGAACGGTGCCATTTCACACAGCCCTATTGGACATGCTTGGGAAAGGACAAAAGCAGCAATGTACAATGCAAGTTCACTTCTGCCTCAACTAAATCACTCTTTCAGTCAAAAAAACCATTTGAATGGCAAGCTACATTCTTCAACAGTGACAGAAAATAATATGCATGAGGGAAGCAGAAGCCAGTTAAGCAGCTGAGCTTCTTGAATACATAGCAAAAGTTTAACTAAAGACAAAGCACTGCAAGAGCTAATTCCATAAGTTGTTTATTTATCATTGAAGAAGAAACACACAGCAGTAAGTTCTGTGCTGGCTTCAAAAATCCCAGCTACTTAATCAATAACATTGTTACTGCACCCCAAAATTGAAGTCAACTGCAGCCATTACCACAAAGCACTTGTTGAGAGGAAAAGCATTTACCCTGAAGACAAAGAATTGGGGGGAGGGGGGAGGGATGGGACTGGAGAATCTGAAAAATTCCTCCAAAAACCACACATTTTAAATATGACAATATTTATAAATGCTTGAAAGGCATGAATTATCCAGTATGGAAAGCAGTTATGCTATTGGAAACAGAAAATATATAGCTGTATGTTTACCAAAATGCTTGAATTCCAAAAGCCTTATGTTTTGTTGTTTTACACTGCAGCAGTATTCATTATTAGAACAAAGACTGCAAAATGGCTTTAGAGGCATACGTATTCAAGTAAAATCTACAGAAAATAACCCAGTGTAGCTAATGGTCATAATGTTTACTGTAATTCATTCAAATTTAAACAACTTACTGAATTTAGATAATGATAAAATACCTCTCACAAAAACTTCCTGCCTTCAAAAATACCTAAATAGGGGGACAGGTTTTTACCAATTTGGCCAATTATGGAAATGGATCCAGCTCTGCCTTTTCAATAATGCCACCATGATGTGAACAGAGATTTGTTTTCAAATGCATGTCCTGTGAAAATCATACCTCATTTCCAATAAAGAAAAAATATTCATTTAAAAATTAAAAGGCCTGGGTTTTTTTGGTCTGAGATATAGGTATTACCCAAGTTAACCACAGGGTTCACATTTTTATTTAGTAACAACCTGTGAAATCAGCAACATTTGAAATTTCAGAACCTGGCATCCAATTCCCATCCTTCTGCTGTGAGTTTTGTGCATGATCAATCTAAATACGAGTAAGTAATACAGGCTCATGCTTTCAGGTTACCTCAAAATATTGGTTAAAGAACTCCAATTCAGAATGTTTATAAGCACAAATATAATCTGTGGATTTCATCAAATCAATGCTAAAATGCCTGTTTAAACTGCATTTTTTTTTGACTTAACGCCGTACAGTGGTCCATCCATCTTCGTCTGTCTCATTTTTAATGCGACGAAGGGATTCTTTCTCTTTTTCTGTTTTCCAGGCAGCCTTCTCTTTCTCTCCATCTTTTTCTCCTTCCTTGGAAACAGGGGCAGGGATGGGGGCAGGGGTAGGGGCAAGGGCAGGGGCAGGAGCAGAGTCGGGGGCAAGGGCAGAGGCAGGAGAAGGAGAAACAGCACGGGCAGAGGCAGGAGCATGAGATGGAGTAGGAGCAGGCGACAAAGCAGAAGCAGGAGCAGGTCGCCGCACAGCTTCACGTTCTTCGCCACGCTCTTCTCTCCTGTCATCACCACGCCGCCATGAGTTGGCTAAAAATATGCAAGGACATGCATTAAAATCAAGTCACTCATCAAGCCTAGCACTGATAATTTCATTCAGTGATGTCCACCTTCCCCTCTTGCACAGTTTTCTAAGTGCTTTCAGTCCCAGGTCATAAACTAGGTCTGAATTTATATCACTGTAATGGAAACCAACCAATGGTGAGCTCACCACTTTTCAGTTGCTTAGAATAGAACCCAATCTCTTGAATCAACACTGCCATAAATTCACTGATAATGTACATGAAACAAGCACAGAATTAAAACAAAAATTCAGGCAGCCAATACCACCAGAATATAAGAAAACAGCTTCCAATATCTGTCTGGAAAGAGGTAAGTTTCATAACAAGACAAATCCTTAAAACTGAAAAAAATGAAAATTTTAAAGGCAACATAGAAGATTTTAAGGATATACTGGTTCAAAATACTACCAGCTATTTATCAACTTTCAGGCAATACCAAAAGTAGCAGAACTGGCACTAAGTTGTAATATTTCACCTTGCTCAGAACAGTGCTGCAAAACATGCTGTTGTGTTAAACATTACTTATTCCAGCAGAAAGGACAAAATTAAATACAACCTCAGTTTGGTATTTGAAAGCATCTATATATTAAAAAAAATAAAAATGAAACAACAGATCCTCTTCCTCTCACACACTCAGAAATGTTATGCTGCTCCTTCTGAATCATTCTATCAGGTAGGATCAGATCACAATACATTCAAGCTCCCAACTAAATCCACTTGTGTGTAAGTGCATGCTTGAAACCTGTCAGAATATTGACCAACTACTCTAGTACGTGGAATAGATTTTCTGGTACTGCTATAGACTCCTTTATGCCATAGTACCTTTACGTCACTCTAACATTATAAAGAAATGTTAAAGTTGGAATAAAATATACTGCAGTCACTACAGCACATGGTTGAAGCAGCATACAGAAGCCTTAATGTAAATGAGCACTCTTATTGTCAAGATTTAAACTGATAAAGGAAAACACTCTTACGTTCTTCACGGTCTGCTCTAAGTGGAGGTCCTCTTCTGTCCCTGTCATCAATACGCCGATCTCTAAGATCACGGCCACCTCTGTCCCACTCATCTCGGCGAGGTGAATCTCGCCAGCTGGAAGTTTCCTCAGCTGGTCCTCGCCTCCAACCAGCTTCATCCCTTTTGCAATTTAAAAAAAAAAAAAAAAAAAGAAAAAGTTTAACTCTTTACATCCTGGCTTCTGCTGCAATGGACAATGACAGTTGGAAGACAAACATTTTCAGTGCAACAGCATCCCAGACACATAAGGCACTTATCGGAGGACTTAAAGACCTCTCCATTACAATACAAGATCAACTCTTTTGGTAATAAAGGCTTCCAACGTTTACATACAGCAAACATTCTATAATTGCTTCCTACAACTGAGATTTCCTTCATAATATGATTTAATAAAAGCCAAACTGTTCTCCTTTAAGAAATCTACAAACGACCACATTTTAAAAATGCTGGTGGTTTTAACAATACTCAGATCTTCATAAAAAAACAGAAAATCAAACCTAGGGCGTCGGAAACGATCATCAAAGTCACGATCTCTGTCAAAATCACGGTCCCTTTCATTTTCATCGCGATCTTTATCTCTATCCCATTCTCGGTCTGCTGAGGGTCTGGAGTCTCTTGGGGGTCCCCAACTGTCTTCACGAGCCTTTTCTCGTTCTCTCCACCCACCTAGACATAACAAAAGGAGTCAGAGAGTCAAGAAAACTGTTCATTTGCCTTGAAGTAGTGGTTTTCAACCTTTTTTCATTTGCAGACCCCTAAAAAAATGTCAATTAGAGGTGTGGTCCCTTTTGGAAATTTTGAATGGAGGTACAGACCCCTGTGAATTTTAAGTGTGGGTATTCATGATTGATCATGGTCATCTTTCATGGACCTCCTAGTTGGCAGACCCCCTAGGGTCCACAGACAAGACATTGAAAACCACCACCTTAAAGAAAGAGTAGCTTTCCTCTCAAGCCTTTGCCCCTGCATAACTCATTCAAGGTGAACAAGGACATATGTGCAGAATTCAAGAAGAAACCACACAGGGACAAAAAAGGTAAAGACCTTTTGTTTGTAATCCTGATTACATGCCTAAAAGGAAAAGATCCATATTCTCTATTGTAGATCAAAAAAAGGGTTGAACATAATCTGTATTTTCTACTCAAATCACACATCCAAAACTTCTCCAAGAGCTTACTGATGCATGTGCAAAAACAAGCAAAAGAATTTAGTTAGCATAGCCTTAACTAAAGTCCTCAGTGGCAACCTACAAGGAAGAAGATTTTAGACTAAATGAACGTTATTAGGAATCGCGGTTCTTTGGACTCGCTCTTACTGTTGTTAAATTTGAATTATTTCAATTAACATCTACTAAATGCTATTTGCATGTATAAGTGTACGTGTGCAGAAGGCATTTTCCCCCACTTATATGGATTGAGAACCAAAATGCGAAGAGGGAGGGGGAAAAGGATCCTCCCATATTTTAGCCAATAATCTAATGGCTCAGACACTTGCCCAGGGAGACCAAGGTTCTAGGATCCCCATGCCAGGAAGGGGTTAGAGCCTATATCTCCCACTTCCCAGCAAAGTGCCCTAACTCCAGGGCCTGGGAGAGGGAGTTCTGGCTCTGCCTAAAATTAAGTTTCTACATTTGGTGTTTAATAGATATCAGATGAAGTGGGAGGCAGGGCTGAGGGGCAGAAGCTAGGGCCCCTTTACTTCCAAGACAATTTCTATTTCAGTGAACTAGTCAGGCTCCCTCCTGGCCCAAAATACCTTTCCCCTCTGTACCAGCTTCAACAAGACTAATGGAGGGCACTGCAGCATGACTGGTAGAAATAGGACCAAAAATCTGCTTAAACGGCAAAAACATGTTAGCTGTCCTCACTTAGACATTGTACTTGGATGCCTTCAAATATAAATAAAAAATTGGGCCTACATCAATCATCTTATGTGCAGTTCTCACAACAAATGAATACACATTAATATTTTTTACATGTGGATTTAAAAAAAAAAATCAGCAAAAAGAAAGTTTAATTTAAAAGAGAAAAGAATTCAAATTGATCAAACTGACAGTCACTTAGACCAATGTAGACCTACACCCTGTCTCCAGGATCAAATGCTTAGTATACAGCATCTTATTATAGTTAATAAATCTAGCTTTGGGAGCAGGTTTCATTACAAAGAAGTCTATCATTTAGTTACCAAATTATTCCTACCTGGTTTACCAAATGGTCTCCAAGGTCCGGGTCTTGAGTCATCGCCACGTCTGGGACCTCTGTCATCATCCCCTCCACGCCACGGACCCCTGTCGTCATCACGTCTTGAGAGTCGGTCCTCATCTGAACTACGCCAGGGCCCTCTGTCTTCATCTCGTCTCAATATTCTGTCCTCGTCCAGCCCACGCCTGGGACCCCGGTCCTCGTCCAGCCCACGCCTGGGACCCCGGTCCTCGTCTGCAGCCCTCCAACTGCCCCTGTCCTCATCCAGGCCACGCCTGGGGCCCCTGTCCTCATCCAGGCCGCGCCTGGGGCCCCTGTCCTCATCCA
>NW_017728951.1:13480934-13503983 GCF_001723895.1 Crocodylus porosus | reverse complement strand
CGCCTGGGGCCCCTGTCCTCATCCAAGCCCCGCCTGGGGCCCCTGTCCTCATCCAAGCCCCGCCTGGGGCCCCTGTCCTCATCCACTTCACGCCTGGGGCCCATCTCATCAGTTGTTTCTGCAGGAGGACGCTCATTTTCATCAGCACCCCCACGTCTAATTGGATCATCTCCTCGTCGGAAGGGCCTTTCATCATCTCGTGCTTCTCCCCGACGCCAGTCCCTATTAACCACACAGAAAGAGTGAGTTTACATGGAGGAAAAAATGTATGCGTTAGAGTGAGAAGAAGGGTGTTGTACCCGAAAGCTTGCAAAGAAGTATTTTTCAAACTACTTTAGTTGGTCTAACAAAAGATACCAGATTCACCCAAAGAACCCTGTCTGCCTACATCCTTAAACCAACACAGCTACAACCAGCACACCTCTGTTCAAGTAATGGTATTTTCAGCAAACTGCTTTCAGATTGGGGCTGTAAAGGTATTTGCCAACCCAATGCCATCACTATTTTCAAGTTCAAGTAGCCTTATGACTATGGTAAGGAGGCAGAAGGCATCACCTGTCCACAGGCCTGGCCCCTGGAGCAGGTCTCAAGCAGCTCCCCTGCTGGTGAACTCCAGCACTACAAAGATAAGAACAGCTCTGACTTGAATTACTGCCTACTTCCAGGCTGGTTTGTGAGAATCTAAGAGCAGGAAAGGAACTGGTATCTAAGTGTATTCCTCTTAAAGCATGGCTCCTGATACCACCACACATGGCAATCCAGAAAAGCTGCAGACTAACATCTAGTTTAGAGGTGGGCAAAACGTGCCTCAGGGGCTAGATGTGGCTGCCAGGCCATTCTATCCGGCCCGCAGAGCCCCTAAAAATTTAGAAAATTAACACGTGGCCTGTGTATTGTAATTCTATGCTCACACCAGTACTTAATATGATCAACATAGCTCCTATTTTACTTATACATGCAGGTAATAACCCACAGATTTGACAACAAATAGTTTTCCTATAATGGAAAGAAAACTGATTTTCCAAAAGCAGTTTCTTCACCAGTCAGTGGTCAGGAACAAATGATAAGTTGTCATAAAGATGCAAATAGTGTGTATATGTTTTTGGAGCCCTGGGACAAGGAGATACCTGGGTTTCAGTTTCTCATGGATTGTGATAGTTTATAAAAACAGACGGTAATCCCCAGTTGGACATCCAAACTCTCACTAAAGTCAGTGAGACGTCAGGTGCATAAAAAAATCCAGAATTATGTCCATCATCTCTGACTACTAAAATTAGATTACTAATTTCTCTGTTGGGTCAAACTAAGAAGTAGTCAAGATAATATTCAATAGCCTCATGTAAGTTTTCAAAGGCTATTTTGATATGATAGGATTTGATTCATTGTGACACCATGAAAAAGGAAAGCAAAAGTTTGAATTGTTAGATGCATAGTAGCTCCTATTATTTCTCCCTTTAAGCAGCCCCGTTGAAAATTTCAGCTACCAGTGAACATGTTCAAACATCCTAAATATTTGGACATGAAAAAATAAGCAGCTTCAAAACATCCTGCCATTAAATTCTCCCCATCACGTCTTCTCATCATTTTTGATCAAAGTGGCCTTTTTTTTCCATCTTTCTTTCGGTTTGGAGCATATATTTTCAGCCCTCCTTTCAGCCATCCTGAACTTAAATCGCTTGCAAAACGCTGAATTCTGCTCCCACAAGGGTTTTGTTGGGGTTTTCCTGACATCTTTCAATTTCCTAAAGAAAAATTCTTCAACAAAGTCTTTATCTAGTCACTATCTTCCCCACTTTTTTAGTTCTGCAGCATATCATGCAAGTGAAAACAGCTGTGAACAAACTTGATTTTTAGGAAATGAAAAATCTTTTTATCAGCTGTCAATATACTAGATGTTTGCTGGTATCAACTGGATACAATTAAAATGGTTTAACTAAGCCTTGAAATTTATGCATCTTCAGTTACCAGAAAAAGAATGCATGAGAAATCATACAACTGAGTTGTCTGTTACCTTATATATCTCATCATGTTCTGCCCCCCTCCCAAATCTATGCTTCTCACACCTTTTCTCTAATTTTAGAATCTTCACAAAGGATTTTAAAAAATCCCTGGAGGCACCTTCTAAAGGTGCAAATGCTAGATAGATCTATATTTGTGGCGAAGGCAACTTGGAAAACAGCAATGGTAAAAATGTCTACAAGCTGGGCCCAAACCACATTGTGCTCAATTTCTCTATAAATACCTTTCTGGTGGTCCTCTTCTCCACTCCGATTCTGGCTCAGCACCTCTTCTCCAGCAGCTTTCACCATCTCTGTCTCCCCAGCGAGATGACTCCTATATGTACACCAAAATAAATGAGAAGAGAAAATTAGGGTGAGAAGGGACTCAGGAGGTCATCTAGTCGAACCCCCCACTCAAAGCAGGACCAACCCCAACTAGATCATCCCAGCCAAGTCTTAAAAACCTCCAAGGTTAGAGATTCCACAACCTCTCTGGGTAACCCTGCTAGTGAGTTTTTCCTAATATCAAACCTCAACTTCCTTGCTGCAACTTAGTAGCATCCTCTTTGGTAACTCTAAAATACAGAGTTGTGCACACAATTTCTAGACACAGCTTATTCACTTAACCCCATGCCATGGCATCAAGTATTCAAGTGTTACACTCTACAGGACAGCAGACTAATATGAAGTTGGCTGAGCTAAACAGTAGCCCTACCCGATTGTTATCTTGCTTGTTGTGAGAAAGCTTAAGAACCAACAAAAAACGGGGCCCCAATGTGCAAGGCACTGTACCCAGTGTTTTTGGATACCTAGAGGCTAACAAATTAAAACGTTTATTAGATCCAATGAGTACAGGATCAATTCTGTAGCATTAAAAACTGGCAGTTAGATTTTAATCCTAATGTACCAATACTTAAGTCAAAGACATTTTACATTACTACCATACATGGCAGCAGGCATCCAATGATATCGATCTTAGCCTGGTCAAAGTATTATTTATTAATTTCATGACATGACCTTCTAATAAACAAAACCTTACAGGACAAATGTCTCAAAGTACTCTAGATACAAAACTTTTTTTTTTTAAACAGGGAGATGACTAGGATGACCATATGTCCTGGACTGGCCCTAGCAGACACCAAAATTGCCCTAATAAGTTAGGTTCATGAATGGAATCCCATTACAAAGTGGACTGTTAATACCTGTGAAGTAAAGAACAAAAGGTGATTAAGACAGCCATTGACTCCTTAGCTTACTACCAGTGGTGTCCTGCATGCAGCCGGGGGGGGGGGGGGGGGCGCCCCCAGCAGGCAATATCCCATATTTCATTGTCCCATACCATTGCCCTATAGATGACCTTAATTTACCTCTATGTATTCCATTACCATCTTAATGCTGAGTTTATATAGCCCTACCCCACTATTTCACACCTACTTCCTTCTGTCCAAACTGAAATCTTAGCCTATCCCCCAGATCTCACAGATGTCTTGCCTCCAGTTCAACATGGCCCCAAATGAACTCTCAAAACCCTGGATCCACAAGTTCACTCAGGCCCATAATGTCAACATAATCCTCAATTTGGACGATCATCTATTCCTCACAATCGGGCTATGTCTAAACCTTGCAGATTCTTTCTACGTAACACCTTAAGCTCTGGTCTTCTCTACCACAACACGTCTCACTGTTTCCTTACACTCTTCTCAGTCTGAGCTCTTACCCAATACCTTGATTATAGAGTTTCTGAGGCAGGGGACATCTCTCACTTTTTTGTGTCTGTCCAGACCTAGCATAGTACATGCCCATGACTAGAACTTTTAAACACTGCAACATTGTGAAGAGCCTCTAAAATATTTCTGAGTATCTAGCACCTCAATTTACACCAACATGTATTTGTACAATTATATTAGATGCAGGTGTCATCTTGAGCTTTAGTCTGTTTTTTGAGAGATGAACACTCCTCCCTCTATCAAATAAAGGCATATAATTTCTAACTATTCTTGAAAAGAGCATTTCAGTTATTAATGAATAGAAGTTCTGTATGAGCTGTAGAAGACAATGCAAGAGCTGTCCAACTGGCAGCCCACATCCAACCCCTGGATAGTTAACAAGTTACCATTACTTGAACTCCCTGTTCAGGCACACCTCCCTCTCTCTGTTGCTCTCCTGCTGCAGCTGCCACTGAGTCTTTTGGCTCACCCTCCTTCCTCCTACTTCTGCTCTCACCCTGGGATTATATTTTCACTTTCCTTTAAGAGCTCTTGTGCTTCACAACTTCATCTTATGTCATTATGGTTTTATTTCAGAAAGGCACTTCACAAAATACACGCTGACCAAAAGAAAATCTATATCCCTTCTACCCTTACAGTCTTCAAAAATCTTGGTGCTCTGGCATAACAGTAGTTTCCTGAGGCCTCCACTGAGTGAACTGAAAATAGCTGATCTCCAACCATTAACAAAATATTTTAATTTCTCCCCTTTGGAGATATATCTCTGCACTGCTTTCATTAACACAACTGAGCTATATTTTCCACTTCTGACAAACCTTTAGCAGAGGAAAAAGTAACCAATCTGTAAACAAACCAGAACCGTTACCTTTCTTGAAAATGGATCATCAAGACCCCTTCTCTCCTCCTCTCTGCGACGCTCTCTCTCTTCAATCTCGAGTTCTCTTTGACGTTTTTTCCTCTCCACTTCTTCTAGTTTTCTGACCCGCTCCTGGTATTCACGCTGTTCTTGCTCACGTTTCTCACGTTCAATACGTTCCTTCTCTTCACGCTCTGCAACAAGAATGTGTAAAACATTTTTCTTTCAAGAAAGTTTAAATACACAATAAAGCAAGTCCTCTCTAATTGTTTAGAACGGAAGGAAGAGAGGATTCAATCTCCTCTTCACACCCAAAAGCCAAGGTAAGCATTTTAGGGTTTATGAACAATGGCATTCCTCTTTTGTAACCAAGTAACTCTCAAGTAAAAGAAAAACATAATGGCTTATGTACAAAATGACTGCCAGAACTCAAATTTAAAACCCAAAGGCAAAGGCTCTCTAAATCCCATTTTTTCATGTTCTTTCACCACGCACCATTCATCCACATGCCTCAGCTCACCCACTCGCCCTTCACACACCTGTCTCTGTTTTTCACTGTGTGCGAACATAGAGATACTGCCAGAAGGTTGGTTGGCTGCACAGTTCAGTTCACAAAATGCAATGGCTGATAAGGAATAATGAACCTTCCTACTCAGAGAGAAACTGTCTCCAACATGATAGAATAGGGCAATCTAAAACTGACACTAAGTTTTCGCGGTGGTTCAAAGAGAGATACAATTCTATTCTGTTCATTCAATCCAAGTGTCTTAACTTTACCTTTAAGCATCTGCTCCTCTCGCAGTCTCTCCTCTTCTTCCTCTTTTTCTCTGTAATAGGTAATCCGCCTCTCCTCTTTGCGTTGTTTTTTGCGTTCCTCCAAACGAGTATGCCTTTCTTCTGCTAACCTGTCTTGGAACTGTTTCAATTTTTCCTAAAACACATGAAGAGCAGGAGTAAAACCAACAGTCCTTAACTTCTCGTAGCTTCAGAGTTGCTGAGGTTACTGACTTCATCAGATGCCAGACACACAAACATGTTGTAACTTCTTGACTTCACACTGATAATACACGACTGTGTCAACATGTTTTGCTACAGTCATCCTTTTTTCCTATCTACTAGCCATTTTACAAGCCAGTAATTCATTTCTGCAAATTAGAAATGAAGCAACACAACTCCTACATATGAGAAGAATCAGATAGTGGTTTGATTGCTGCTCATCTTGAAGGAATTACATTTACTGCCACAAAAATCACATAAAGCCAGTTCTTCAGAGTACAGAGATTTTCAATATTACCCCAAGAAGTTTTGTGATTCTGAATTATAGCCTGTGTATTATTTGTGGCCCAAAAGAACTAACTAGTCACATGGTTCTGGCTCCCTCATCTCCAGCTCCATACTGCATTAAGAGCTAAAATACAGCTTTTAATGCTTACTTCGCCTGCTAAATGACTGTATCACCATGTCAGTGATGGTGCTTAGGAAGGGATATGGGTCCATCTTCCAGATAGTTTTGTGGACATCTCTCCTTCCAGCCCTACTCTTAACATAACCTGCAATGAAAGATAATGAAATGTAGACAAAGGCTTTGGGATATGATAACTCCCTTGAATTATAAAACTGTTCTGCTTTAATGTTACATTGTGGCAGCCATCTTTTTCTTTTAAAGGTTTAACACACTAAATTTGGATTATCCCCTGAAACTTCATGATGAAACTCTTCTGGACAGTCAGAAAGAGAGCCAAGCACCAATTTTGTCTATTAGTAGCATAAACTAAAACTACTTTTTTCCCCCCCAGCTGCATACACTAACTCATTCATCCTTTTCACGAGGAACAGTAAGGATACAAATCAAGTCTAGTACTTCATGGAAGCATTTTTACAACAAGCACAGAGGATCTTGTTCACCTCATAAATTGATCGCCGTGCTGTCTTGAGCCTATCTACAAATAAGTCTCTATCTTCCAGCATCCTTGATAGTCTGTTCTTATGCTCAAGGGCTTTCTCACGTTCCAGCTGCAGAGTGGTGATCTGTAAAAATACAAGTAGTAAACGATGATAAAAAACTTTATTACTTTTTTTTCAATACGCATAAACCATCACTGAAGACAGCATATCATCAGATAGCTGCCTATTCTCTCCACCTCGGCTGAGGCAAAAGGGTATTGCTGTCCACCCGTAAGAAGCTGAAAACCTCCACATCATACAAGCCAACAAATACAGCTCTTATACAAATTATTAAATGATTCTGCCATTTGAAATGAAAACTCCTTACCCTTTCTTCTTCCTGCTGCTCCCACAGCTCCATATCATGAACCCTTTGTTCTTCATAGGCACTCTTTATTAGAGGAATTTCTTCTAAGCGTTTTGCTCGTTCAAAATAGTCAATCTAAATAGAGAAATATATAAATATGTATGTAATTTTAACCTATCTTATGTAAAGCAGCACCAAACCTGGTATGCTAAAAATATTTGTACTTCACAGATTTGCTTCTCCAGGGGTGCACAGAGCAGCAGGACCCACTCCCCCGCATCCCGGACCAGCCTTTCACAGCTCTGTCCCAAGCCCTGCCTGGGCAGCGCTTACCCCAGATCCACTCCCATGCTGCGGTTGCGCGCACGCACACGGCATTTATCAGCAATGTTATCAGTCACATCAGCCAAAAAAAGCCAACCGCCAATTATGTCAATTTTCCTTCCATTGGTGCTGATACAATATGCGCCGAAGTGTCAGTGCACATTTGTATGTGGACAGTAAATCAATATAAGCCTGCTTTTATCGGTTTATAATTTGCCCCAGTGAATGCACAGGGGCAAGGCAAACAGATAACTGTATTAAAACCAATATAACTGAGTACACAAGCAAATATAAACAGAGTTTACAACAGGTAATTATAACTGTATACGTTTCTGTGGAGACAAGCCATGCCTCTCACCACTCTGTACCACTGGTTCTCAAATAGGGTGCCATAATTCCAGCCCTGTGCACTTCTTTTCAGGAGGCACATCAGACATAACCTGAGAAGCAGCTGCAGCAGAAAGAAGTACATTATGCAGACAGGCATGTTTCTGCTGAAGCTCTTCTTGATTCAGCTCTGATGTGCCTCCTGAAAAAGGAAGCATGTAGGGCAGTTTCACCCCGAGGTGGCAGCAGCCTGGAGACAGATGCCGCTTCCATTAGGCAAAACAGTTCGATACACCTCCATTTCGAGGAGTCATTATGCAGGGTTTCACACTCCTGCCAGAGCTATTTCCAGACCTGGCTCTGCAGAAGCTGTGCTGTGCTCTGGTGTGAATATTATTATTTAATCAACTGCCTCCAATTACTTTAAAATAAATGAATTCCAATATGCATACTATAGTATTATAATATGCACAATATTTATTTTTAACATTTTTGGAGGGGTGCCTCGAGTCTAAAAAGATTGAGAACCATTGCTCTATACCTTCTTCTCCTGATTCTTCAGACGTTCTTGGAGTTCTTTCTTTTCCTTCTCCAGCTGTTCAACCTGTTTAGCCATAATGAAGTCAGGGTCCAATTCTTCAAGATCCTACAAACCAGATAAAGATAATTAACAGAACAGAAAGCAAATGCTGGTTTCCTAGCATGAATGCAGCTTCCTCTATTTACTTTAACTTTTCTGCAGTTTATCACTTAGTCTTCAAACTGGCTGATAATGGAAACATTTTAGGCTTCTGTGAGTGTCTATTGTACAACCTGTATGTTACTTTTAAAGGCATCTAATGGACACTAATCTGAATTTTAAGACAGAGCCCAGACATCACACAAAGGACCTGGATGTCGATGTCAAGTCTTTTTTGCTACGTAAACAGCTAGACAGAGGAAGTCGTCAGACTCCTCTCAAAAAATGCCCTTCATTCCTACTAGAACACAGCTTCTAGTCAAGCTCAGTGTTCAGTTTTACTCCAGAGGTTGAGCAAAATCAGATATTTAAAATCGCCCAAATGCAGTCTCATTTTTAAATGGGAAAATGATTTTCTTGCATATAGCAATGAGAGAACAAAGCAGATGGAGAACATGAAAGTCAGTTGTTCAAGCACCTAGAAAAATTTGATACGCCAAAGAATTGCTTACTTCAATATCAATATCTTTGAATGCCTTGGCTCCCAGTTCAGTCTTCTTGATCTGTTCCAACCGTTCTCTAACAGTTTTCTTTTTGATTTGTTCATGCTCCTGCAGAATACGCTCCTTTTCTCTCTCCTTTGCCTCCTGGCGCAGCCTTTCTTCCTCAGCTTTACGAACTTTTTGTAGTTCAGCTTCACGTTGCTCCAGCTCTTCTTTTTCACGCTGAATATTTAGACTTTCAAGACGCTCCTTTCTCTCTTCTATAGTTTGACGACGAGCAAGGATACGTTGATGCTCTTTCCTTGAATTTTTTAAGTAAGCATTAACAGCCATCTGATGTTGCTCCTCCTTCTCTTGCTAAATGAAAATGAATGGATGAGTTAAGAACAAGAGACAGCAAGCATCTCTTTAAAAGGGATCAGTCATGAAAAAGTTAAAACACTGAAACCAAGACTTCAAGATTAGGCTCTAAGGTCCTTTAAAGAAAATTGTCCACAACCCATTAGCCAAATATCATAACAAAATTACGTTGTTTTAAAAACATTACAAATGTTAGATAGAAATGTTTTAAACTAAATGCTGAAGAGTATGCTCAGCGAACATAAGTTCTGGGTAACTTCACAATATGTATTTTACATAGTGAATTGGAACGTGATGTTGCCACGCATCATATTGAAACTATTTGTACAATAACACTAAACATTTCAACCAGGATCTATCAGGTGCCAGTAACAAATTAGATTATTAGTCCTTTTTTTCAATTGACTTTTTACCTACAGGAAAAATACTTGACGAGAAACTGGCAACTTTTCCTAAGATTGTTAAAAATGAAATATATTAAATACCACTATCATTATTTTAACTTTCGCTGTGCATGACTGGGTCTGCGTAGCAAGTCATAACATAAGAACTTGGAAGTTACAGATGGCATACATAATTAGATACCCATTGGAATAGCTAGGGAGACCCCTATTGACTCAACTAAGCTTTGGAACCAATCCTGAGAAAGCTATGAAAAGGTTACTATGCAACCACTACTAGTACTTAAATATGCAAGCAGCCATCTTTAACGTTTTGCAGTTACATGCAGATGAAACAGCATAGATAAAAGGACTCTACTGAACACAAACTCTGAAGGCAGCACATTGCTAGGACAGTACGTATTAATACTTTACATTCCAAGAGCCATCCCTTCTCAAAACATTACTGCAAAGCAAAAGTACATTTGCCATTTACTTCTTTTTGACCAGTAAACACTAACTCAAAAGCAAGAATATCGGCAATATCGGGTTTTGACTCGCCACTTTTTTGTATGAAAAACTTTGGAGAACCTGGAAAGACGTGATATCACAGGTAGAAGCTGAAATTCAACTAATAGTCACCATCCCCAAGGGGAGGAGGAAGGAAGCCAATTTTTAGGCAGCAAAAGCTTTAGCTCACAGTTTCTAGGTTCTGTTGCGAGACTGCATTCCACGTCTGTCACAATGACAATTCCGAAGAGCAATCTGATACAATACGTGCAAAAATTCAGAAAAATGATTTTTTTCTTCACAAAAAAACCCCTGACAAATCTCTCCCTGGAAATCTTAATTCTGTCCCTCATGCACACACTGACAGAGTCTTTAATAATGTGACCACACAAGAACTGACTGGCTGCATTTGGGAATTGCTAGCTTCTCTCATGCTGCAAGATGGAGAGGGCATTGCTGGAAGTCAGGCTGACACCTTCCTTATGTTTTAAAATACTACACTCTTAGTTTCTTATGTTTTCAATCAATTCAAAAGTATTCAAATATCACTCATTATAACTATTAAAAACAAATGCCACAGTGCTAAGGAATGTAAGAGTAGCTGCTAAGGAACAGGAGGAAGAGACAGAGCAACACAGTACTAAAAAAGAAAAAAAGAACACAGTCAAAATTTTGACTAATCAAAACCTAGCAGAGCTTCTTTAATGTAACTACTTATAGACTGCCTAATGTGTCATAGGAAAGCTAATGCTGAGGAAGTACTCACAGCTCCAAAACAATTATATCGGGCTAACCCAGAAAATCTAGTGCAATTACAGGGGTGGAGACAGCATTCTTTCACTGTCTCAGTTGCATAAAATACATTTAGCTTTTCCCACGAATAATCACATTACAGGTTTCCTTTGCTTTATGCTGTACATGCGTTCCTAGAAAACAGTGCATAACTCAAATTTGCATACAGGGAATCCACTTTACAATGTAACAAATAGAGATATGTTGAAAGATCTCGACTGTACTGACCCCCAGACCCATTTCTACCGCTTTTACAAGACAATTTTGGTACTCACCAACAGCAGACAGTGCACACAAGCACAGGGCACTATCATAATGGAGATGGCAACAACAGAAATACATGTCAGACAACGAGTGAGGAGCACAGATCCACAATGCAGACTATATTTTGGTGCACATCACTCTACAATGCACTGTACAGCTGTACACTGTACATCACTCCCACAATGCAGCTCTCTGCGGGCTTCCACCACGCCGATTGCATGAGAGTGAATTTATCTTGCATATAACAAATTTTTGCTATAAAAAGGGTCATCACATAAGAGCAAATTCACACAGGCAGAACTCTCATAAAGCGAGGGAAACCTGTACTTCTACATTAAATCTGTACATATTGAACTTGATCAGCTGATTTGTCTGAAGGGGACTGGCAGCAATAACTACATATAGTCATGTTGCTAATTAACCTCCAATAGTTTTTTTAGCACATCAGAAATAACACTGCTCATCACTATTCTGAAAGCAAGTCAATGAAATGTGCATTTGATTTGGCAAGAAACAGCTGTACAGAGGTTGTACAAGGATATCAGGTATGCATTACACTATTTTGTTCATGAATTAACAATATTTGTTGAAGTTTTCCAAGTTTAAAAATACTTACCAACAAGTGAGGGGGTTTAATAACTTCAAGAGCCTTAGCAAGAGCAGAAGACATAGCGGTGAGCTGATTTCTAATTTGCTCAGAAGGCATGCTTTGCAGCTGAGGACCAAGTGGAGCATCTTCTCGAGTAGAATAGTTCAAATCTGATCCAAAACTCAATTTTCGAGAGGTATGATCAAGGCGAACCTTTATGTAAATTAAAGAACCCCATGATTAAGAAGGTGAATAGGACATCACTGTGCACATCTACACGTGCAAATATTGCTGAATGGGTTTACTCCAGAGTAAATTACTTCAAAGTAAACCCACCTTGGGCAGGCATCTACATACGCATCCATTTGGGAGCAGAATTGCTGCTCCTGGCAGCAGTCTGTTCCTGCCCCTGCACTGGCCCCCTGCAGCAGCTAGGGGGAGCTCTAGGCTCCCTCTGGGTGCTAGCCCAGGGGCTGACAGGGAGCACAGGGCCAGGAGAGCCGTCTCCTGGAGGAGGTGCAGAATTGTTTCTCTGAGCTGCAGGTCCCAGCCAGCTCTGGGCTGGGCAGGAAACTCTCCCTGTACAGGGAGCTCCCTACCCCTGCAGCAAGAGAACATTGCCCCTGCCCAGGTTCCAGTGGCATAAATGTTTTTTATTTATGAAGTGCACTCCTCTGTTACTCTAGGTAAGCAAATATTTTTTTATTTATTTTTTTAAATCAATTGATTGACATCACTTGCACCACTTACAATGATTACTTCTTTCCAGTCCACCAGCATCAAGCCTGTCTTATCTAAGTGGATCATCAAGCTAGCTAGCTTTCATCCAGCCCCACAGCTTGTTCAGCACAAGGAAAACTATTAATACATGCTTTTACAGGAGGGTATTTATAACACTTACTTGCAAGTCACAGTGTCTGGCTGCATCTACAATAGCACGTTCCAGCTGGAAAGCATCGACAAAGGGAACAAGGGTAGCCAGACGAGAAAAATCGATGGTTTGATAAATTTGGGCCACCTGCACAAAAAAAGAACATTTAGTCTCTTGCCCATTAAAAATGGAAATATAATATATTAAAATTGCTGCACATGTTGTAAAGCTAGCCTAATAAAAGATAGGTAGGTAACAGATCATCAAGATGAGATGAATTTACATTTTATCTAAGTTCCTTTAAGATTTTCTTCCTGGACTTTATTCAAACTTTATTCAGGAAGGTCACATGATCCTATACTATTTGTCTGAAGGAGACTGACAACAGTAGCTATATGTAGCAATGCTGTTAATTAGCCTTCAACTGTTTGTTTAGCACATCAGAAATAACACTGCTCACCACTTGCGAAGAGGGCAGGTCAATGAAATGTGCATTTGGCAAAACAAGACAAAGAAAGAAGCCTACTAGAAACAAACAGATATGATAAGACTTCAAAGATAAAGAAATAAAAAGCCTATACAAAATACATACCATACTATGCAGCCACTATTAATAAGACATGCTAGAGTTGTGCCTAATAATTTAATCCAAAACAAAACATATGGAGGTAGGAAGCATGTATGCTGGAAAACTCTCCCCCAATGTCATATTAAATATTCAAAGAAAAATTTTTCCTTGGACATCAAAACTTTTAGTTAAACACCGATCCAAAGCTTTCCCTAAACTATACAGCACTGTGAGCATGCTCTCTGTTTGGCCATACCTGCTGCAGGAGTCGAAGAATGGTGTTGTTTTGCAGATGTGGGACATAGAGCTGCAGTTCAGGTTCCTTTTCAGCTTGATCTTTCACCCAGTTCAGGACCTGCATAATACCCAGATTATTTTATCTAAGGGTCCAAAAAAACCATTCAGCTTGACAAAGTGAAACAAATGACACTCCAGAATAAGCTCAATTTTACAACTCATGAAGTAAGGTGTACCTATCAAAGATTCTGTACTAAGAGTCTTTTCAAAAGTTCACTGCTGTTTTTTATATAATAGGCACTCAATAGGTTTTGCACAAAAGTGACTGACTGACTACCTTAATCACACTGCTAACTTTTCTTGTGTTATTTGTTAGCCTATCAAATATCTTTGTTCTCACAGAAACAGAGAAAAACCATTCTGTGCTCCAGGATTTGTGAAAATTAGACAAATTCTGCTTACTAAGCATGTGTTGACTCTTAGGATAAGTACAGTCAAAAAGCCAAATTCGTCTTTGCAAGTTAGTTCAAGCTCCACAGACTGAACTGATACGCAAATGAACAGACATTCATTTTTATTCCAGAAATGCCGCAACATGCCTGTAGTAGCTCAGGCCAGAAGCGGGGGCAGGGCGGAACAGGCTACAGCATGCTTGGCTGGAGCAGACAGCTTAAGCCAAGTCTAGCCTGCCAACCTGCAAAGAGGGTTTGCAGGGGAGGTGCAAAGCATCCTGGGATGCTGGAGAACTGTGAGTTTAATTGAATCTGAAAGGGATCTGGAAGAGAAGTTCAATAAACCAATTTAACCTAAATCAGTTAAGTCCGATACTACATCCACCCAGGTTTATTTTGAACTGGTTTTGCCCACTCTGGAAGTAGTCTTCGGGCACCAAAATTCTGTTGTGTCACAGATATGAACCAGTTTCCAATCACCTATACCAGTTTATATGTAATTTCTGTCCTTAGCCATTCTGTGCCAGACACAAACAGCTGTTTCAGACTTTCCCTCTCCCCCAGAGTTGAAATTCAGAATCTCTTTATGATGGCAAGAAAGAGAGTCACCAACAGTTCAATCAACTACCTCCCCCCAAGGTCACTTTCACCACCAAAAATTTCCCATGCTGGAGCAAATTTCAGTGTTCAGATAATTAAAAAAAATATATAATTACAAGTGTTGAGGGAGCTGAGAGGTTAAAATTGCTTTTAAAGACTACTTGATGCATCATTTACAGTGATGTGCTCGTATAACAGTATGCAATAATGGACATGGCCAAGTGACATCCATAACCCTGACCAATGATAAACCAGATGACTTTTATAACAAATTAATATTTATATGAACCAACTACACAAACTAGTGATTCTCCATATGCAGCTACAGGACTTACCTTGGTTACACGGGTACACAGCTTTAGGGGGTGGAATTCTACTTCAAGCCAATTGTAAAGTTCCTTCACTTCTGGGACTACATATTGCACCACGTTGAACCTTACCTGGAACCAACAAAATCAAAAAAATATTTTCTCAAGATAAATACTTCTTTGATCAATTTGACTTTATATCCAGCAGCTTTGTAGCTAGGAAGTAAAATAAGTAACATACTTGCCTCAATATAATGTTTAATTAAAGTGTTTATGATTTATGGAACAATTTCCATTTACAAATAGAGGATCAAACGAAAAAGCTTTAACATACTACATTGCAAACTGTTGTTCCGCATCCTATGACAGCTGCTTTAGAGACAAAATATAAATTTAGTTAACCCCTTCCACCAAACACTTTTACTTACCATATCATTAATAAGACTGACACGTGTAGGTGGGGCCTGGAGGCCCAGCAATGTTGCCAGACGTCGCTGTTTTTCAACAATAATGCCGTCCATATCCAGAAGACGAGCAATATCTGTTCGCTCAGGAGTTATAGGGATTGACAGTGTGGCCAGAAGGACTCTGGTAGACATCCTGTTAATGAAACATGATCAGAAACCATCAACAGTGAAAGAATCATTAATTACTAAGTTTCTAATAAATTCAAATTGGAGACAGAAGCACCCAATCAATGCAAGAACAAAGAAGCAAATTATTTATTCTTTCAAAACTATTCCACGTCAAAATAAAAGCAACAGCAGAAAACAAAACACCTTGGCACTTCAGTATTGGCATTCAGTACATGAGAATTTATGTAACACTCCTCTTTAAATACCAAAATGCTATACAATACCCAAATAATAGGCATGTAGCTGGAACCATTTTAGTCTAATTTTGCAAAACAATTCACCATTGGCATTGCACAATAACACTCCTCACTGACTGGAAGGCACGGGAACCAGGCATGAAGACCAGTGGGGTAATTTCTGAAGTCACCACTGCTAGGCACGGTAAGTTTGTGATCTAGAAATGGCTGCAGACACTTAGGGACTTACTCAGATTCGCAATCAGCAGAAACAGAATTCAGGAAGTCCCGCTGCTCTCTGAATTTATAATCTTTGTTAAACGTCCTCCTTACGCAAGTTGTTCGAGGCAGTCAGTACTTACTCCTTTAATAAAGGTTGCTTACATCTGATGCCAACCCTCTCTCAAACACATATTCCATCTACTTCTTTTCAGACTTGATTTAATTGATTTTTGCTCAAGTGTTTAAAATAAGGAGCTAGGAATCAGACTAAGCATCTTTCCCCACCTTTGCATCTCCTCTTGTGTGAGATTCTTTCTCATTTCTCTTGACAAATGATAAAGTCGATGAAGTGTGGATGCATGGAAGAGAGCATTTCCAGATTTCCAGAAAACAGTTGAAACTTTGTGATAGTAGTTTGCCATTAACTGGGGTTTGGGTGGTTTCTTAGACAGAGAAAAGAGCCCATGAATATCCTCCACTGCCTTGAAAGCTTCCTAAAAAAAAAAAAGAATGATTTTTTTTAAATAAGTTATTGCAAACAAATAAAAAAGTTATAAATTTGCATTCGCCAAATCATTAATTCCAATACATAGCTGGTAATTAAAGTTGTGCATATGCAACTCTACCACCCACACTGAACTAACTACAAATCCTATACATTTGTTTCCTAAAGGTGGGCAAAAAAATCAATTTTGGACCATTTTGATGTTTGGGAAATTTGTTGCTCCCTGACCCGGCATGAAACCCCAACAATTTTAAAATTCTTCTGACCAGTTCTACTAGCTGACTTTCACTATCTCTACACAAAACCAGGACACCCATCAGATGTGTAAACAACATCTCAAGAAAGTTTAAAGCACTCTCAGAAATTACTTAGATTCACCATACTATAAAAGGACCTATGAACCCCTAAAAAGGAAACAACTGAAGACTCACAACATTTGGAAATGGCATTAAGACAAAGTAAAAACCCTTACATTTGGAACTGTTTTCCCTTGACAGCACTAAAGAAATAAGCCTCTTGGAGTAGTTTTACTGTCACATGTTAGCAAAGGCTCTAAATAATCACACTTCTGGGCCTTACACAGAAGTACAAAAAGGGACCTCCATCATAGATTAAGGTCCCTACTGAGTGCGTATAAAGTGATCTGTAGCTATGGAAAATGTAAATCTTTGAAGGTGAGAGGATTACCTCTTTTGATTTCTCACCCATTTCTGTCATCAAACCAGTGCTCATAAAGAAAAAATTATTACTGGTAGTAGCTTGTTTTAAGTTGCTGCTTCTATACAACATTAAGAACACTAGATATTTGATACTCAATATGGATATATACATATAGATTCAAGATAATAACATTTAAATCTATATCTCTGTATCTATATCTATCTATCTATCTATCTATCAAAAAGTTATCCTTAGAGTATGCACAATGGAATAAATTCATGCCAGTTTGGCACTGAAGCTTCTAAAGACTTTGGAATCATGGGTCTACATACAAATACAAAGTCCTGATATATACCTGCCATAGTTCCATGCTAATAGCACTGTCCAGTTGTACCAGCCTCGTTTCCAGGTGCATAGACTGGCTCTCCGGATTATTGAGGTTGATTGCTGTACTTTGGTTATGATGGCGTTGGATCTGCCCTAGATGCATTCTCAGGTTATCACAGAGTTTACGGAACTCGGCCTTACGAGTGTACTGCAAGCAGAACTTAAAAGCTGTGAAAATAAATGATGTACAAGGTGAGTGGTATTGAATAAGGATTTTTAATCTACCCACTGACTCAAACTGCATTAGAACATAAAAGTCAAGTTGTTCAAACAACCTTGATTAGTAACCCAGGTCTCCAATAGCCCATGCAGAGGTGAGCTGCCAGGGATTTTGCCTGTGTAGCTCTCCAGCCAGGTGGTCTGGAATGCATTCATGCATGCCCCAGCTCCTGGGCTGTCTTCTAGCAGTAGGAATCTCACATAAATTCTTACCACTAGGTACAAACACCTGTCCACGGCCTCAGTCTCATCATAATTTATATTTCACCCTATCATTTTACCTTGTTGTGCAATATCATGGTAGAGGCGTTCCACTCTAGAATTGTTTCGAAGAAGGTCCAAACACTGTCTGTATGATTCCCATAGAAATTTAACCCAAGGTGTCAAAAGCAGGCGATCAGTACGATCTTGAGTGTCTTCCCCACTTACAGCACTTAAGAGAACACTACAATCAAGAATAAAAAAGCAATGTTAGTTTTCACAATTCCTATCTTCTCATCTCACTTCCTCTCTTACAAGAATCTACAAAAAAAGCCAAAAGAACCTGAACAGCTACCAAAAATGTGGTTATAACCTTTTCCACATTGTCCTAAAAGGTTGACCATCATGAAAACTTGAAAAAATAATTCTATGCGGGTTCAGATTCAAACCTAGATTAATTTTAGGGTACACCCTACAAAACTAAGTTAGAAGTCTGCCTAGCAGTCAGGAAGACCCAGGTTTCCTTGGTTTTTTGTCGTCCCTCACAGCACTAGGCAGAAGTAGACCCTTTGAGGTTCTCATCTACAAATTACTACCTGCTCCCAACAAGACAGGAATAGACTGATCCTACACTACATTCAAATATCTGGTATTTGGTATTCTTTTACTGGTACATATTTCTTCCTTGACTTGCCCGCAATACTACTAGAGGGACCAGCAGCTTCAGGACTGCCTCAAGTCTTTTTAATAATTTTAATATCTACTGACATGTAGACAACATAAAAATGTATACTGTGATGTTGCTTAAGGAACAGAATAAACCAAATTCAACAATTTCCACAACAGGTCATCAGCTTTACCCATAACTCTACGCAATACGAAAAGGTACATTCCAAAAAAGTCTAAAAGATACACAGTGACAATTTTACTATCTGCTTACCCACCTTTAAGCATACTAAAAACAGAAATGCAAATAAGTTGTGAGAATACAAGATAAATGTATTTAATTTCAGGATTATTAAAACAATTATAAAAATGCGAAAAAATACCTGTATGTAAATCAAAATTAAGCAACTATGCTGCCTACCTGGCAAATTCCATAACCAGCATTACTGAACACAAGTGTTTATGATAAAATAGAATTTGTATAGTTGGGATAGAGTTAACCAAACTATAAAATCCAAGACATTCTTGATTGGGTAAAAACTTGTATAACTCTATCCCAAACACACAGTTCATCCAATAAAAGTTCTCACCCTAAGAAACCCTAGTGTCAGAGATAAAATGAGACAGTATGGTCAAGCAGTTTAATGTTTAGATTACTTGAATTAGATTCCCCCTTACACAGAAATGTAGGACTGGGAGGGACAGGGATCTCTTGCATCAGAGTCCAGGCCCTTGCTATCATGTAATTGTTTTCAAACACTGACTAAGCTCCACGGTATGCATATTTAGGGTTCTTGCCCCCACTACTCCTACAGCAGAGCTGTTCTAGAGCCTCTCACACGTATACAGTATAGGCAACCCCCGTTTAACACTGTTTCACTGACTGCTATTTCGCAATAATGCTTATTTTAAATTGATACCTGATTTCACTTAGCACTCAGTTTCGTTATAACGCTCATGGGTGCCATCTTGGGTCATTAAAAACAACTGTGGTCACCATCTTGGGTTGTCAAATACTTGAGGTTTCATTTAATGCTCATTTTGCTTAACGCTCGGTTTTTCAGGAACCAATTAAGAGCACTAAGCAGCAGTTGCCTATAATTATTAGGCTTGTGCAAATAGGGAAGCATTTGATTTGGATTCCAATTCAGAGGACAGCGATTCAATTCTGAGATTCAGATCACTGTCCTGAATCATTTCAGCCAAATTGGCTGTGGAAGATTTGATGCCGATTCGGTGATTTGGATTGGCCGGGGAGAACCACAGAAGCAGCCCCCAGTGGCTGCCCTGCCCAGCCACATCCCCCGACTAGCCCCAGCCTCCCGGCATTTAAAAAAAAAAAAGAAAAAAAAACCCTGCACTCACTGGCAGCAGAAGCAGCGATTGAGGCCTCTGGGCACTTCTGGCAGAGCCACCCCCCCACCAACCCACGCAGCATGGGGCAGCAGGAATCACACCCCCGCCTGGCACCTGCGCAGCAGCTGCCCCATGACATGGGTGCAGCATGGCTGCACAGGGTGCTGCACATTGTCTGGGAGCCGGGACCACTGGGGCCGAGCAGTGCTGGGCTCCAGCTGACATGTAGAGCCACCCCAGCTCCTAGACACTGCGAAGCACCCTGCCGAGTCGCACTGCACCTCTGGCATGGGGCAGCTGCCGTGCAGGTGCCAGGCGGGCGAGGGGGGGGAATCCCTGCTGCCCCCCACTACCCCGCAGAACTCTGTCACAAGCACCCAGAGGCCCCAACCCCTGCTGCCAGAGCCGGTGAATATGGGGTATTTTGGGTTTTTGGGGTTTTTTTAAGTGCCAGGAGGCTGGGCCAGGCAGCTATGGGGGCTTCTCTCGTGGCTCCTCCAGCTGTGCCTGCCTCTGCCCCAGCGCAGGCGAGCCACTCTGCTGCCACTTCCCCAGCTGGCATAGCGGGGGGGGTGCGATGCAGGCACGGCTCACTCCGGGTGGCAGCACAGCACAGCCCCTGCTCCCAGGGCTGCCTCACCCGCATCATCACTGGGACCAGGGGCTCTTCCCTGCTGCCGCTTGCCCCCTTCCACCTGGAGTGAGCCATGCCAGCATCCCGTCCCCCCACCGCCCCAGCTGGACAAGAAGCAGGAGGGCAGAGCCCCCACTCCCAGCACTGCTGTGCCTGCACCCCACCCACTCCCACACTAACGTGCCCCTGCACTCCGGCTGGACAGCTTGTTCCTCCCCCAGCCCCAATCCCTCCCCGTTCCCCCAAAAGACTTCCCAGCTGGAGGCAGCTGTCAGCTGCCTGCTTAGTCTATGGCCAAATCTCCGAATCACTCGAATCTTTTCCAAAGCTTTTCTGAATCAATTTTGGATGCTTTGTATCAATTTGGAGCTTTTATTTGGTCTCCCAATTCAATTCTTGGGGTTGGGGCTTGAGTCTGAAGTGGGTGCATGTGTGCCCCCTGTACTCACCAGCAGCAGCAGAGGCAACAACGGCAGACCCTCAAAAGGTAAGTGGGGCAGGGAAGCCAGCGCAGCTGCAAAGGATCCGGAAGGGAAGTCCCCCCGATCCCTCTTAACTGAGCTGGCAGGGAGCTGTGCTCCCAAGCCGTGCGCTCTGTAAGGACGTGCCACGTTTGCACCGGTGCTCATGCAAAGCAGGCCTGTAGCAGTAGCCGGGAAGGAGTCTCCAGCAAGAGAGGAAGACTTACAGGTCCATGGACATGGTAAGAACAGAGGGAGCAGCTACTAGGGACCATGTCCTGGTGGTAAGGATGCAGAGGGCAGCCGCTGGGGACCCCGCCCTGGTGATGCCACCTACCTTGGGCTTTTCTGAGGCCTCCACCCAGACGGAGCCCATGGTGGGGTCGACGCCCACCCCCCTGTCTGTGGGGGCTGCCTGGAGGGGACACAGAGGCCGCGGGTGGGGGAGGGGTTTGGAGGCTACCTTGCCTGTCCCTTTTGTATCCGACTTCGGGTCCTGGAGGAGCAGGTGAAGGAGCTCCGGGCTGAGGTGAGCATACTACAAGGGATCAGGGCTGCAGTGGATAAAATTGACACCTGTTTCCATTCTCTGCAGGATCAGTCTTCCAGCAGACAGACCTTGCGGGAAAGACGCATAGAAGATGAATGGCAGAAGGTGACCACCAGAACCAGGGCTGCTCAGGCTAGTGTAGTGGCAGCTCCCCAGGTACAGCTGGGGAACAGATTCAAGGCCTTGGCAGCCTTGGAGAAGGTCAAAGTGGATGCCTCCAGGGTCAATGGTGCCACTCTAGGCATGGCATAGTCTGAGCAATGACAGAACACCAGAAGGAAGAAACGCCGAGTCCTCATCGTCGGAGACTCAATCCTGAGGGGAACAGAGGGTCCCATCTGCCAACCCAACCCCATGACATGGTCTGCTGCCTGCCTGGGGCTCGAATTCAGGATGTTACAAGCATGATCCCGGACCTCATTCAACCCTCATTCACCAGTACCCCATGGTCCTAATCCACATGGGAACAAATGATGCAACGGGGGGCAGTCCAGACCACATCACGAAGGACTACGAGGCCCTTGGGGCCAAGCTCAAGGAGACTGGGCGCAGGTGGTATTCTCCCAGTAAGTAGATGCGGATGGCGCCATAAGGCCTGCATCTGAGTGGTCAACCAGCGGTTTCAGAGTTGGTGCTACGAGACAGGCCTTGGGTTCCTTGAGAAAAACCCGCATTTTCACTCAGGGGGCATGCTCAGGTGGGATGGGTTTCACCTCTCCCCTAAAGGCAAGCATGTCTACTCTTCTAGGTTGGCTGATCTCATGCAGCATGCTTTAAACTAACTTCGCCAGGGGATGGGGCCACAGGGGGTCATGAGGACACCTCCCAGCCAAGACAGGTGACAAGCACAGTAAGTACCCAGGTAAGTAACAGGGGTCCAAATAGTCTTGGGATCAGGAGGAAGATGCATGCACCTATAGGAGGCCTTAAATGCCTTTACGCTAATGCTCGTAGGATGGGGAACAGCAGGAGAAACTTGCCCTCCTGCTAGCTAAACACAAACCTGGACATAGTGGGGCTCACTGAAAGCTGGTGGGATTCAACCCACGATTGAGTGGTAAACATCAAGGGCTACACACTGTTCAGGCAGGATAGAATGGGGAACAAAGGTCAGCTTGCAGAGGCAGTTAGCTCAAGGGACGTGGTCGTCATGGGTGACCTAAACTACCTGGACATCTGCTGGGAGGAGTCCTCACATAGGTTCCTAGCAAAGATACAGGACCTCCACCTAACCCAGGAGGTGCACAGCCCCCCAGAGGAAATGCCTTGCTAGACCTGGTCCTGGCCACAGCTGACGACCTGGTGAGGGGACTGTGGGCTCTTGACCACCTGGGTGATAGCGATCATCACCTACTGGAATCCAGTGCAGGCTGTCAAAGGCCTGCAGCACGGCAGCACCCCTTAACTTCAAGAAGGCCGATTTCAATGAGTTAAGGAGATTAGTCGGGAGGCACTGAGGTCCCAGAGGGTAGGGGAGTTGGGAGCCCAAGACAAGTGGTCGTTCCTTAAGGAAATGATCCTCCGAGCCCAAAGGGTGACAGTCCCAATGCGAGTCAAAGGGGGCACAAGTGCTCAAAGGCCCCCATGGCTCACCAAAGGCATTCAGGAACGTCTAAAGGCTAAAAAGGAGGCATACACCCAGTGGAAGGGAGGGGCCATCACCAAGGATTATTATACCTCCATTACTCGAGACTGTAGGGGGGCTGTTAGGAAGGCTAAGGCAGAACTAGGACTAGCAACCAGGATCAAAGATAACAAGTCCTTTTTAAAATACATAGG
>NW_017728951.1:13471315-13478935 GCF_001723895.1 Crocodylus porosus | reverse complement strand
TATACTTGAAGAAGGACTTTTTGTTATCCTTAATCCCAGAAGCTAATCTAAGCTCCGGTGCTGCTTCAGCCTTCCTTACCAAATCCCTACAAGCTTGGGTCAGGGAGGTGTACTCCTCCTTGGTCCCTGCCCCCTGCTTCCACCGCCAGTACGCTTTTTTCTTTGCCCTCAGGCCAGCCTGGATATCCGCCCTCAGCCATGAAGGTTTCTTGGACCCTTTTCCCACCTTCCTACGCAGTGGAATTGCGTCCTGCTGCGCCCCAAGGACTGGGTAACATGGGGCCCCTGCAGGACATGCTTGGCAATCTGGTGGTTGCACCAGATGGTAAAGCTGACCTCTTTAACAAATTCTTTGCTTCTATTTTTCTGACCAGGGACCGAGACATACCCCCCACCAGACTCAGGAGAGGCACATCCAGGCCTAGGGTCAGTGAGGACCTAGTTGGTGAACCTCTGATGGGGCCGGACATGTTCAAGTCAGTAGGTCCAGATGATCTCCACCCCAGGGTGCTGAGGGAATTGGCAGCGGTCATTGCAGGACCCCTGGCATGGCCTTACAAGCACTCACGGTACTCTGGCCAGGTGCCAAAGGACTGGAAAAGGGCCAAAGTGGTCCCCAGTTTCAAAAAGGAGAGGAAGAAGTACCCGGGTAACTACAGGCCCACTAGTCTTACCTCGGTTCTGGGGAAGCTCTTTAAGAAAATTATCCAGGAGCGCATCTGTGAGAGACCAGCAGGGGAGATTATGCTTGTAAGATGAACACTTATCTAGGATAGTTTAAATCAATGACTGGCAAATTTTCAGGCTTCAAGCCAGAACAACCCAGCTCTGGTCCAACGTAGGCCAGGTCACTTGTGTGGTACATCTGTGGCTGGAGACTTTCCCTGTGCCCACACCAGGGCCAGGCAACTGGGAACTGTGCCAATGCTGCAGAGAGCTTCTTTCCTCATCCCTCTGCTCCTCAGCTGTATCCTGGGCACAGCTTCCAGGTCGTGAAGAGCTGTGTTGGGGCTAGGAAGCTGAAAGCTGCATCTATGCTGCTGCCACTTCCGCACCACAGCTGGAAGGCAGAAGTTTCTCTTCTTTTTCTCCAGCACAGCAAGCTGATTCTGCAATTCTGTTTCTCTTCTGCTAGCTAGTCTCTTCCTTTGCCTCATTCTAGTACTCATGCCCTTCCAAGGGTTAGGTTCCTCATCTAGGAGTCTGCCATCCAAGCCCTTTTGTTCAGCACATTTCTAACGTTTCCCTTCTTTCTGCACCCTCATGTCCTCAACTTCTCATTTACACTCTGCATGGTCTCCAGCTGCATCTCTAGGTCCTCAGATCTTTTCTGCAAGTTCCATCACATGACACATCATGGACTAAATAGCTTCCATTAGGTCCCAAACAACTGTCCCTGCAGCATCCTACATTTCCTTCATTAATACCTTGGTGACTGCACTCTTCTTTGTCCTTACCTTTAAATAACGCCCCCCCCAATTCCTACAAACTTTCATAAACGTCCTCATTCACTGTTCTTCATTTGCTGACTCCACTGGTCACTGCAAGCCTAATTACTAAAAATTAGATACATCATCTACTTTTATAATGTTGTATTAAAAAGAATACTAGAATATTACCTGTGCAAAAATTAAATCCACATTTAAAACCTCCAGGAGATCCACAGACTTGCCAGTTCTGCAACACTCTTCAAAGTATTACTGATTTTACTCCAAAACCCCTTGAACATAACCAACACCCAAAAGTACGAACCAAGTGTTTAGTAAGTAAAAACCTATTTTAAAATATAATTCTCAGAAGAGCTAAAATAAGCTTTATCTAAAATATATCAGAAACACAGCACTTAGAAACATAGTAGATCTGTGTATTATGATAGTTCCCAATCTATCACACTGGACACTCTCTGTACTAGGCACTGCACAAAACACAGAAGAGAGGTATTACGGTGAAAGTTTACATTTAAAGAAAGACCCCCTACCTCTCTGGAGTCTGAATATTATCCAAGTCTTCAATATCAAGCACCATCTGCTGGGATTCTTCCTTTGCAGCTTCAGTTTTCTCTTCAGCTAATTTCAAATAGGCTCGAACAACATCCTCCAAAGATTTGATGTTCACCTACATTAAAGGTAGGATATCTGAAGTGGCCTCCCTCCAAAATAGGCAGCTAATGTTTGAAGTGTAAACTCTTAGGAACAGTGCTAACACAAGATACTACTTATTACACAGATTATTGAATTCCCCAGAAATCCCATTCCCCCACTGGCAGATTCCAAACACAGGATCAACGGCCTTGATATAAACAATTACATATTTTTTAAAGATCTGTAACAGATGCCTGCCATGCTTCTACAGGTAAATTAAGGTTTCACAATCCATACCTGCTGGCAAATATTCTTGTACTGGTACAATCCTTCCTTTGCCAGGTGGCTCTTGCGAAGGTCCACACAGAGCTCCAGGTACTTCAGCATAATTGGCTCGTGGATTTTTTGCCATGTTCGATGTTTTTTACTTTTCATAACATCATAAAGAACATCAAGGGCAGGTTGTTTCTTGCCAACCTCAAGGAATTCTGAAAGTAAATTTTAATGATAAAATTATGCAAACCAAAGAACATACTCTACTTAATATACACTTTTCTGTATTGTCCATGATAATTTAATCAACTCTAAGAGTCAAAGTTAACTGAAAGTCCAACCCAGCTGACTGATCTCATTTCATTGACCAGTGAAAGTATCAGCTCATGTAACTATAGTGTCAATTCTCCTGAATTCTAATTGAAAGCAGAATTCTATAGAGCAGTGGGGCCCAACCTTTTTGGCAGGCATCCCACATCCTCCTCCAGTGCTACTCTGATCCCTTTTTCTTACTCAATCTGCTGCTCAGTTTTCTGCTCCCTGCTCTGTCTGTCAGGTGGCGGGGGGGGGATTGGGGGGCGATTAGAGAGGGGGTGCAGACACAGGGGAGCAAGGGCACAGGAGGTGGGTGTCAGGAGTCAAGCACAGACATAAAAGGGACATGGGGGATAAGCAACAGGGGTTATATGGGAGGGGGGCAACATGCAAATAGCAGGAAGGACAGGCACAGAAAGAGGCAAGGGACAGGATGGGCAGACAAGAAAAATCAACAGGGGAGGGTCTGACCCCTCACCCCCCACCACAGCAGTGGTGGGGAGCAAATTTAAGATAACTCTCCAATAATGATAACACAATTAAGATTTTCCATATACATAAACTTCCATATACAGAATCTAATTGTTATGGGGAAAGGTGTCTTCAACTAAAAAACACCTTAGATTTGGGTTAAAAAAAATGTAATGTTTAGTGAACTATATGCGCACTCAGTTCTAAAGCTAATTTCACCACAGAGGCCTGCTTAACTACTCCTCTTACCAACCTCAAAACCTAAGAGATGCAGTTATTAAGAGGACATCACACTGAAATAAGGGGTCTGATTCCCCTTACACCGTGAAGTACATTATGAAGTACGTCAAGCCGTTCAAAAGAAAATGATATCAGAGCAGCACAGAAAGCTTACCAGATACACAACCTGTAATAAAGGCAATCTTAACTATGAAAGGGCAAGAAAAGAGACCTCTGAGGAAAACAGGGAGAGGATGGAGAATAATATGGTACAGGACAGAACTGTCTAAAAAAGCAAAGAACACAGCTGAGTAAAAGCCCTAATATTTTCCATAATCCATGAAAAATGGTGGGGTCCTTACAATTTGGGGAAAAAACAACACAGGAATAAGGAATTGAAGAAAGAAAGGAATGACAGCAGTAATACACAAAAAGATTTAAAGTATCTGAAACAGGACTATGCCTGCTAAACCAGTCTAACAATGGAAGTGACTCACAAAAGAGAACATTTATTTAAGATGGGGTGGGCAAACTAGCAATCCTATGGGAAGATTACATGAAAATTCACAGGGGCACTCAAGTTTCAACAGAAACTTGAAATTGCAATCATAATGTTTTAACTAAAAAAAATTACCATGGCTGGCAGCTTTGTATGGTCAAAACTATGGTGCTACTATAATGTCGTACCCAGATTACTAAATGCTAATTAACATGTGTAACAAGCAGTGATTTTGCTTAAAAGACAAACTGGTTCCTCCAGGTAAAATGTCTGAAGGCCCCATAACATTTGGCAACATACAGCACTATAAACTTGTTTTGCAAATTTTGCTACACCCTAACATATGATTTAGACTAGGGGTTTTCAACCTTTTGGATCAGTGTACCCCTGGTGGCAGCACCAACCACCACCCCATGCCACCACCACCTCCCATAAACAGGGGAGGAGGAAAGAAGCTTGCCCTGCCATTCCCTCCATCTTCCTTTGCCAGCACCCCATACCACTGCCAGCTCCAGTGCCACTGGCCTCGCCCCCCTGTTCCTCTGAGGCAGTGGAGCACAACCATGACGGCAGGGACGGAGCAAAGGGGCAAAGCCAGCACCACTGGCCTCACCCTGCCCCTGCAGTCATGGCAGCGCTCCACACTGATTGGTTGTTCCCTAACCAATCAGAGTGCTTCAAGAGCACAGACAGATAGACTAAGCCCTTTATTATAGAAGAACTAGCCAATTGCCCATGAAGAACTGTTGGGGGGGGGGCACAGACAGAGGACTGTGTCCAGCCCCCCCACACCATGTTTCAGGTCCGGCCCTGCTCCCCCCCCAACCCTCTAAATCCGGGCTAGTTCCCACCCGACCTCCCCTTTGGGTCTGGGCCCATTTTCCTCCACTCCCCCGCTGCTTTCAATCTGGGCCCATTCCCCCTGGACTCTGGTGCCACTCCCCCACACCCACATCCTCTGGGTCTGCCTGGCCCATGTCCACCTGCCATCCCCCCCCCACTCCCTCCCAGCTGTTGGCAGGGCCAAACAACAGCTGGGCGCTGTCACCATGCCCTCCTCCCCCAAACTGGCTTTTGTCAGGGCGCAGTGACACACTCCCCGCCATCATGGTGGGCAGGGACAGAGTCTCGCATTTAGCCCTGCCCTCGCTTCTCATTCAGTTGGGGGAAGAGGCAAACCCACCTTCGACTCTGCCACTTTGGGGCCGGGCCTGATTCCCCCCCCCTTCAGGGCTGTTGTCAGTGTGTGGCAGCAGCAAGGTGCTGCCACCATGTCCCCTCTCCCACTCCCCTCCCTCCCTCTCAGCTTTAGTTGGGGCCCGGTAGCTCAAAGTCTCCCTGTGTCCAGCCCCACCCCACTTCTTGTCCTTGGCGCCACTTGAAGGGAGCAGAGCAGGGGAGCCAAGGCCAGCAGTGCTGGCCTCACCTCCACCACATGCCATCCGGTCCTAAGTGCCACTTGCAGGGAGCCTGCTATGCTCCCGCCCACCCCAAGTGCAACAGAAGAGACTGACACAGCCCCTGGCCCTGAGCCTGCAGCAGGTAGCCTGCCCTCGCCCTGCACGCAAATCCAGTGGGACAAATGCCCACCATGCCTCCCCTGGGGTTGTGCGCAGCAGCAGAAAGCTATCCCCCTTCTGCACAGACGAGCCACCTGCAGCTCCACCCCTGTGCCCTGCCCTCACTGGGCAGTACCTGTACGTGCCCCACTCCCTCCCTACTGTGGCAGCCTCAATATTCCTCCTCCCCAACCCTTTCTCCACTGCCCCAGATTTACCAGCAGCAGGCTGCTCTCCAAGCTGCCGGACTGCACTCCTCTAAATCGGCTATTGGATTGTTATCAGCCGATACGACTGGTTAACTAATCGGCCATCAGTATCACCCAAAAAAATCTTTATCGGTGCACCCCTAACAACTACTAATACTTACATTTAAATACTTAATCCTGTAATGGAATATTAGTACTTGACTGTGGATTGTGTTAGTCTTTCCAACTATATTACCTAATGAAGACACTATTAGCTAGCTAAGACAAGGGATGTATTTCTAACTACTCATAGGATTTTCTAAACAGAATTGCAAGTTGGTGAAGGATCAAATCTAGCCAGAACAAGCATTAGGAAAACTAGCAGAGATTATAGCAGCACCCCTGACATTAGTGCGGACATACTATTTGTCACATAAGCTCTTACTACAAATGTGAGCGGCAAGGGATTTGGGCAGGGAGTGTCATCTTTTATTGGACCAAGAACATGGTTGAGATGAACTCTGACAAGCCTTGGAATGCAGTGTGTTCTCCCACAAATGTTACTAAATCCAGCACCTTAAAGCTCAGGTATGGGCAGTGACTAAGATGACTTTTCGCCAACTATGCCCGGGGAAGAAAAAGGACCCTGTTTTTTATGCGGATCTCAAAAATCATCATAATTTTGTTTCTTTGGGATTAGATCCCTCTCTATGAAGTGAAACCATTCTGAAACCTAAGTACAACACAAACACCTACTTCTCTCTAAGTTTCACTTCATCAAATACAAACAGTATGCTGTAACACGTGCTGTTTTTTGATACGTTTCAGGTGGAATGTGATGTGTCAATTTACAATTAAGAATGATTCAATTTTGTGGATAGCCTTGAGAAACGTCTCCTCTCCTCTCCTCTGCTGCACTCCCACACAGCTGCAATCTTCCCCCAAGTCCCTCATTAGGCGAGGAAGGTCTGAGCTTTGGAATTTACACCACTGCCTCCCCCTACGGTTCCCAAACCTGGGTCATGACCCAAACGAGGGTTGTGACGGCAATGCCAGCAGCGCCACACACAAATGACTAGCTGGGCCCCATGCTGGAAGCTCCCCATCACCCTGGGCCACCACTGCTGCAGTCGTGCAAAAAAACAGGCTGGGAACCACTGAGCTCTGGGTGGGTCTGAACCCCCAAAAAGACATCATTGTGCCTGCCTCCTTTCCAGTATAGGACCTAAATAAGAGTTGGTATTTTAATAACCCGACTTCTTCATTTCTGAATAATACTTCGATGCTACAGAAAAGATGGGATTCAATCTTCGCGACGTGCCTTGAAGACACTGGCAGGTACACGGGCACTTCTGCCAGTGGACAGACAGGTTCATCATTCAGGCTGTCACTGTCCCATTAGCACAGCCCCGTTTTTACAAATAGCTTGAGACTCTCCAAACTGCCAACCCCTAAATCCTGACAACTGAAACCCCACGAGGTGCCATGAGGAAGCATCGAGCAGGCCAAGGACTCAACCAGGTGGGTACAGACAGCACGTGCTCGAAGACGTGTCACGGCTGCCTATCCCCGCTGGAGAACGGCCAGGTGACGGGGATACAGGATCCTCTTGATCCCTACCGCCCCGCACGTGGCATTTCCAACCCGGTCCGTCAGGGAAGGCCCTTCCGGGGGCGGGCGGTAACGTGAGGACCGGCCTTGCAACCCCGGCGGGGCGGCGGCGCCTCGTGCCAGGCCCCAGCCCCACGCGGCCCGAACCGGGGGAGGGAGCCTGGGCCCGGCTGCCGCGGGGCCCGGCCGCACTCACCGTTGGCCCGCTTCAGGGCGTTCTCGGGGCGCTGGAAGTAGACCGGCATGATGGCGGCGGCGGACTCCCCTCAGCGCGGCCTCTCCCCCGCGCGCCCAACCAGGCAGCCTGCAGGCCGGAAAGGGAGCGCGTCACCTGACCACCCCGTGCGCTGACGTGTCCGGAAGCGGAAACCCCGCCCCTCGGCACCGCGCGCCGGAGTTGGGGT
>NW_017728951.1:13461788-13471120 GCF_001723895.1 Crocodylus porosus | reverse complement strand
TACAACTGTGGCAGAGTAATATTTACCTGAGTACCTCTAAAGGGTAAGAGGCCCTTGCCCAACAACCCTAAGGCCCCCACTGATTTCAACCTTTGTAGGATGCAGGATCAGTCCTAATAACGGTATAAAAAATGGATGATTTTTGGAGGTGGCTTGTTGATGCGGTATGCAAAAGCCAGGTCCCTCTCGGGGTGTCTTTTTTTATTTAAATTTTCCATGGTCCAAGCCAAATTAGCCAAAACAAATTTCAAATCCAAAAGTCAGTTCAGAACCATAAGTGGCCCTGTTGCCAGGAAACATCCTTTACCCTCATCTGGGGCTTCAGATGTTTCCAAAACCTTTGGAGGGCATCCTACTAGATGCCTCCAAGTTTTGCTTGCCCTTAGCCATAAAGCCGTCAGACCAAGCAAGGGAGGAGACCCCCATTTCCATAAACTGGGTTCAAAGCCACTGTACCTTGGCAGGTACTGAACCACTCCAGAAGAGCAAAGCATCTCAGGAAAACTGCTTTCTTGCACACTGATACATGGTATTTCCCCTGCCAGGTTAAGAAGCCACTATACTTGAACTGAGCCTCTAAGAGGCCAAGAAGCAATAACCAACCTTCCACTTCGTTATAACTGCTGGTCTCCAAATGAAGACATGCTTCAACTTTGATGACCCAGTTCTCATGCACTCCCTAGAGTTTTATAGTGAGCAATATATAGTAAATAAGACTTATTTGCAGACTTACTTGCATATTTTTTTAGTGTACAATCGTTTTTCAACAAATATAATTATTCTGAGTTTCCAATACTTTTATATTTAAGATCTGGCAGCACTGACTGGTGCTGAGCCCCAAGCACCCTTAGGGACCATAAAAGGGCACAGCTCCCCCTCCCCTGCAGCTGTTAGTGGCTCAGCCCCCAGGTGTGGGGGCAGATGAAAAGTGGGGCACAGATTGCATGCATGGGACATCATCCCATAGCACCCAACGCACCTTGCTCTCAGTCCAAGAGGAGCTAGGGGCAAGACTGTTGTCCCACTTGAGATGCAAGGAGGACAAACAGTTGTATTGCACTGTGCTTCATTTGCTGCATTGGGTATAATGTGTAAAAGCACAAGGCAGGCATGAAGTAGGCCCCGACTTCGCAGCTCTGAGGCAGAAAAGCATTACAGAGCAAGCAAGACATTCTGAAAGGATGCTGTTTCATTCAGCTCCATGTCATGAGACTGAAATGTCTCTCTCTTGTTCGGATGCATAAAACCAAGCCTTACCTTGAGCATCTGGGCAGCACCTTCTCTGCTTGGTGCCAAGCTATTTCCACCCCTGACTTCATGTTTTCCAGCTAGATCTACCCTTGTCTGCCTCAGACTCATATCACACAAGCTTCATCAAATCAATAGGTGGTATAATAAATTGATGGCTTCTCGCTTTACTTTGCAACCTGGACAGTTGCATTAAAGCTGACATGTCAAACTCATCTGGCCATGAAGGCTATCCATGGTATAAGGTCACATTGGGCCAGACAAAGGCTATCCACGGTGTGGGCCCCCCATGACACTTGCTCCAACTGGTCTGGAACTGCACCACACATGGCACCAGATCTGGCTAGATTGGCTCATGAGCTGCAAATGGTACCCACTCCAGCCAGTCCAGGGAGGATGCTGCATGCGGAGCGGGTCCCCGACTGGCTGGAACATGCACCAGATCTAGCGTGCAGGGGGACGCACCCTCTCCCCCTCCTCACCCCATACTGGATCAAGCACCTGCTCTGGCTGATCTGGGACTGCGTCACACACAGAGCCCACTCCAGGACTTACATTCTGCATAGCACCTGGCCCAGACTGGCTGGAGTGGGCACCATGTGTGGCTTGCATCCCAGATCAGCCGGAGTGGGTGCCACAGGCACTGGATCTGGGATGCAGGGGGGGAGGAGGGTCCTGGATTTGCTCCATGTGGGGCCAGCACCAGAGGCCAAGTGATGTGGCTCTGCAGGTTGTATCTTTGACACGCCTGCTTTAAATGATTTTCCTGCACCACATTATTTAAACCATTATCATGAAAAAAATCTATTGTACATATCTCCACTGATGTCAGGTGGGGAGGCTTTGCCTGATATATTCTATTGGGTGTAGTCTGAAGTGCTTGTGCATTACTGCTTTCTGAAGCATGGAGAGGCTGCCTTACTTAGATGGCCTGTGAAATTGCTATTGCATCCCAATAGTTAAGCTGTCTTCAGTTTTACACTTAAAGTAAGAGTTCCAGTTTTATGAAACACTGAAGCTGCCTGGCTTTTCAGTCCATAATCTCTTAGCAAAGCTTGAGTGTCCTGAGAGATTTTGACAAAATCAGGCATTTCCAAGTTCTAATCCATTTTAACCTGAAAAATGTTCATGCTCTGAAGCTTGTGATTTTTCACGTCCCTCTGGCTTAAAAAACTGAGGGAAAAAACATTAAAATGTATTAGTGAGAATAAGCAAATTTTAACTAAAAAATATTATGGCTTATATACATCTAAATGTGTCAGATTTACATAATGGCTGATTTTCATCACAGTTATTTGGGGAAAACTATGGTTTGAGCTATGCTTAGTTAAGGGACATGAGGATTTATGCTGAATTTATCTGATGGAGGCAATAGTTTACGAAAATCAGGATCTTCTGTAAGGCAGTAGCTGTTCAACATGGATCAAGAGTTTACTGGTATCTACATGAGGAAATTAGTGTGTACTCAGCTAGGGTGTGAATTTAAAACATACTATCAACTCCACTAACTTTCCAAGTGACCGTTCTCACTTGGAAATGAGAGGTGGCTTACTCCACTTTCACAGTGGAATAAGCTAAATTGTACATATCAGTCCCACTAATGGTGGAATTCTGTTATGCTTTTTGCACTTAAATGACAGTTTTCTAGCTACGTAAGTAGCCTTCTTGACATGCAGAGTGTGCCTTTTAATTACCTGTGCAGTGCGAATGGTCAGTGGTCTATGCACTGGCTGGACAAGGAAGTAGGTCCATACGCATGTCCTGTATACAAGTCATAAAACTGTAACTGGAAAAAATGCATAACTAGTGCTATTGACCCAAGTGCTGACTGGAGGACACTTGCTTAAAAAGCAGAAGTCCCAGTTTTTATATCCTGTTCACGCACCTGGGATTTGACCACATAGCTCTGACTTCCTAGGACTGCCCTCACCACCACACTGTCAGGCCCCTACTGCAGGGAGAGGGAGGTGGAGGTAGAGCTGCATGCTGCACAGGCAGGCAGGGCAGCTGCAGTGCCTGTTTGGCTGCCTTTCTGGGGCACCGCGCTGCTTCCCGTCCCTGCCAGACCACGTCCTGCACTAGACATTAACTGTAATGCATTACCAGTATAATTATACTTACCATTTAACCATTTAATTTTTCACATTCCTAGTATCTACACCTATCACACACTTCGCATAGGTGACAAAAAGGCCACTTATGTGGCTGGAAAAGTGCCTTTTGGGTCCACAAAGGATAACAGAATTCTGTCCCAAGCATCTACATGGGGAGTTAGTATGCAGTAGCTAGTATTCATTCTTCTAGTGTTCACTCCATGGCTTGCTTTATAACTCCCCTTTGTAGACAGGCCTCAGAGATTGTGTTCAGTTAGTTAAGGACGCAACTCCTGAACTGGCTGAACAGTTTCAAAGAGATCATACAACATTCAGCATTTGCCATTTTATGAAGCTTTGTGAATATCAGAGTGAAGCCAATATCGAAGTGAAGATCTTGGACAAGTTACATGGTTCCATGGACAACAGTCTCCTTGATAAGGCAGCAATTATTTGCTGCTCCGAACCAAAACCAAGTCTACCCCAACCTCAATCATCGAGCTCCAGTACACTGATGATTCTGTAGTCTGTGCTTTGGGCAATTGTTGACATCTCTACTGAGGCATACAAGAAAATGGGACTCACGTTAACTCAGAAGACTAAGGTCCCCCATCAACAAGCTTTTAATGAGCAGTCCCCAGCTCTGGTATTTCAAATTCATGATGAGACTGGAGAATGTTGACCATTTCCCATACCTCAGAAGCCCTCTCTTGCACAAGGCTAACGTCGATGAAGAAATCCAACATCACCTCAGATGTGGAAGTGCAGCCTTTGGACAGCTAAGACAATGGGTGTTCAAAAACTGCAACACTAGATCCGAAACCAAGCTCATGGTTTATTAAGCAGTTGTGATCCCCACCCTACTGTACAGATCTGAAAGGTGGACAATGTACCGGAGACGTCTCAAGTCACTGGAAAAGTACCATCAATGCTGCCTGCAAAAGATCCTTCGAATGCAGTGAGAAGATAGATGCAACAACATTAGCATCATCTTGCAAGCAAACACCATGAGCATTGAGGTGAAGATTCATAGATTCATAGATTGTAGAGTCGGAAGGGTTCTCAAAGGATCATCGTGTCTGACCACCTGCCCCAGGCAGGAAAAGGACCGAGGTCAGATGACCCTAGCCAGGTGCCTATCTAGCCTCCTCTTGAAGACCTCCAAGTTAGGTGATAGTACCACCTTTCTTGGCAGCCCATTCCAGATTCTGGCCACCCTTACTGTGAAAAATTTCTTCCTAATGTCTAACCTGAATCTACTCTCCACTAGTTCGTACCCATTGTTCCTAGTTACTCCTAGGGGTGCCCTGGTAAATAGCGCATCTCCAATTCTCTGTTGTCCTCCTTGATAAACGTATAGCCTGCTACAAGGTCTCCCCACAGATGTCTCTTGTGAAGGCTGAAGAGATCCAGATCCCTCAACCTCCCATTGTCGGTTCTTGCATGGAGGCCACTAATCATACTAATCAGGCCCTCCTCTAGACCCTCTCCAGACTCTCTGCATCCCTCTTGAAGTGCGGATCCCAGAACTGGACACAGTACTCCAACTGCGGCCTGACCAATGCCGCGTAGAGGGGGAGCATCACCTCCCTTGATCTGTTGGTCATGCATCTGCTAATGCACGATAAGGTGTGATTGGCTTTGTTGATGGCTTCGTTACACTGCTGGCTTATCATCCAATATCAGCTGGGCTGGGCCACCCACACCATCCAGATGTCTAACTCCAAGCTCCTGAAGCAAGTTTTATTCTCTCAGCTCAGTCAAGGCATATGCTCAAGAGGAGCATAGAGGAAGCACTTCAAAGGTACCCTCTAGGCTACCTTGAAAAAATGCAACATCAACATCAACTCATCAGAGACTATTGCCCAGGACCGCCCCAAACAGAGGACGACTCCACTGCAAGGATTGCAGTACCGCAAAACTTTACGACAACAGAAGGAGACAGAAAAGCAGGAGCACCAGAAACAGCATGTGGTGGGCCAAAAAAGAATCTGGAGCTACCCACCCCACACAGAAACAAGTGCCCGAGTTGCAGCAGAGTCTGTTGATCCCAGATTGGTCTTGTCAACTGTCTTTGGACCCAGAGATAAGATAATCCTGGAAGACAGTCATCTGTGACTGTGAGGGATAGCCAAAGAAGTATTTGCTGACAAAGGTTGTTTTTTGTGACGCTGTTTAGCCTATTCAGGATCTTTTTGTTTTCACAAAAACAGCAGTTGCTTTGCTGATGATCCAATTCTTCATCAACCCATGGAGCTCCTGAGCTGGTTTGCTATTTTAACAAAGATCTGTAAAAGTAGCCATCACTCGATGGAAGATACTTATTATTATTAAAAAAAAGAAAATTATGGATATAACCACATAGCAACTCTACCGTGCATCTATGCTAAGACTGTTGTATCCTTAAAAAACCTAACACAAAACTATAGAAGCAAGGAAATGAAACATGCAGGCATCTGTTTGACTTGCCTTTTATTCCCAGCCCAGAAGCAGACTCCTTGCTACTAGAACAGTATGGACAGTCACCTTAGCTGTGTCCAGTTCAGAACCTAGACTTCCAGCTAACCTCCTCCCAGTCCAAGTGGTAATTTTTTCTGTGGAAAATAGAGAGCTAGATGAAAGGGAATTCTAAATACTGGTGCTGCTTAGAAGATAATTCTTTTTTTTTATTTTCTATTTTAAATTGTAATAGAATTTTAATTTTTTAACAGAAAAAATTATTTCTTTTATTGATTTTTTAATGTATTTTTTTTTACAGTTAAAATATTGCACAGCCTCAAAAACATGTGAAGTTGCCTAACAATGACAGTGCACTACAAATATAGTGGCTTAATCACAGGGTGACAGATAGGAGACACTTTGCATTCCCTCAGATAGCTTATCAAAATAATAGTTTCTTTTTGCTGTGAGAAGGGTGGGGAGGATTGGAAGAGGAGCTGGGTGTGGAATGGAGGACTCCTGATAAGTCTGTATAGTTGTTTTGGAAATATTTTCCTTCCCTTTCTCCTTCCTGTCTTTTCCCCCCTCCTAGTTCTACTTCTCAAATAAACAAATGCATTACATACAAATTACCATGTTGGATCTAACCTCAGGTTTCTTGTCTGGTTATTTCTGAAGCTTCAGAAAAAAGAAAGGTATAGGGACTGTGCAATAGGCCAGTGTAAGATAATCCGCCCTGACCGTGTTAGATTTATAATAGAGATTGGCTTCAGCTTGTGGAGTATCACTTTAAACATTCTGTTATTAATTCTGTTATTACTTCTAACTGTGGATATTATTGATAGGTACTATTTGTCTCCCTTTACAGACCATTAATGCTAATATTACATATTAGAAAATTACATATTAATAGTAAATAAGACCTAGTATGGAGCACCAGGGCATAGTGCTGTTAACCTTTCGCCATGATGAAAATTAACTATTTAAATACCTTTGTTCCTTAGCCAGTTCTTGATCCCATTTTTGTACCTGGCCCCTCAGTCAAGGGCTACATACCTATTTTCATAGTCTCTTACACAAGAACTTGACAAAGGTCTTTGGGAAGTTCCAAGGTAGTCTGTTAACCACTTCTCCTTTATCCATTGCTTTGTTATCACATTCAAAGAATTCTGAGAAATTAGGAAGATGTGATCTTCCTTTTCCTAGAACAGGAAAAGAAAAGAGGCAGCTAATCATTGAGTTAAAAAAATCCAATGAAAACAGCTAGATTCCAGTTCTATAGAGCAGCGATTCTCAGGCAAGATGCTGCAGCACCCTGGGGTGCTCTGAGATCTTTAAGGGGGGGGTGCAGAGTGCAGTGCAATATTTGCACTCATAGGTGCGCAAACACCTACACCATTCACAAGATAAAACTAGGATTTTAAATAGGAATATATAGGGTCAAAATATTCTGACCTGCTACAGTCTTTCTGAATTCTTTGCAACAGAAGAATTGGTTTATTATTTGTCCATAGTAAAAAAATGAATGAAAGCTAAGAGCTGGCATTTTCGGAAGGGTGCCTTGAGTCTAACACAGGGTACCATGAGTATGAAGAGACTGAGAGAGAACAACTGCTATAAAGACTTACAACTTGTTGAGAGGAATTTACTTTGCAGTACACCTGGGTGGGAATTTACAGTCCATGCATTATTTTGCACTCCATCTGGTGTACTCAGTTTATTAAGATATCTTGAGGCTTGTCTACAGGCAGAGCTATTCGGAAACAGTAATTATGCATGGGCTTGACTTTACAGAAGCATTTGCAGGATCTGTATTTTGTCTGTATTTATACAGCACCAAGCATAACTACAGCCTCTGGACCTAACTGTAACAAAGAGAGTTGATAATTAAATCAGACTTCCCTAAGTAATACAACTTTATCTGATGAAGCATCTCTCACATAAACTGTATCCCACAACAGCATTAAACAGCATGGAGTTAACTTTATTCTCCAAAACCAGTCATAAAACAGGCGGGTGTTTTTGCTGGCATCTAAGGAGGCCACTGTCACTTAGAGGTGCATGACAAGACCCTGAACTGGCTAAAACATTGCATACTCAGGTGCTGCGTCAGCCCAACAACACTTGCCTACATCGCAGTTCGCACACCACAGAGGCAATCTCATGGCTTGGATGGATGCTCCTCCATCCTCCCTACAGCCAGGAGGATGAACAATTAAGACTTTTGGGTTGACAGCAAGGGCAACGCGTAGAGGGGTGCAGGCGGGTGCACATGCAACCCCCGAGCGTGTCAGTGCACCCCATACAAAAAGGCGTTGCCAACAACACCAGGGGCTAAGACCCCTGCTTGGTGCTCACAACCCTCGCCACTGACAGCACAGGCGGCATCTGCGTGAGCGCCACACTTACCACCACTGCACTCCCACTACCACCGCGTCCCCCCAGCCGCCAGGGGCACACACCGTTCATGGCTGACAGCAGTGATGGAGGCAGTGCGGCGGGGATAAAGACTTTTACAGTGTCCTGGCCTTGCTCGCCAGTGCTGATATTTCATGTTCAGTATTCAGTACTGCGAATTCTCATGATTTTTTGGTGTTGTTCTTAACGTCTACACTTCGGGAATGTGAAAATGTTCTCTCTCTCATTTTCACACACACACGCGCAGGCAACCCCTGTTTAACGCTGTTTTGCTTAGTGCTATTTTGCCGTAACGCTCATTTTAAATTGATAGCCGATTCCACTTAGCGCTCAGTGAGTTTTGTTATAACGCCCGTGGTCACCATGTTGGGTCGTCAAATACTTTTGGCTTCGCTTAATGCTCGGTTTTCCAGGAACCAATTAAGAGTGCTAAGTGGGAGTTGCCTGTGTGCGGGTGTAGATATATAACGAAAGATCTAAGTTTTTCACATTAGCTCTTTCTTTGTATATGCATGTGTACGTATACACACGCACACATCTATAAAAAGAGCTAATGTGAATATATGTGTATACACATATACATACACACATATAAGTTTTTCACATTAGCTCTTTATATGTGTGTATGTATATACCTATATGTACGTGTGTATATGCACCCATATTCACATTAGCTTTCTTTTTATAGATGTGTGTGTGTGTATACACACGCATATAAAAAGAGCTAATGTGTAAAACTTACATCTTTCTTTATACACACACATATATAAAGAGCTGTTACATATATATACACACTATATATATGAGCTAAGTTTTTATTTTTTTTATATATGTATCTATAAAGAAAGCTAAAAAAAGAGGAAAAGCTAAGTTAAAAATAAAGAGCGACGTGTACCGTATATATTTAGAAAGAAACAGCTAAAATCTCTCTCTGTGTCTCTCTCTCTGTCTCTATGGAGATCGAGAGAGGCAGAGAGAGAGATGAAGAGCTGATGTGAAAAACGAAGCCCTTTCTTTGACCCAGCGGACACGCACAGAAGACCGACACGTCCCTCACGCCCGAAGCACAAGGCCACAGCTCGGGGGAGCCGGCAGCGCCGCAGGCAGCTCGGCCGCGGCCCCCGGGGCGGGCGG
>NW_017728951.1:13451482-13461688 GCF_001723895.1 Crocodylus porosus | reverse complement strand
GGCTGCGCGGGGCTGGAGGCCGGAAGATGGCAGAGCCGGAGACTCAGCTGCTGCTGGGCGTGGGGCTGATCGGTAAGCACGGGGCGGGCGGGCTCTGGGCTGATCCCGGCTCCTCGTCCTCCTGCCCCCGCGGGACAGGGAGCCAGGCCGTGCCCGGGGCTGGGGCTTTTCTGGGACCCCCTGGTCCGCGGAGAGCCCTGCCCCAGCTCGGGGGCTCTCCCCAAAGCTCGGCCCCTGCCACACCAGAAGAGGCGTCTGGGAAGAGCGGTGCTTGTGTCCAGCCAGCCTCGGTGAGGCGACCCCGGCGTGTGGGAGAGCCAGGGCCTGCGCTCCGCTCGGTGCCCCATGGCGGCGTTACTGGGAGGCAGCAGAAGCAGGGGGCACGGGGTGTCGCCAAAAGTTTGGGGGGGCTGGCGGCGCGTCTAGGCCCGTGTCGCGCGCCCCGTGTCCATCCTCTGGGCAGGTAGGAGCTGCTGCGTGGGGGGCCGGCGGCAGAGTGGAAACACCTCAGACTAGCGTATCCGTTTAGTCCTGCCCAATAATTTCACAACCCGAGCGAGTCTGTGTAACAGTCGAGAGCTCGTTTTTGGCCTCTCCGAAGTGCTGCGCTGCATTGGTGGAGGCGGTCAAGGAAGGAACCTCGTGTTCTGCAAACGTTTGCGTCCCTGCTTTATTTTAAGCCCCTGAGTGTTTCCGCTGGCATCCATGGGGTTGGTCAGATGTTTAAAGTGAAGTAACTCTTAAAATATTTGTAGGATTGGGGGTAGGGAGAGCAAAAGTCTTCATTGTTAAAAGGAAAGGCTTTTAAATAATCCCTCTTTTCCAATGACTGAGATTTCCTGTAGACAGATCTCCAGTAGAGCTGAGATCAGGCTGTTCTGAAGACCAGCCCCTCGTGTATATATAATCTTCAGATTTCAAAGTCCACCAGGGCTGTAAGCATTGAGTGAAGCACCACAGGAAGAAATCTGACTTTTTTCCCTGAAAATGTGTGTACGGGGTTAATAATATGGGAGTTACTAGAACTCAGTGGAGTGCTCAGGAGTTAACTTTCAGTTTCTCATGGTGCTATGGCCATAAAACTTGCATATTCTTCATGTCTGTTTGTAAATGTTTCGTTGATTTTTTTAATATCCTCGCAAAGCTCAGACATTTGAATGTATGCAGTAGTGAACCGGCTACAGTGAATTAGGTCTGGCAGCGGACGACTTTTTATTTTATATTTAACTGATTTTTTTTTTTTTTTAAATGAAATGAACTGAATAGCAGTTTTAAAACAGGAGCTGAAACATTTTAAGTTGCTGAATATTTTTGCTGTTGTTTTCACCTGTGTAAATGAACATTGGTAAAACCCGTTTCAAGGACTGATTGATTGATTGATTGCTATTCTCACTCATGGATATTTACTTCTCACTTCCAAATATAAATGGTATGTTCAGTTCTGGCCTTGGCGTGCAAAGTTTCAGCCTTGCATGCTTTCCAAGTCTTATCTCAAATAAGATTTTTACAACATTTTCTATATGCCGGATAGTAAAAGGTTTATAACTGAAGCATCGATGCACAATTTTAGTAATAGAGGCATGAGTGGATACCGATGTGTTTAGGTGTAAAATGGGATGTTAATCTTGATTCCAGTAAACACATCTGATTAACCAATCAATTTACTTCCTTGCTGCTGTTTGGCATTCTCACAGTGAACATCTTTCCACCATAGAAAAAGACACCAATGGCGATGCTTTGTGGGTCTGGTGTTTTCCTTCCACCACAACTGAGCTGAGGGATCTGTTGCTAAGAAAATGCTGCCTTACAAATAAAAACAAGCTGCTTCACACCTTTGTATTTGGCCAGTATAAGAGGACATGGTTCTACATCACAACAGTGGAAGTTCAAGATTCTCCTGTCTTGAAAAAGGTAGGACTGAAGGCAGCAAAAACTAACTTGTTCAGAAAGGCATGAGCTTTTGAAGGCTACAGCCTATTTCATCAGATGCTAACTGAAAAAAAGGAGAAGGGAGATACGCATGGATAAAAAAGAGGTAAAGTAGATGTATTGTTGGGAGTTAATAGATACAACTTCCTTTTGAAATCACTGAGATAGCTTTAAGCATATGCAAAGGTGAATTTGACTCCTGGATGCATTAGAGGTATCTTTGTTGGCAGGGCCGTTCATTTAATTATTAGTGTCTGCTTCTATATAGATATAGAAATAGGGGGTTAAAATAAAAGTTCTTCCTTGCCCTGACAAGTTTACAATTTGAAGTTTAGACCCAAGAAATGATAAAAGAATAATGGTTATTGGCAGCGGCAAAGGGAGGCAGTTACAGCCTTCTTTGTGGATAGACAGCTGCTGTAAATTGATTGAAAGACAGCTGGTCTCTGCATGGTTTTAAGGTGTCTCCCTCTTTCTTTTTTTTTAATGGCAGGACTACATTTTCTTCCAGTGGAAGATTGGAGCTGATAGACCTGGCAGGAAGGCTAATTTTAATTAAAAAGAGTGTACTGAGAACAGGGCGGCTACTGCTCCTGGCAGAAGGGGTAATATGGAAGATGTGAAGCTCAGTGGGACAAAGGAATGAAATAAGTCAGATGAGACGCTTAGGGTTTGAAAGGATCAATAGACAGAAGTATAGTAAAAGACCTAGGCAGGGCACCGTTATACACAATTTCATAGTTTCTAGGGTTGGAAGGGACCTGAACGCATCATCAAGTCTGACCCCCTGCCGTGGGCAGGAACAAGTGCTAGGATCATAATACCCCAGCCAAATATCTATCCAAGCTCCTCTTGAAGACCCCTAAGGTAGGGGAGAGCACCACCTCCCTTGGGAGTCCGTTGCAGAGCCTGGCAGCCCTAACCGTAAAGTAATGTCTCCTGATGTCCAGCCTGAACCTTCTCTCTAACAATTTGTGGCTGTTATTCCTTATTATCCCAGGTGGTGCCCAGGGGAACAGAGCCTCGCCTATTTTCTTCTGGTCTCCCCTGGAGAGTTTATAGACAGCCACCAGATCCCTTCTCAGTCTTCTCCTGTGGAGCCTCAATAGATTCAGAACCCTGTAGCCTCTCTTCATAGGGCCTGGCCTGCTGCCCTTGGACCATGTGAGTGGCCCTGCTCTGGACCCTCTCAAGATTAGCCACATCCCTGTTGAAGCGCAGAGCCCAGAACTGGATGCAGTACTCCCAACTGCGGCCTGACCAGCACCGCATATACTTGATGTCCTTGCTGCATCTTGTATCCTGCTAGCTTTTCAGCAGCTTTCAAAACTGCAGGCCAGGCTTTGAAGCTTCCCTAGCTACACCCTGTTTAACTGTATACACTCCTCCTTTCCCTTCTTGTTGGAGGGAAATATTTGCAGACTCATAGGATACTACTTGCACCTAATTTTCTGATGAACCTGCACCATTTCTGAATTTTTTCCAATGGTATCAAATAGCATTTGAAGAGTGTTTGATGGTGCAGAACTGTAGGGTCAAATATATAAGATCCAGGCTTGAACGTGTGTTGGAAAAGAGCTGTTACATCTTATAGCTACAAACAACAGAAAGAGGTTTTTTATATTATATTAGTTTTCTTAGAAGTGCAGATTCATTTTTATCAGAAATGAGCAACGTGCAGAGAGATCTTGTAGTATTTTTGTGTTGTCTTTTTCTGAATGGTTTTGTACATGCATACCTACCTCATCTTTACTTACATTGGTTATTTAAATACTGCAGATATACTTGTATCCTCTGTTCTCTATCTAGTGTTAAGACTGTCAGCTAGTTTGTTGTAAGGCTTGTACCTCTATGGAATTCTCTAATATGCTCTTATTCTTATGTAATATGACTATATAATATTATATAATATATAATTCTTATATGATATGACTCCCCATGCTCTTCTCGCATACCCACATGGTTATGGGCTTCTCACTGCACTGTAACCTCTCATCTCCCATATGAGATTAATGAGGGGAAAAGTAACTCTCCTTCTTATAATTTCACTTGGTGCACCAAATATTAAAACTCCTAACTGTGGACATAGGTCAAGCCTATTGGCCATGTCGCTTCTACAGTTTTATGAATAAAGCCTATTATTGTCTCATTCTCCTGGTACTGTGATGTGTGGCATGAGTGTTGCATTTGGGTTTCTTAATGTAAACATTTACCTTGACTGAAATGGAAGTATGTAAAGCAGTGTGCTTTTTTTTTTTTTTCTGTGTGTTTTGGACAGGTGACTCATTTTTCAATTGTCCTGACTGCCAAAGATTTTAACCCGGAGAAGTATGCAGCCTTCACTAGGATATTGTCTAGGTCTGTATGAAAACTGTATGTAGTACTAAAGTTTAAATATTTGGATCTTGCCAAAATGGGAGATTTGAACTTTGTTTGCATTTTGTCTGGCAGCATGACAATCTGTTGGGATCTTGTGTTACCATTTGTTATTCCAGATCTATAAATTCCAGATTGGTGATTCATTTGATCTGGTTGGTTTGTATTTGTGCAGTAAATATTAGGACAGTGTCAAATGTTCAGCTTATTTTTTTTAATCCATGTGCTCTCGTACGTTTTGGGCTCTTGGATTTCTGTAGCTTTTGCAGACCAAGCTCACTGACTATGCCATTGAATATCCCCTGTGACTGTAGCTCTGTGTTCTTGCAATATCTGTCCCATAGCAGAAGGGGAGGAACCCCCATTCCTCTCTGTCCTTTCACATCCTCATCCCCTCATAATCAGTGGCCCATGTGCCAGGCATTCCCCTTTATCAAAATCATGGTCCTTCATTCCCATAATTATAATTACAAATAAATAATATTAGATGTCACTATGTTGGACTCTAGCGGGAGGAGCTGGTAGGTGTTGGCTGATCAGCTGCCACGTTCTCTAGAACCTGTTGAAGATGTGGCAGTTACGGACAGTCCCTGAAACTGGGGAAGAAATTAAATGCAGCATTTGCGTTATAGGCAGACGAGCAAAGAGATGCTATCAAATGAAGTGTAAGCTCTGTCAGGTACTGGAGAGCCTTGAAGATAATTCAGCTTTAGCGCTGCATAAAATAGTTTAGTTGTGGGTCTTTTTGTGGATCACTTAAACAGAGATTTATAAAATGATCCTCTTTCCCCATCTAGCTTTGATTTCTGAATAGTCTGTGGGGAAAATACTAGTTGAATTCAAAGTGAATGCGACAGCTTTGTAGTGAAACTAAAATGGAAGATAAACTGCAGCACCATTTCTAAATAAGCTGTTTAAGACTTAAGTACCTTGCCCCTACATCTGAATTGGTTTCCATTTTCCTAGAAGAAACTTGGTTAGAGCGCATTGGAACGAGAATGATTAACAGGAAGGGAGTGTTTTCTGTACACTAGGGACAGAATTAAAGTGTGTTTGCTTTCTGCCTCCTGTCCAGCACTTGTGTCCTAATGTTCCTTTGATAGTTCATGATGTAGATAATGCAGCTAGTCGCTGCTTTAAAAGTTGGAAGAGGGATATAAAAAGTGTTTTTCCCCTTCCTGCAACGGATATCTTATAAAGCTGTGCAGAAATGTTCTTGTTTTTAACTTTGGCCATGTTAATACTGCACGGGTTCTTGCACCTAGAACGTTTCTTTATATGCATCAAGGTTTTGCGCTGAAATTGTAGCTCTTGCCGACTTGTAAAAGAGCAAATTCTATTTGGAACGCGAGTCAACCATCAGTCCTAAAAGACAGGCAAGCTTTTGTGTGCATGCTGAAAGGCTTTTCTTCTAGTATTTAAAATGAGCATCAATCACATGCTTAAATTCTGAATTCTTTCAAATAAGTGCGTTGGTGACACCATGACTTTTTAATATGTCTGATCATACTATTTGCAGTCATAGTCATAAACCAGGCCTTTATTTTTATTTTTGTACAGAATCTATTTGAAGTATGGAAGCCCAGTTAAAATGATGGAGAGTTACATTGCCGTTCTTACAAAGGGTATCTGCCAGAATGAAGAAAATGGATCTTTCCTCAGCAAAGATTTTGATGCCCGAAAGGCTTATCTTGCAGGTTCAATCAAAGGTTATTTTTTTTTTTTTTTGTAATCTAACTACTTTGGGTCTTGTTTAAATACGTTTTCAGAACCATTGTAATGTCAGTCTGCATTCATATGAAATAGATTTACAATCATGTTTCCAAACTATGTTTCACTAAGTAACTAATATCAACTCTTTTAATATGTTTTGATTATAATGATATCTGTTGTCTAGTCAGTCTCTTTAAAACTACTGCCAAAATACATTTGCAATACTATAACCTGTCTTTCTTTTACCCTTTTAGATATAGTTTCTCAATTTGGAATGGAAATGGTTATCTTATACACTGCACTTATGTTAAAGAAAAGAATCGTAGTGTATCACCCTAGAATAGAAGCCATCCAGGAGTTTACCAGGTACAGCATATATTTGTAAATACTATGAGCCCTGATTTAGAAAAGTATCGAGACCCAGGGAAATACTTAAGGAAATGTTTTAAGTTAAGCACATGCTAAAGTTGTACTGACTTCAGTGGAGCTTGAACACATGTAAGTGTTTTTCTAAATCGGGGCTTTGAACAGTAGAACTAATAAAGTTTCTGCTACCATCAATAATAGAAGAAAGTTCAACAGAGTGTATGGAGGGAGATAGGGAGGAAGCCTTGTATTATTATATTAAAGAGACTCTTAATGTCACCGTTGATGTTTGTCTTTAAACATTTGTGGCTGTAAGTGCATTGATTAGTACAAGCAAACATAAATTAAGTTTCAAATACCAACTTCATTTCCTCAGGACACTACCTGCTTTAGTATGGCATAGACAAGACTGGTCAGTTCTTCATTCCTATGTACATCTAAATGATGATGAACTGGAAGCATTAAAGACCTGTCCAGGTAGGGGTAACAAGTTACCAGCTCAGCCTGATTCACAATATTGATTTAACCTTTGGTAAAGCAACACCCTATAGCATTTTTTCTCCCAAAGAATCTGATACTGTGTCCCTCATGAGCTCACTTCTCAAAGCATAATTCAGTTTGGTTTTTAGATTACTGTAGAAATTAGATTGTACGGTTCTGTTTTCTTTTAGGGGTAGGGAGGGAGAGAGAAATTAGTGTGATTTTTTTTTTTTTTACCAAGCAAATAAATAGTTCTGTTGCTGATTCCAGATGGTGTCTCTCTCACCCTTCCCCAATGCGTATTAGACCTGCAAGTGATTTTTCTTCTTTACTTTTGCTTTTTTCTATTGTTTTAGTTCTGATGGACTGAAAAACATAATGTGCAGTGTTACATGGAAGTGTTGGTAACAGGCCTTACACCATAACAGTGTTTCTTACCTTCAAAGATTTTTACATTGATGATCAGTAACTTCTTATTTTTTTAGTTAAATTAACTTATTAATGGATATTTCACTATATATCTTGGAACTGAGTTTTGACTGTTTTACGGTGACAGTTAAGGACAGTTAGGGTTTAGCCAAAAATGGGCTCCGAGTCATAGGAGTCTGATTTATGACTCCATTGTATGGCAGATATTGTAAATTTATATCATGCATGAAAAAGCTCTTGGCTTATATGTCGGGGGGGGGGGCGGTGCATGCGCATGCATGCTCCTGGTGCTTTATTTAAAAACAAAAAAACAACCACAAAACATAATTTGGTTATATTTGGTTTCCCTTTCATTTAAAATCTTGCATATAAAGACGTTTGCCTTCCTTCCGGACACTAGCAATATACTCGCATCAGTAAAGTCACCAAAGAGTTTGGAAAGTTCTGTTCCCTGTTTGTGCCTCTGCAGATTGACCTGAGCCAAGCAGAAGCAATGAAAGAGATAAGGTGATGGGAATACGTTAAAATATAAAGTTAGATATATAGCACCAGGAGTATAAGCCAAGACCTTACACATATCATTTGTGCATATATGTGTCTATATACTTTGGTTAGTCTATAAGATATAAATCTACCCTGCCCTATATACTCCTGCACAAAGCTGGACATGAGAGAATAAATAAAGGACTTTGTGAACTTCCTTGCTCTTGACTCGCACAGATGGTAATTTGAACATTAATTTTGACCATTAGTATGTGTTTCTGTTCTTCAAAATTGCTAAACACATTTACAGAGAAGAGCTACTTTGGGAAATGCACTGAGTTGTACCTACTAACATGCTGCCTATTGGAACATGTGATGCTGCAGCTGCTGATGCTACCAGCGGCAAAATTATGATTCAGACAACAGCAAAGGACATCTGAGTGGAGCCTCTTTAAATACAGATTAGCCTTTTGAAAGTAAACACAGTTTCATTTTTAGGAATGTTTTGAGCAGTGTGTGTGTTTGGACATTGGAAAACAAACCTCCTTTTTACAGCTGATGTTTGTTCTTCCATGCTTAGTGCCATTAAAATTTAATTGTAAATCTTTGGGGGAAACAGAATTCTTCAGGCATAGTTGAAAGCCCACTGATCTAGAGAGGGACTCCTTTGCAGTAGCTGTTGAGTCAGATGCTTAGTTTTAAAATAATTGTAGCTTACACTGTTTTTCATGTGAACATATGATGTGTGTGTTATTGGAATTTTCCTTGCTTGGTAACTGGTTATTCTCTACCATCCAGGTTACATTGCTGGATTTACAGATCCCGAAGTGAGTAACAGACCGGATCTCTATGATGTGTATGTGAATTTGGCGGATAGCGAAATTACCATTTCCCCAATAGTGAAAGGTAGGTTGGTTGCTGTTTATATTTTTGGGGTGCTTTTATTGGTTTGCATTGTTACTCCAGCATAGAGCCACATTAAAAAAAAACAAAAAACAAAAACACTTTGATCCTGTTTTCATGCGTATTCAAAAACTCTGGTTTCTAGCGCTTGATAGTCCTTCCCCACAGAGCTAAAAGGCCTGGTAAATCCAGGCTATAGGAATGCCTTCCTGGACGTGGATGCAAATGGAGCAGGGAGGGACCCATATAAATATGTGGGCATTTTCATAAGTTATATATGGTGCATTGTAAATTTACAGTTGTAACCCCCGTGTGTGTGTGTTCTTTGTGAACTGTACCTGGATCCAGCCTAGTAATGCCCAGATTTCTAGTGGTATGCTGACTTAGGTTCCTAAAGTTTGTGATATTTAGGCTTCCAAGTGTCTAAGGGCTGAAATGTGTAGGCACCTAAATCCCTTCAATATCTCCTTAAAAATGAGACTTAAGCTTTTAAGTCAGTTAGGCAATGTAAGATTGAGCAGAATAAAATAAGTGCTTTTTTAAGGCATCACAACATTTTCTTTCCCTTTACATATTCTACTGAACTGGGTTTCGTATCCGATTAGAAATTGATGGGAAATGCTGCTTGCAAAACTTGCAGTGCATGACAGATAAGGCATTTGAGCAGTAGGACATCTTAAACTTACTGCTTTAAAAACAGGCAAATTAATTCTTTTATGGATGTTGAATAACAGATACTAAGAAGAGAACTTATAATTTGGTTTGCCATCGATTTTCAGTTTGTAGTTTGCATACACATGTATATATTGCTGCTATAAAGAGATAATCATCCTTTAAAAATAAGCCATTCATTTGTAAGTGCCTTAGTAATGGAATTGGAGAGGGGAGGATGTGTGTAAAACGTTTAAACTGTCATCAGAATTGTATGATATGTTGTAAATGACATTTGAAACCCCTGGGTGCATGTTATTTGCACTCTACCAGGATCCAGTGTATTAAGGACCAGATTTCTGACCGTATTCTGATTCAGGAACCTACGCTGAAACTTGGTGGATTTCGGCTCCTATGTGTCAAAGGGATGCATTATTTTTAAATATAAAGAAAAACTATAACTTGCTTATATTTCATAGCTGGTAGGGTCGGAAAGGACCTGAGCAGCTAATCAAGTCCAACCCACTACCATGGCAGGAAAGAGTACTGGGGTGAAACGACCCCAGCAAGGTGTTCATCTAGCCTCCTCTTAAAGACCCAGTGACTTAAAGACTCAGTGACTTGGATGAGGGGGTAAAAAGCACCCTGTTCAAATTTGCTGATGACACTAAGATGTGGGGGGATGTAGGCACGCTAGAAGGGAGGAATAGGCTACAATCGGACGTAGACAGGTTACAGGGGTGGGCGGATGAGAACAGGATGGGATTCAACACCGACAAGTGCAAAGTGATGCACCTGGGGAGGAAGAACCAGCACCATACCTACAGGCTGGGGAACTCCCCTCTTGTCAGCACGGAGGCGGAAAAGGATCTTGGA
>NW_017728951.1:13433043-13451032 GCF_001723895.1 Crocodylus porosus | reverse complement strand
GGGGAAACAGGGACTTCCCCAATGCCTGCTGGTCCCCCCTGACTAGTTTGTAAACAGCCACTAGATCTCCCCTCAGCCTTCTCCTGTGGAGGCTGAACAGGTTCAGGTCCCATAGCCTGTCCTCATAGGGCCTGCCCTGCTGCCCCCTGATCATAAAAGCTGTCACTTAGTCCTGGATATAAAGATTTTGTGTTTGCCTTCTGGAAACTAGCAATATAATACTTCACATCAAGAAAGCCACCAAAGAGTTTGGAAAGTTCTGTTGTCTGTTTGTCCCTTAGCAGATTGACATGAGCCAAAAGGAAGCAATAAAGAAGATAAGGTGATGGGCATACATTAAAATGTAAAGTTTCTAGTTCTGGTTTTAATATGAAAAGGTGCATAGGAAATCTTACTCTTCCTTTCATGTATATACTTTCAGAGAGCTACAGGTACAATCTAGCTGAGTTAGATGATCTGAATAAACGTATGTTGAATTTTCTGTTCTCCAGAGCCGATGACGATGGGAAAATTGCACAAAGAAATTGGTCAGCTAATTGTTCAGTCTGCAGAAGATCCAGATAAATCAGACAGTCAAGTCATTAAGGTTAATCTTTTTTTTTAAATATGTTTACATTATTTTTACCACTAACACTCTTGTTATATTTATTCTCTCTCTTTCTAAATTTAAATTGCAGGATTCTCTTCCTTTTCCCCCAGGCTCAGTAGATCTGTCACAGTATCTGGTTTATAAATACTACTGTACGTTGACATAGAATAACACTGCTAGAAAAGTTAGTTATAGTAGTATTAATATTAACTAAAGCATAGTGTGTTGGAACACTGTGCCACTGCAGGAAATGTCAGGCATTCTTTCTATATATTTAACTTGAAGTAACAAGATACTGTAACTGTGTCAGATTTTATGATCTCCTGTTTGCTTCACTTGCAGCGTATGCTTCTTCAAAATTTAAAGATTCACCTTTAAAGTACTGCTCTTTTTATTTCTTCACACACCATGAATTTGGTTTTCAGAAAAAAATGTACAGCCCTGTAAAGTCCTGAGCACTTTGCTGTCCCTGAATTAAATATATTGCCATTTCACAGAAACAAATTGTTTTTCTTATTTAAAAAATGGCATTTTGATATTATCAACCAATTCTTTTCCTGGCATTTTATTTGTAAATTATCGATTTATACAAATAAAACGTTGTCCTAGCATTGTATTCACCCCCCCCACCCCTTTTCTTTGTGCTTTTAAGGATATTTCATTGAAGACAAAAGAAATCTTGAATACTTTGGCATCATTTACTGAAGCTTATGATGATGGTGAGAAACCAACACTTAATGTCGAAGCTCTAAAACAAAAGCGATTTCCACCCGCTACAGAAAACTTTCTTTATCATTTAGCAGCTGCTGAACAAATGCTTAAGATATGACTATGTCGGCGTACTTCAGTGTTACGGACCAATACAAAACGATTCTCTTTACCATACTGCTATGAATATCCAATAATTATGTAAGAAAATTAAAGATATCAAATGTTATATTTTTAATGATGTAATGCAAAATATAGATGATCAATCTGGAACATTATGGATGCGCATTTGGAAATACTTCCAGTCTTTCTGGTTTTTTTCTGACAATACATAGAAGGGGCAAATAGTGTAAAGCACAAGTAGGAATGGGGCACTTGACTCCTCATGCCTTTTGAGCCTTTCTCTGTATGAGAGGAGGGGAATGGAAATGTTAGAACATAACATTGGATGTCCTGGTTTAAATAAATGAAATGGGATACTTTCAGCCCCACACACACAACTGGAAAATATCTATAACTGTAAAATTATACCCATTTGTCTTTTTTTTCAATAGTCATAAAGTGATAGTTTATTTCAGTCAGCAGTCTGAAACTAACTTTTCTTTATTCTTTCTGAAAGAATTTAGGGTTTTTGGGGTGTTTTTTTTTAAATGGTGAGACCTACTTTCTGAGCCAAACATCCAATGTTTCTGCAGAAATGTCCACAAAGCCTGTCAAAAGGTTCTGCAGTAGCACTTTGTTATATTCAAAATATAACCTTTTTTCCCTGTCCTTTGTACATATGAGCTATAGCATGTGGTTTTACATAGAGATTTTATACTTATGATTAAAACTTTAGTAATCCATATTTACACTGTTAAAGAACTGAATGTTTGTTATCCTGAAACTGTTAGAGCTCATCACTAACTATGTACAAGCAATATTCCTTGAAAAATGTCTGTTTACATATAAATTAAGGAAGTCTATTTTAGATTATGGATAAGGAAGTAGGCATTTATAGATCAAATGGCTACTTATTACAGCTAAAAAATCTGAAAGTACTACCTTTTATAATCCCCTATTTTCAGGGGTGTTTAATTCTACTCTGTTCATGCTGGATGGAAACTTTTTAGTTTGTCTGAATGCAGCTGTTTTTGTCTCTCTAAGAACTGCACTTGACTGTATTTGCAGATCAGTGCTCCAGATCTTTTTCATTTATAGACTTTAAAGGCTGGAGGGGCTGTTGTTCATGGTTTTTGTTTTTTAAAACACTCCTTTAGTATTGCTGCTTTTGTTTTCAGATGTTTTTAATGGTCCAAAATTCAACATTTAAGATACATAGAAGGAAATGCATTTAAGGCCTGATCTAAAGTCTCTCAAAATCAGTACGAGTCTTTGAGTTGATTTGAATATATTTTGGATCAGATCTTTAACATTGCAGTAGTTATCATACAATTGCCTGCCTGAAATAATTTACACAACTTCTTAAAAGTTCTTTAATGAGCCTTATGTAAAATAGCATGTGGTTTTGAATCTTCACAAAAAAAAAAAATCAGTTGCAAATTATTATATTTTGTGTTTGTTTAGGTGATTTTCTTGTTGAATATTTCTTTACTGTTTGTCTCAGACATTTCATTCTAAGGGTTTTTGTAAGAAAACAAATGAAACTTAAATTTGCACTTCAGGAAGTATACACCTAGCACAGATATGCCTATAAATAATTATGATGCTATTTGTCCTGAGCTCTTGCCCTGTGTATTTCACACTGATTGTGCTTGATTAGCCTTAGTCAGCAAAAGTCATAGGTTTCATCTCTTATGTTACAACAAAATGGTAATATTTAGTATTTGGTAGCTTAAAGCATTGAAACATTATGAATACCTAGGTCAAAAAAATAGAATTTATTTTTATTTATATTGTATGCACAGTGAGATGGCTTAAGCATATTCTTGTGGTAGGTGGGGAAATAATTTTGATTCAGTGTGCAAAACTGGAGTTCTCTTCTTTCCCCAGATGTTACAAATGTTTGTAGGAGAAATGGGTCACTGGCCTTGTGTTGAAGTTCTGTATCACCTGCACTTCTACAGCCTCTTTTCCAGGAATAGCAAAGAAGGGCCAGTCTAGTAATAATCAGATTGTTCTGCCAACTTCTGAAGGATCACATGCTGATATTTTGTCTCCAATATCACTTATTTTTTGTGTTTCAAGAAGACAAACTGTACCTAGTGGCCAGTGCCTCTCTTCCAAGTGAAGTCTTGACACGTACAGATTTCACAGTGGTTCAAAAGGGGATTTTGAATCCAGTTGGTCAAGTTAGCAACCCTGTACTCATCCAGTTCTGCGCTGAAATGTAACAGTGTGAGATACCATATTAGTTCTGGTTTCCAGCCTGTTCTTGATGTGTTCAGTCAACGTATTTTGCAACTGTTAGCTCTGGAAACAGTCTTTGTATGAAGCTGTATCCTTTATTATTCATTTAGTGGTAAAGATTGCACAGGTTAAATTCTCAGTTATGCCTGCTCTGCCCTATTGCCTTTAAGGGCTGTGTAAGTAGGGAGAAGAGGCCTTACAGTTGAAATGTGCTAATGCTGATGCCAAAGTCAGACCAGGATCCAACTTATAACTGTATTAAATCTGTTGTGTACCCAAGAGGTTAAATCAGTAAAAAACATATGCAAAATAAAGTGAATCCAAATGTGAAGGGAATCTGTTGAATGAAATGGTGCCCGTTTCTAGGCATTTCTTTCACCCAAGAACACCTTAAAGTGGCAAGTGCTTTTCTCCTTCTCCCCTTGCCCCTGGCTCCTTGGGGTTGGTGTATGGTTGGAACTAACCTAACTTTCAGTTAAGAATGCGCAGTGTGTTTTTGTTGCTTTTTCTTGGGAGGGAGGGGAAGTTCCCAGATAATTATACCAGGGCAAACCCTGAAAAGTGCTAACACTGCAGTAGCCTCTTGCTGTAAGGGAAAGGGAATAAACTGTACTGATGAACAGCACCCATACAAGGGGCTGTACCCATGTACAACATGCATGTAGAGTGGACTGTGGCCCCTGTGGAGATAAGTGGCTTTATCACACACAGACCCAGACACAGGCATGGGCAAACAGGGCGGCTGCCTGCAGCCTGGACAGAAAGGGGGCCAGAAAATGGAAAGAAAAAAAAAATCACAATTGCAAAAAAAAGTTTTAATATTGCGCATATATGGGACTGTAACAGGGAATATCAGCCCTGTTACTAGAAAGCAGGCCCACCCCTTTAAGGCCCGAACCTTCTGGGCTCGGAGAACTGGTGTGGAAGGGGTTAATAGCTGGGCCAGGCCGTCTAGTCAGCTGACTGGAAGAGGAAGGACTATAAGAACCCAGGCCAGCAGGGAGGCAGGCGGCTGAAGGCGAGGGAGTGCATCCCAAAGCTCCAGGGAAAAGCTGGACGCATGGTCCAAAGGCTGGAAGAGGGAACCGTGGAAACCTGGCAAGATAACAGATGCCCCATGAGCCAACAGATGGGATCCGAAACAAGAACACGGCATAAATGTAAGAGGACATAATCACTTGGGGGGTTTTTATTATCATTTTATTGAGGGCAGTTATGAGACTCGGACGGGACTGTCCATACTTCTTTTTTGATTATTGAACGCCGGTGGTTTGGGAGAGGCTATTAGGGGATGGAGGAGGCCTCATTTTGGGGGCCCCCTATGGAATGGGTATCCCAGTGCCAGTGGAGGCGGGAAAGTTGGGTAGCTCCAGAATGAACTTTGCAGAGGCAGCCTTCATTTGGACCCCTGGTGCATGTTGTATCATGCAATGTGTAATTGCATCATCCCATATCGTCTTTCCACGTTCTTCGTCTCATTTAGTGCCCAGGGTTGACTTACTCTGGGACTGATTTAGTGTTGCATAGTGATTCAGACTCGCCTGTAGGAACCTTTGCTTCATTCATTGCAGGGGTGGGAAGCTGTGTGTATTAAGTGAGGTAGGAGTGTGTTATGTGGTACCCTGGTAATCCCCTTCTCTGCTATTTCCTACCAGCTGGGCTCTAGTCTTCCTCCTTGTTTCCTGGTCCATCTGAGAGTCCACTATTTCCAGCTTCTTGTTCTTGCTTTTTTTACCAAGATTATCCCCGTTCCTCCCTTGTCCCTGACACCATCGAAGTCAGGGGTGGGCAATTATTTTGGGCAGAGGGCCACTTACTGAGTTTTTAGCAAGCCATCAAGGGCTGCTTGATAGGCAGCTAGGGGCAGATAAATATTAATTTCTAAATTTTTTAGGGGACCTGCGGGCCAGATAGAATGGCCTGGCAGGCCGCATTCGGCCCCGTGCCACATTTTGCCCATCCCTGATCTAAATTCATCTGCTCTGCCTTCATCACCCACTGGCTCCTCAGTTTCTTCCCTCCATCTTTCCTTCCCTGATGGCCTGTACTCCCATTCCCTTTGTCCTTCTGTATTTCAGGTGGCAGCTTTCTTCACATTGCCTGAGCATGACTTGGTCATTAGGAACGTGCATCAAAGCAAGAAACTCGCTCTCAGCTCCAGTGCCTAGACCAAGAGCTTTCCTTGGTATAAACCTCACCAGGGCACACACAATCTTAAGAGACTTTTTTAGCTGCTAAATGTAAGCCTCTACTGACCATGAAAACTGTAATTTTTCATCAGCTTATTACTTGTCTAGCTTTGTGCCCTTATGAAAATCCACCCAGAAAAGCAGACCCCTGACTCAGAATACCCTGCTCTTAAGTTATAAACCTTTACTCAGAAGTGTAGGGCCGGGTAGCTTTTCAAAATGCAGGTGAAAATATTAAAAGTTCAAGCAAAGCAATGCACTACCTAGCCTTTTCCTTAAGTCTAGGAAGTTGCCTTTCCTGCCTCCCCACCCCCCGAAAAATTCATCTGAAGTAACCCCTGTCATACCATCTTGGGCCAGACAATGAGGCTGGCAAAAATTCCAACCAAGTGAAAAGAGGATCTTGCAGGAAATATTGCACAACCCAAGGAATAAGCAAGTATTCCATCTTATGGATATATATCATTCCATAGCTGGAGTTGCCATTGCTTCAGCTATTTACTGTAACAAATAGTAATTATGGGGGAGAGTGGTATAAGCCTTGTAGTTACCATGGCAACTCTAAATGAAGGTCTTGAGGCTTGTCCGAGCTGCTCTGCTAAAGGGTCCTTTCATGGTCCTTTGCCTTGACTGTGGCTAATAACAATCAGCATTAAAGCAGATGGAGAGATAAGTAGTAAAGAGTATTTTCTCCTTAGTGGCATTAGGAGTTTCTCTTGTTTATCAAGAGCAGAATTAGATGTTCTGGGTTTGCACCGAGTATATTGCTGGTACAGGGCTAATAATGGGGGAAAAAAAGGTCAGTGTGACAGAAAATGTGACTGCAGGATTTATTCTGATCATGAAATCTCAATTAGGGACTTCAAAGGGAAATAAACATTTTCTGGTACAAAAAGTGAGGTACTGATTTCATTACAAAATAGATATAAAAATCCCTCTCCCTAGACAGTACAGCTAATTGATCCCTGTTGAATGAACTGGTCTAAAATAAGCTACTTGATCTTACAAACCTATACATTGTCATATCAATAACTCTCGGCACACTTTGGATAGAACAGCTCGTTCTGCTATTGCTTCTATTTATTTTTCTTCCTAAGATGATTAAGTTATGTTATTGTCTACAGGAAATCTATCAAATAGAGCTGTCAATGTACAAGAAAATCCTCTGCTGAGGAAAACCGTATTCTATTTTCTCCCTCCATTTAAATTTAAATCTCACATACAAGGGCATTAGGTGACAATCAAGGTCCTGTGTATAATGTATAAGCCCATAGCCACCTCCTCACACTTTTGTTAAGATATTGCAAGTAGGCCCTTGTACAGTGGCTAGCATTCGATTCGGATTCGGCTGATTCGGGGGGCAGTAATTCAAGTCACTGTCCCAAATCTATTTGTCCGAATTTGATTTGGAGATTTGGCTGCCGCCAAATTGGCTGAATCTCTGAATCAAACAGGCCCCATCCCCCGCCCACTCTCCCAGCCTTGTCAATGGCTGCCCCACCCAGCCCCAGAGTCCTGGCGCTAAAAAAAAAAACAACAAAAAAAGTTAAGTAGAAATATCCAGGACAAAGAACAAGATGAAGATCAAAATGCTGCAGTCTTAGTTGGAAGCTATAAAAGCTTGATTTAACTTGATTCCAGGCCTGCTCCTTTTATTAATTACTTTCCAGGTGTTACCATTTTAGATGTACCTTTAGATGCCACACCTGAACTTGCCTCGTAAGTGGTACAACTGGAACCCACAATGGTCAGTGTGTATTATATGGCTCCCCCTGTGCCTGACCTACAAAGGCAATGGCCACAGGCGACTGGTAGGGGTGCATGGGAGTGCACATAGCCCCCTTGACGGGGCCGGTGCCCCCACTGATGGCTGACACTGATGGGGCTGGTGCCCCCCTTACAGGGCCGCCACCATCAGCGTCTTCTGCGAGTGCCCTCCCAGAATCAGGAGGCACCAGTCATTCATGGCAATGGCTTTTATGCAGTCCTTGGCTAAAGAGGCTAGCTCATTTTCGTTGTAAATGCTCTTTGTGTTGATCAAATGATGGCCACTAGCAAGAAAGTACAGTCCGATCTCACAATGAGAGAGGGAGGGGGTGTGTAACACACATTTACCAGTGGATTACACAACTCGTTGCTTATGCTGGCACTAAATCTTCTTTTCCTTACAAGGGTATGAACTTGTGTATTACAAAAGACTGCTTCCGCCAGTTTCACTGTAGTTCATAGTGTAAGAGCTATGAAAGTTTTGACCCAAACTTTTTAACAGTACCACAGATTCGTGCAATAATCTGAACACCTGGCTAAATATCTTAATGTCATTTCATTTAGTTGAACTCTAAAAGTTTTGACAGCCTGACTTCTGATTCTTTATGCACATTTCCCTGTCACATGAATTACAGCTCTGGACCATTATCATTAGAGTTATTTTCCCATTATTTGCCCCTGCTTGTTTCCCTTGCATTCACACTATTTATGGACAAAGAAGATAAAGACTGTGGTTCTGAGCAGCAGAACATGAGGACTTTGTTCCCTTCAAACTTAAGGCAGCTATTCTGAGTCTATCACAGAAAAGTCTGCCCTTGATCTAAATGTATCATAGATTTCCAAGGCTTGCCTTTGTGTGTGAAAAGCATTCAGGTCTATCTGGTGATTTTGGTGTCCAACCCGACACTTTAAGGAACGCAATTTCCAGAACTTTCTAAAAACTAAACTTTTTTAAAGGGACCTCATGTTGGGCACCCAAATCAGGAAAATCACTCAATACCTTGGAAAACTTAGGTTTTCCACATATCCACATAAGCATGCTGCAATCTCCAATCATTACTCACCGGTAGAAAAGTTATAGGCAGGAGGACTAAAAAAAGAAAAGAGAATAGTTAATGCTACTAAAAAAAGTTTCATAGTGTGGCTAATCTAGTGGCTGTAGGGGCCGGGTGGGGAAGCGTGGGGGAGAAAAGGCAGGTGTACACTACTAACCCACAGGAAAGCAAATGACAGCTAAGGCTTGAATTAAGGTACTTTTACCTTTGTCTTTCAACCCCTATGCCAGAGGTAGAAACATCACTGAAATAGCATTCACTCTCAGCTCATAAAGACAACTCTTGCAAAAGTCCACATCAACAGAGCTAATGGGAAGAAACATAAGGGACTTCACCTTTCCCAAAGGACAGGAGTGACAACAAGGTTTGTGTAAGGAAAGCGAGAGGCCACAGGAGGTAACAAATAAGCAGTCTTCAAGAGAGCATATTTGTGCCTGAATTAGTCTCTATGCTGTCTTGGCCCCCATATTTCAGGATCCCAACCAGATCTTACCCAGCAGGATGGACCCCAACGAGTCTTCAGCATAGCACCTCATTTCATTCAGGAGCTGTGTGGATTAAGAGAAAACCCAGCACGCCATGACGGATGATTTTATGTGTAATGGGATCTAGGTATGGGCCTCATGGTGCCAAAAACCAGCAATCCAGTCAGTACATTTCCACCTAGGGATGCCCAAGCATAGATGCTATTCAGAGGAAACAACTTACGTAAAATGCCTAAGTTTTCTTTAGAGGATGATGGGAATAGTCTGAAATTAAGACAAAACCAACAGGAGTAACACTGGCCTCCTTTTTTTTTGTAACTATCAAAGCATCACTGTTACTCAGAAAAGCTTTTTTGCTAAAACCCAGAATAATTGTGCAATAAACTTCTGTTGTGGCAATTACCCGGTGGTCTAAATAGAAACGTAATTACATCACTGGAATCAGGATGCACAGAGGACTTGAAAGAAAGAAAAAAGACAAAAATGGAAGATTAGGACATCTTTACCAGTCTAAAGGATAAGGAAATTAGCAAGTAAGTTCCTGAAGTTCTTTTTATCAGCTTACCAGACTTAGCTTCAATGCTTTCTTTACCTAAAATAAAGTAAAAGATTAGACATAATGTTTCAGAAGAGGCAGCCTTGTTTCCAAGTTTATTTTATATATCTATATCGATATATAGATACCTATAGACAACAACAACAGCATTTATATAGAGCACGTATGCAACCCTTTGAGGAACAAGCCAAAATCCTGACACAGCTGTAAAACCCAACACTGTTGAGATGCACATGCCTCGGAGCCAGTGCACAGTGCCCCAGTTCAATAATTATTTGGCATTAAATTACTTTCTCTAGGACCCTCCTTTAAACTTTCTAGAAGCCACAGTTTGGCCACAGCTGATACAGAGCTGGATGCGCATGTACCTGTGTATGTGTTGATTATGTTCTCCCTAAAGCTTCCCCGTAGTTTCAATTGAATATGTAATATATCTGATTGTACCATCTAGATGGCACTCAGACTTTCAAGCGTGTGTGGCCTTATTCTACCTTGCTTGAGTTCCTGAAAAAACGTTTTGTACTGCACCTTCATCTTAGGTAGAGGCCTGAGTCACATGAAGCAGCAAGGAAAAGGACTCAGCCTTGCATGAACATTTTTGAAGGGACTTTGGGCGCAGCAGAATAGGATCTTGCTTAGGTATGTCAGAGAGAATAGGATTTGGCCCTTTTTGCCCTGACTTCGTGTTCAATTCTTGTTCTGTTTTCTTCTAGCATACCACAAACGAGGCAGCTGAAACAAGGAGAGACATTTTGAGATGGAACAGAACCAGCTCTTACTTTGGCCAAGAACCTAAACATCCTGATCATTCACAAAAGGGCCACAAAAATCTTAACTACAACTGGTCACAGTATCATTTTACAGCTCGTTTCGAAAACAAGTAGAAGCACAGGGCTACCCAACCCCAGGCTGGTGCATCTGCGTCAGTACTGAACCTAAAGGAAGGAGTGCACCAAATGAATCACTGTTTCAGTGCTACTTCTTGCAGAAGGTTTCATTTGACAAAGAGGTTTCTCATCCAAGCTCTGACTGAGCCCACCACTGCTTTGCCTGCGAGACCTGGCTGACTGACAGACCGAGCTCATTTGCAACCCGCATGCAGATGCCCCCCCCACTGACTTCACATACATTGTGGAGGCTTGGCATGGTCTGTATCAACAGATGGAAAGGTGCAGCCTTAGCTGGAGCTGGAGTAAAATGTGTTAGGCAAATAAAGAGGATTGTGCCCTATGATTTTCTGGAAGTTTTGTTTTTTTAAGAGAATCGATGCACAAGCAAACAATCCTTTTCTTGGCAATGGAAGCGGAATCCAGAATTAAATTTCAGCAGTTACCACGGGAATATTCCTACCAGCTTCTCCAGGAACGAAAAATCTGCATGGTAAGGCACGTTTTGAAAGCTGTGCACAGCATTCCTCTCTTTTTGTCCCAACTGCATCATAAGCACCTACCCAGTTTTCCTAATACCACATACCCACAAATAAAACACAAACCTTGTTTGTGGAAGGCAGAAACTAGAGGAGGAAAAAAAATGCCCAGTCATGGACAGCTGTGTAGCATAAGAGTCTTCCTGGAAGCAGACAGTGTCCAGGAAGTGTGGCATCCCAGGGAACAGTCTCGGTAGGATGATCTTCCACCCGAGCTGGAAATACAGGCCCTCCAAGACACTATCCCCGCTCCATCACCCTTTCCCACCACCCAAGTCAGCGGCCTGCTGCAGGGAGAGGCAGAGGTGGAGGCAGAGTGGTATGCTGCAACCGGCAGCCTTCCTGGGGCACCAGGCTGCTTCCCTTCCCCAGTGGACTGCACCCCATGCCCAGGACATTTGTTTTAATCTGCACTCCATGCCTGGAACTGGCCTCCAAAACCTGGGACTGTCCCAGGAAAAACTGGATGGTTGGTCACTGTAAGTCTGGGCAAAACATGAAAAACTGGCATGGCAGGACACCAAAAAAGTGAGGCCCCAGTCACTTACCTGGGCAGTAGTAGGACTGATACTGTCTTACTATAAATAGTTCTTTATATAAGAAAATGTTATAAGCCTCATTAAGATATTATAGACTAGAAGTAGCAGCTCATTCGCCCTCAGTCAACTCGGAAGCTCTTCAGCCAAAAGCTACTGCTTCACCAAGAGCTGCGAGGGGGGTGATGCTTGATTCTGCCCCTGCTATTTGCAGCTCCAGGAAGAAGTGGGAGCCATAAATCAGTGTCCACTTGCTCTTTTCCACCCTCTTTTAGTCCAGCAAAGAGAAAAACAATCAGTTTCCCTACTTAAGACACATGCCCCAATTTCCGGAGGCCAATTCTGGGTGGAAAGGTGCATGGGGTATGTGAGTAAATACAATATTTTATTCATAAGCATGTTGCCTGTTTTCTAAAAAAAAAAAAGAGTATTGTAAATACCTCTTTGTCCTCGCTGAGCTCTATAGGAGTCACTCTTCAGTAATTAACGTCTTTCTGGATAGTTTTACATCTTCCTTTATTTAGAATAAAACAACAGAAATCAAAATTAGTCATTCCCTTCCAATAATTTTTGTTTCCAATAATTCATCTGCAACAGACTTTCTGGGCTGAGACTTGTAGATAAATATCAAATTGCAGTATCATGTCCACACAAGTCTGTCCCACACCAGTTCAGTAGATGCACACATGAACTGTTGACCTTCCCCTCCTCCAGATTTATCAGATCCCTTGAGTTACCTACTAATCTTGCCATGCTTTCCACATGCTCATCTTTACACATGTGATCAGTTGCCCTGAATTTCATGAAGCTATTTTCATACCTAAAGTTACAGATTTTAATTAGCACATGCCAAATGAACAAGTTTCCTCACAAGTGACCAAATGTCTATTTTTTAAAAATAATATGCAACATAAACCTTGTCATCCAATCAAATACAGGTCATCACATTATTAGATTTTTTTGCATTTTAATTTTAATAAGCTTTGGATTTCAGATCTTCACTTTACAATTGGTTTGACCATTTTATCTATGAAAAAAATGTATCATTTTTATGAAAAGGAGCACAGTTCCTATTTTACTCAGATTTTAAATGCTCTGTTTTCAAACCATTCATATCTTTACTTTTTTGGGGAGAACATTTCTCTTTATTTGCAACACTGTATATTACTTAAGAGGCTCCTAAACTGGTAGTGGAACTCCAGGGTTGGTATGACGCACTAGACCGTTTTACTGTTGTTTTTTCTATAATCTGTTTGTGCATTTATGTGCACTTGGCAGTTAATGGTAACCACAGGAGTCTCAAGAAAACTTCATATATGTACAGTTCTTTGGTCATATTCAAAGTATTTCACAGGATTTGTTTCTGTCTGAGGGATTGTTTTGTGTTTCATGCCTTAGGATTTTTTGTTATTTTGGTGTGGTTTTCTCTTAAAAGTAATTAAAAACAGTATTTAGAAGAAACAAAAACTCCAGCTATAAAGGCCTGCAATGTTTCCTTCCAGTCATCTCCCATGAAACTGTACCAAAGCTGAACCAGTAAACCAGAGGGAAATAGTCTTCTACCACATTAGTCAGCTGCAATAGCACCTATATAAAAACCCAGGCATAAAGGTGTTTAATTATATCTGAAGATCTATAAATAGACCCTAACATTTAAAAAGAGTAAATATATTTAATCTCACTAAACATGATTTTGAGTGCAAAGCTCAAGAAGTTCTACACACCAAGAGACATTTCAAGCTAAAGGAGAAAGTGGTTAGGGCCATATCTTCCAATATTTATGTGTGCAATCCAATTCTCCAGGCACGCACACGCACGCGTGCGTGCCCCCCCCGCATACACACTGCTGTTACTCTCAGGATTAAAGATGGCTCGTGTATGTAATTTATCAGACCTGGTCTCCAGCGACAAAAAAACCATCGGCTTCCATGAAGCTTCAGTGATTTATGCTACCTGAGGATCCACTCACCGGGGTCATACTCAAACCAATATGCCTGCCTTGGGATGTACCGTAAAAAAAAAACCAACAAACCCTATACAACTAACGGTGCGTCCCAATGAGCACGCATATGTTATTTGAGGTGCTCCAAAACACATGTAGTGCACGTGCACCCATTCGCTACACTGCTAATTTGCAGTATGGCACTAAAATTTGACGCTGGGAGATCCCAGTGTCAAAAAAAAAGCGGTAAAGACACCACAGTAGCGTGTGCCACCAGAAGTAGAGCCTGGGCGGCCAGAGCGTGGCTGTGGCTTCTAGCCAGGCTCCATGTGGCTGGACTGGTGGTGCTTCTGCTGTTCTGGGAGGCCCCCTGGTAAGGCTGCTGGGGTCAGCATAGATGCTGGCTCCAGCCTCCCCAACACCACTCAGGCCAATGTGTCGTGCGCTAGGAGGGGCATGCCCTGGGGCAAAAAGCAGCAGTCTACTTTTTATACCACAGGAAATGTGTGCCCCTCCACGTGCACACTTCTCTGGTCCCAGGTCCTCAGGTCCCAGGTGAGTGAAAGTAGCCCCTTCCTCAGAGGCACTGTGGAAAGCATGCCACTGCTTCAGAAGCAGGTCAGGACTAGAGTGGGAGGAACATGCCAGGGGTAAGGTTGCAGAAAACACTGCAGAGACTCCAGGCAGTGCCAGAGCCAGGAGAAGGCTGAGATTATTTTGATATGTCCCAAGCAAAAGTAAACTGCAGAGGTGTATGGATGCTGCCCATGCACTTTTCCACAGTCTGCCTGGCATGGAGCAGTACCATTACCCCCTCAATTTCCTGGCGCCTCAATTCACAAATTTCAAGAAACTTTAAAGCAGCCAGCAATCTGCAGATGACCAAGCCTGCTTGGCCAAGATGGCCTAGCCTGCTCCCACAGAAAACCAATTAATACTAGACACAAAAAAATGTGGGAAGGAACAGGGTACTTTTACATAGGACTTTTGATAGAAGGAGCCACAGAAGACCACACACAAATACAAGGGAAAATCTCAGCTGTTGCTATTTCAAAGAAAAGAGAAGGCATTCACTTTGCAGGCCAGGCCTCGCTCTTCCTAGAATCTGGGTACATGCTCTAGTCCAGCATTTCTTAACCCGTGAGTCATGACACAGAAGTGAGTCGCAAGAATATATGAAAAGGTCCTGACCTAATTTGACAAACGGATTCACATTTAAAGGAGAAAAATGTGGGGAAACTGTGTTTTCCCTGGTTGGTTGGCAGAGCTCCAGCCTGCAAGAGGCTGCTCCAAATAGCCTACACAACCACCCCCTGCCCCATATGCTGGGAGACTGGGGCTGGGGGGCAGCAGATTGGGAGTGAGGGGCACTGGCAGAGACTGGCCCTCAAAGTTTACAAACAGGTCCTGGTACATAGGTTGAGAAGCACTGCCCTAGACCTCCCTAGTCACCCCAGCTGGGCTTCCCTGAGACTGGGTCCCCCGGCACATGCCACACATGACACTGTGGTGCCACCCGGGCACTTACTGTGGAGCTCAGTGTGACAGCTGAAAATTATGTCCGTGTGATAAAGATGCTTGCTGAGCACTTTGTGGGTATTAGAGCAGGTGTTTTTGTTGTTTGTTTAGATATTGTAAGCTGTATGTTGCCGCTAAGAGCCTAATTAAAGTCAAAGCTTAGTGAGGCCTTGTATGTAATGAGCCCTGGTAAATTTAACAAGGCCTTGTAGAAGTAGTAGTAGGCCTTGTGGTGTAGTCAAAATTAACCTTATCAGAAAAATGCAAAGGCTTGTGCTGCTATTGGTCAGTACTAAGGAAAGTTTGTAGTGGGAGAATCTGAATAGCTGTAAGTTATCAGCATAGCTCAGAAGTTATAAATTGGCTAGCACATCCAGAAATCATTAGAAGGAAGATGCAGCAGTGTGAGAGAAGCTACTGATTTAAAATTAGCTGCTGACCTGGATTTGGTGGACCTGTGGATCTTGAGGAGCCCAAGGACTGAATAGCAAAGTCCTTCCCAGTACCCCTCAGACAGCACAGATCAGGGACATCTGACTTCACTGAACTTTATAGAAGAGGAACTTGTCATACATCAGGCATCATAGGGGACTGCTGATAGGTTGCCATCACCAATTGTTATTGTCTGTCATTATTGCTTTGTTACTATGCATAGTTGTGGGTTTTTTTGTTAAGTCAATAAACCTTTCTTGCCTTTTACTCCCAACCACACTCTCAATCCTGAACCCTCTGCTGCCGCCTGTGACACTCAGCAAGACAAAAGGGTCCAGAAGAGCCATCCGGTGACAGAACCTTTGGAAAAAAGACTGACAGGAAGAGACTTGTTGGGGGAACAGCACTGATGGTGCTTTCAAAATACAGGTTTCCCTCGCTTTATGCTGTGCATGTGTTCCTTATGTGTACATGCATAACTTGAATTTGCTGAAAGGAAACTCACTTTACAATGTAACAAATAGGGATATGTTCCAAAACCTCAGTTGTACTGATCCCCAGTCCCATTTCTACCAGTTTTACAAGACAATTTTGGTACCCACCAACAGCAGACAGTGCACACAAGCACAAGGCACTATCATAATGGGGATGTACAGAAGCACATGTTGCAGACAAGAAGTGAGGAGCAGATCGATGATATTTTAGTGCACGTCACTTCTACAGTGCACCACACAAAGCAGCAGACTGCAGCCTTCCACCGCACCAATCACATAAGAGTGAATTTACCTTGCACATAATGCACTTATGGTAAAAAAGGGTCATTACATAAGAGCAAATTCACATAGAACCCGCATAAAGCAAGGGAGACCTGTGCTTACATGAGGGAGAAGCCTGAACATTTTCCCAAGACCTCAAGGTAGGAAAGCTGTGATACAACTCTGAGCCGAACAACAAGATAAGGAGAGGTTTACTTGAACGTGTCATGATAAAAGAAGTGTAAGGAACATTTATTTTTTTAAAGAAATTTTTTGCCTTCCAAGCCAACTCAGGCAAATCAAGTCCAAATCCATGAGTCAGTCCAGAACCACAAGTGGCCCTACAACCAGCAAACATCTTCCACCCCCATCAGGGGCTCCAGATATCTCCAATGTCTTTGGCGGGCATCCCACATGCAGGCCCAAGCCCAGAGGAACCGGATGCCCCCAAGTTTTGCCTGCCCTCAGCCATACCGCAGGAGAGAGCTAGGGAGAAGCCAAGAGCACGCTTGGAAGATTGGCATATGGGACAGAGGCTGGCATATCAATCCCAAGGGGCAGGGTGCAGTCCTGCAAGGACTTGATCACAGGGACACAAGAGGGTTCCCCAACAAGCGGCAATGACAAAGAGGCAGCACAAGACAGCACAACGCAGCTTTAGCCTTTGTGTTTTTCTGTGCATGGGACAGAGCCAGGGACCTGGGTGGCTCTTCCTCCCAGCAGGGTCATCTTGCAGCCACATGGCTGGGGAAGTCCTGAGCTCCCTCCCTCCCTCCCCCCACCCACTTCTGACAGCTGCCTCACCTGCACCTGGCTCCGCGTGCTCCAGAACTGCAGGTTCACGTCCATGGCACTGACCGGGTGGGGTAGGACAGGATGAGTCACGGGGTCACGTGCACAGGGGTGGGCAGTGTGTCTGCATCGTCTGTGTACACACACACTTTGCAAGTGCACACCCCCAGCTCTTAAATAGGAAGCTTCCCACTTGGAAACTCAAAACTATTGTGCTTGCTGGAAAAAGCAATCATACACTATGCAAACCAAATATCCACGCCCTTCGAGTTTTATAGCCTCCCACTGGCCAGCTTCCAGTGGGAAGATCTCAGCTACATACCTACTTTATGGAAATGAAGGACTCCTCCCTAGCTTGCTCCTGCGGCCATTGGCTGAGGGTAAATGAGACTCAGGGGCATCCAAACCCCAAGCCTCCGGGGTTGGGCCTGCACGTAGGATACCTGCCGATGGATCTGGAAGTATCTGAAGCCTCAGGCTGAAAAGTCTGGGGTGGAGGATGTGGCGGGCCAGTTGGGGGTGCTTCTGCATTGAGCCGCCCACCTCCCTGCACCTGACCACCTTCCAGACTCTGAATGCCTCCCTAGGGGCGCCTTATGCTTGGCCGACCCCTCTCCCGGAGCACACTCGCTAGTCTGTCTCGGCCCTGTGTCCTCAGGGAAACACAGGCCTAATAGTCCGATGGGTACTTGACCCGGTACAGGCACTTGGGGCACTTCCCCAAGTCAGGGGGCAAAAAGCAAAGACCTAAGGGGGCTCTTAGGCATAATTTAGACCCACCCCTCAATAAGTCTCCCACACCAGTCAAAAAGGAGAACTTTATTGATTATGAAGGCGAGGAGAAACTAGGGTACAGGACTGAGCAATATCTTAGAAATCCTAAAGAGCAA
>NW_017728951.1:13429899-13431624 GCF_001723895.1 Crocodylus porosus | reverse complement strand
TGTGTGTGTGTGTGTGTGTGTGTGCTTGTATACACACACACACACATACACACACACACATCCATAGTAGGGTTGAAATGTAGCTGTGCTGGTCCAGGAAATATGCAAGCAGCAAGAGGGTGAGGGGTTTTTTGGTAGTATCTTTTCTTAGACCAACAGAATGAGACATGTTATACAAATTGGGCGGGGGATAAAAATGCCCTAAGTTTAGAAAAGAAAAAGACACAAACCTTTGACATAGCTGTAAGGGAGCCAGGCATCCCACTGCAATCTGAAGCCTCCAGCTTTATAACAGGCAAAGATGCAAAGCACAAAAATAGCATAAACAACTGGCATTCTCATCACGCCGAAGCAAAAGTTTGAGAAGATGCAGTCCTTGCATGAGACCCTGGGTTTCACTGTTCCTGATCAGAGAACCTTGAGTGATAACTTATCTGGATTTACTAGCATATCCTGACATCCAAGGATGTATGTTTTAAAAGGGAATGTGTTTTAAAAGGACTGTTTAAAATATCCCAGCAAAACAAAACAGATTGAAATTGGCTTCATTTTTAATACAAATATATACCAAGTTCATTTCCAGTGCTCATGTTAGCTGTCTCCAAGTTAAAACTAGTCAATTCAGGCTTCAGTGTTGGAGTAGTGTGCAGAGAGTTAGCAGAGCTCCTAAGTTTTTTCCCAGCTATTTTATGGACTACCAGCATGCTTCATGCCAGGAACTAGAATGTTTTCAGTTTTGCTCCATTACAATTGTGGTCAAATATTGATTTGAGGAAGAAAGGTTTAGAAACTAAAAAACATGTAAAGAAAAATCCCTTCCATAGCAAATCATTTCCTATAAACTCAGGGGGGAAAATACTGTGCATGACATGCTCTCTGCTCATATATAGCTTATAAATCCTGTTGAAGAAATGTTTACCAACTAATTCACAACTGGAAAAATGCAAGAGTAGAAATTCAGTCTTACCCTGGCTAAAGCACGATATAAAAGTAACAAGGTCAACTTTCAGTGGTGGTAGCCCAACTATGGGTCATAGAAACAAGTCAGGAGAGAACAGCTGTATTGTGCACGATGTATGTTATAAGCAAGAACTATATGGATTATTTTCTGATAGCATCTGCATTGCATCAGTTTACTCCATACATGCACTGGCCCTAGGCCAGGACTTGCTCTGCCTGGCACTATAGAGAGCCAGAATAGAGAACAGGTAGATACAGAGAGATGGCCAGATCTGGCCCGTCAGGCACTTCCATCCAACGCACGGGTGCCCATCAGTTGTACCCTGCACAGTCCCTGTGCCCTGCTCCCACACTGGTGCATGGAAGGGCCTGGCCCAGCCAGCACATACCTTCCAGGCAGGGCTGCTGCTGCCACTGCTGTAGCCACTGGGGGCACCTGCTCGGCTTCCCCGGCCTCCAGCAGCTCCTCCTGTCCCTGCTGCAGCGCTCGCTCCAGGCAGCAGGTAGGGAAATAGCAGGAGGAGGGGAGTTGCAGTGGGAGTGGGGAGAGGGAGATCTGCAGCTGGGTGAGGGCAGGGAGCATGGAGCCCGCTCCCAGGGGGGTGGCAGGAGTGTGGAGCTCGGGTGGGCAGGGCATGAGCGTGAGGGATGGACAGTGGGGACCCTCCACACACTCCCCCCCATGGTACAAAGCCCCCACTGCCAGTGGCAGCAGCAGGCAGGGCGCACTAAGGGCACTTGTGGCCCATGCAGGTGCTGCTGCCC
>NW_017728951.1:13423307-13429413 GCF_001723895.1 Crocodylus porosus | reverse complement strand
TCCTACCCCCAGTGCTCCTTCCTGCCCCTGGCAGGGGGTCGGACTCGCTGATCTGTCTAGGTCCCTCCCGACTCAGTGATTCTATGATTCTAAATGCGACCTGCCCTAAACTCAGTTTCAGGTCTAAGAATGGAAAACAGCTGAAATAGAGGTTCTCTTCTTTCTTCCAAGGAAAAATTTTAGACAAAAAAGCACCAGTTTGATGTCAGAGTTGGACTATACATAGCACATTAGGGGCAGCTCTTGAGGAAACAAGAATGTAACATTTTACCAAAAAAAAGAAACCCAAACTTGTGTGTGTTTAATATTACATCCTACACTTGTAACAATGGACTACTATGAATGTGAGAGGTTGAAAGGATTTTTGAAGATACTTGGTTTAAGTAGAAATAAAACTCTTTCTCCCTACAATTAACTAAGTTAAGAATATGCAGCTTCTCTTATATCGGGGTGGGCAAGTATTTTGGCTGGAGGACCGCTTAATGACTTATAGCAAGCTGTCAAGGGCTGCAAGGGTAGCCCTGACCCTTGACAGGTGCCTTGCCCTCCGGTTGCCATCTGGGGACTGGACGTCCTGTCTCTAACCCTGATCTTTGCCACCAGAAGTCCCTCTTCTGGACCCCCGAAATAGTCCTTTTGGAAGGAGGGCTTGCCACCTTGGAACTGGAAAAAACAAATCATATACTGAAAATCAAATATCTACTAGTTTAATTTTACTTTAAAAAATATTTTTGTCCTGATTTACATGTGTTTGCATAGTACAGATTGTATAATAGCTCAAAATTAAGTCTTACTCTTGCATATTGTGTGGAGGGTGTGGCAGGCGTGATGGGGCTCTGGTAGATTCCCAGGAGCTGCACTTAGCAGCATGGAGCTGGCCCGGTGCGGCCCAGCCCAACAGTGCATGCTCCTGGTTGGAGTGGCAGAAGCCCCATGTGGCAGCAGAGCCAGCCCGGCCTGACAGGGTGTGACTCCCTGCTAGAGTGCCAGGCGCTCCATGTGAGGATCCTGGCTGCAGTGTTGGGAGCCCCACGGAGGTGGAGGCACAGAGCCAGTCCAGCCCAGCCTGATGGCACATGGCTCCCCACAGCTCCCGACCAGAGTCCTGAAAGCCGCATGTGGTGGCACAGAGCAGGGCAGTTGTCCACAGCTTCCCACCCCCATTTCCTCAATGGGAAAACCTGGGGCCCTTCTTAAGTTCTCTGTGCCATTCTTGCACAGAGGGAGGGATGGGGAAGAGCCATGGGGTTGCCAGGCAGAAGCTTCCTGTCTCCAGTGTCCCCTACTCTGGGGCCAGAGGCAGGGCAGGCCAGGCCAGGCCAGGCTGAGGTGGGGGCAGGTTGTTTAGCAAGCAAAGCTCGAGCTGCTGCAGCCATGCCTCCTACAGCCAGTGCCTCTGAAAGCCCATACCTCCCACCGACTGGGCCAGACAGAATGGCCTGGTGGGCTAAAACATGCCTGTGGGCTGTATTTCGCTCAGCCATCTTATATAATGCCTTTCCTGTTTCAGTTACAAATTTGCAAGATTAGTTTTTTACAGTTTAAGCAACAAAACAAAACAAATCCCAAAACAGTCTAGTTTGGACCAAAATGATTATTTTTCTATTATATTAACTGCTATAAGTAGCTTCAGCTGTGAGTGGTGGAAACTGGATCAGATAAGAGAGAGGAAAAAAGGACTAGGAGTGAGTGGATTACACTGTTTATCTTTTCACCAGATGGAGGAGAAATTATGTGGAAGAACAGAGGTTAAAAGGTGGTAGATGGGGTAGAGAGTGAACAACACATCCAGCCTCTCCTACTGAGAGTAACAGGAGTATTCTGGCACACTGTTTAAAATGGGAGATAGTCCGCTTTCTTCAGATTTCATTTATTAATGTTTGCATAGTTTAAGAAAATATGCTCAAGATGATTTCAGAAGCCATATTAAATTACAGGAAGACTCAACGAGTCTTGATACATTATTACATGTCAAGCAGTACAATATCTGGAAGCCGTGGCCAGAGCAGACAGTTCAAGTGAACAGACAACTATTTTTGAAATGTTAAAGTTATTAAGCTCTGGTAAATCTACCACAGTTAGAGTTCACATATTTGCCAGTTTCTGAACAGAGTGCAGTCCTTCATGTTTCTGTTCCTATCCATTTGCTTTTATACTCATATCATCTTGGCTGACAGTTCTAAGTTACTGCAACTTCCAAAATTATTTTTGGAAGCATTTTATGGGGACGAACAACATAAATCATGGAAAGAAAATGAATTCTCATCTCCCTTCTCATAGATATATTCACAAATTAAAAAAGGAATCAATTCTAGGAAGTTTCCTTGTAGCATCCACATCGTATAAGCCTTCTCAAAACAGGAGTTTATCCTGGCCTTCCCATGTGCACACAGCAAACCTGGTACTATTTCCAATTAGGGACTGTATAAACAAGCAAGAGAAACTCCCCCCCCCCAAAAAAATCAAACCAAAAACACATTGCACACACACTTCATACTATGTGAAAGATGCCAGAATAACTGCCAATTGCAATGATATGCAAGACTACAATATGATTTCTTAAAAAACAAAGACAAAAACAGAAACAAAAATCCCTACAGAACTCAATTTAGAGAATTTAACAAGCCAGGAAAAGTTTCAATATTTCCCCCGTACCCAAAACAAAAACTTTAACAGCTTGCATTTATTATAGTCATGGCCACTTTCTTAGTAAATCTAGCACATGATGTCTACACTAACAGGAACAGACTCCTCCTCTGCCATCCCTCTGCATATTTGATGATCTATTTATGCACCTTCTCAAAGTACTCTTTAGAAGCTTCTGGAGTTGGCTTTATCTGTAAACAAACATATTATAAGTTGAAATAACTTGGGTGTACAGGAAGAGACAAAAAGAAATAGAATTGCAAAACTTAAAACCCTATTTAACAATTAAGATTTAAACAAACTATTAGTTCTGTATGTCCACTTACTGGCATACACTCTCACAAATGTTTATCTTAGAAATATTTTAGAAGTGAAGAACTGAAGACAATTCATGCTGCTTTTACTTGGGCTCTGCACAATACAGAGACAAATTTAAATTACATATAGTTTGGGAAGCTAGGGAAGATTAAGTGTTCATATGGGCAGGAGTGGGAGGGGTGGGGGGTGGAAGGCACCCTGCATCCTCAATAGAGCGTGTGTGAACACTTAGTCCGGAGCATAAACATCAAGTTGTTCCAAGTAATCCCATTAATTCCTATGATCAAAACCATTTCAGAGCTTTAAGTGAACATGTGCTCAGCCTTGCAGGTTTTCTGTGCAAAGGTGCCATGACTGGGCCCATATTTTAAATAATACATACCGTGGGGGATTCTGGAGTCCAGTTTGCTGGACAAACCTCTCCATGAGTTTCTACATACTGGAATGCCTTCACCAAGCGAAGGGTCTCCTGCACACTGCGGCCAACTGGGAGATCATTGACACTCAGATGCTTAATGATTCCATTAGGATCAATGATGAAGAGACCTCTGCAAAACAAGTTTGAGCTTTTAGAAAATGAACTCCTTACCATGATTTTGTGTGTGTCAAATTCTGTATGTTGCAGATGCAAAGTCCTTCTAAAAAAATAGGTCCTACTGGATCATATGGAGCAATGATATGCAATATTTATACACTTATACAATTGCGAATGTGGCCTTGTGGCCACTGCCTTTTACACAAAGGGTGAGAATTCAAGTCACTGATCAGAGTGGCAGTGAGCAAAATCCAGCCTGTGGGCCAGATGTGGCCCACCAAATGCTGTTATCCAGCCTGCAGCTGCTTCCCCGAAGGAGAACTGTATCTGGACTGTAGCTGCCCTGGCTTTTGGTGCCTGTTGCCCATTTCCCTTCTTCATGCCAGCCAGCTGCATTAGCAGTAGCCACTCCCCTCCCTGACCCAGCCTGCCCTGCCCTACCCCACACTGTATAGTTCAAGGCAGGGGATGCTGAGCTCCTGGCCAGGTTTCTGCCCATGAAGCCGTCTCCACATCAACCACAGGGTCGGAGCCTTCACAGACCAGACAGCCTGCCCCCAACAAGTTAAAGCTCAAGTGAGGGTCCCCCATTGGTGGGGAGGGGGCATAGGAGAAAGGGGGCCAGGATCAGTGGATTTTCTGGGCTCTGCCAGATTGGGGCCTGGTAGGGGTGCAGGCACTGTTAATGAGGTGCCACGCTGGGTTTCAATGCACTGCTTTGGGCCGCACCACGCAAGTGTAGCTGGAGTGGCTAGCACAGTTGCTGCCCAACCCTGGTACAGTTCCTACCCAACCCCGAGTCTCTGGCACATGCCTGGATCATGCAGGAGCCAAACCAGCTGCACTTATGTGGCTCAAAATGGCCCACAGGAACACAGTGCAGCACTAGCTTGTCCTGGCCACATACCAGGGACTCGGGGTAGTGGTGCAAGAAGAAGGGGTGAACACAGTGCAGCACCAGCCCAGCTGGACTCGCATAACCCGTGGCTCACTTCCCCCTTCATCCCGGTCCGGAGTCCCCAGCACGTGGCCAGGCTGTGCTGGTGCCACAGCGTGTTCCCACAAGCTGCCTTAAGTGCCTCATGGCTCCTGCCTGACCAGGCCACGTGCTTGGGACTCGGGGCAGAGGAGGGCGTAAAGGAAGAAGGGAGCCGGGAGCTGCAGTTATCCAGGCCTGGCCAAGTTGGTGCCAAGCTGCATTTCCCCTTCTCCCTGAACCTCCTCCCCCACCCTAAGTCCCCAGCCAAGTCATAAAGGAGCCACTCCAGCTTTGCCCATGTGGCCCAAGGTGGTGCACAGGAACAGTGTGGCCCAGCCTAGCCACATGCTGGGGACTCAGGGAAAGGAAGGGGGGTGGAGGGAAAAGTGGAGAACAGAAGTTAAGTTCTCCTAACCTTTGTCCACTCACCTCTTTGTCCTTTAGCCAGGGGTGGGGAATTATTTGAGCTGAAGGGCCACTAAGGGAGATCTGGTGAGCTCTTGCAGGGGAAGGGGATGTACTTACCCCACAACAGCTCACCAAAACTCCCCAAGTGGGCCCTCCAGCCCACCCCTTCCACAAAATAAGGAAGTATAACTTCCGTCAATACCTTCTAGCTAGGGGAGGAATTCTTCCACCAGCTCCAAAACAGGAAGGAGGGGTAAACATAAGGGCATGTCAGCCTGGCAAAATGCAGGGCATGTAGAGATACCCAAGCTAGCTCTGAATGAGGTAGCTCAAGTACCAGAAGTAGTAGCCACATTAGTACAGCAAAACTACTTTTCCTGGTTGTAAAAAAAAAAAACCCAAAACAAAGCATGCAAATACAGATACAATGCTCTGAATTCCAGGAACAGGGAATTATAGAATTGAGAGCCATGCCTAATTCCAAGGATACTTTGATTAGACATTTAAAAAAAAAAACTTCTCAGGATCAGTTGTAATATACTAAAGTTGGTTAAGTTTAACTAGAATTGGCAACAAATATCATTGGAAGCTCCTTTCTAAAAAAGTAAAGCAATTTGATTTAATTTGGAAAGTTCTCTCTCTTTCTCTCCTCGGTAAGAGAAAAAACAAAACCCCCACAACACACGCACACAACGGGGTTGAAGTTAATGAATTATATGGAATAAATAGTTTTCCTTTTAAAACATCAAAAAAAAAGGAACTGTGGCCTTGAGTACAGGGTGCAAAAGATTTTCAGTCCATGGAGTCCATACAAAAGCTACGAGGAGACAAATGGCAGGCTCCTTTCCTTCTCAGCATGTAGGCAGTTCTGCTGTGTCAGACACGTACAGCTAGAATTTCATGGGCATTTTGAAGTTACAGACTGGATTCTCTTTAGACTTCTTCATAGTCATTATTACTGATCTAACTTATTCACCTCTCACTCAGATAAGAAACAAGGGCTGGACCCAACTCATTTTGCCTGCACCTGAGCTGAAAACAAAACAAAGCATCCTCTTTCATAGATTTCATAGACATCAGGGCTGGAAGGGACCTCGGGAGATCATCGAGTCCAGCCCCCTGCCCAAAGGGCGGGAAGTCAGCTGGGGTCATAGGATCCCAGCAAGATAAGCATCCAATTTACTCTTGAAGGTGTTCAATGTAGGTGCTTGAACCACCTC
>NW_017728951.1:13418590-13423296 GCF_001723895.1 Crocodylus porosus | reverse complement strand
GGAAGTCAGCTGGGGTCATAGGATCCCAGCAAGATAAGCATCCAATTTACTCTTGAAGGTGTTCAATGTAGGTGCTTGAACCACCTCCGCTGGCATCTGATTAAAAAGTGGCTAGTCCTATCCATGTGCAGATTCAAAACAAACCAACCTCTCTCAAATTCAAAGCACCCTTGAGTGGGACATATGCATTAATTGTTGAATTGGAGCAATGAGTTTAGGAAGAAGACGACTTGAAAGGATTCCCAAGGAGACTGATTCAGGGCTTCATTCGCTGACCTCTGTAAGAACACAACCCCCTTCCCACCCTCTAGAAGACCTTTCAGCAAACTAAAAAGTGAGCCAAGTACACATGTTCCCTTTTTTACCCCTAAACTTGTTTTGAGAGAAACGGTGCACAATGTTCTTAGAGCCAGAGACAAACAAGGTTACCAGCGAACAGGCTCTTACCTTAGTGCAAGACCGGGTCCTTCTAACAGCACGCCGTAATCTCGGGAGATTTGTTTTGTTAGATCTGACAAGAGTGGGATGTTCATGTGGCCCAAACCACCACTCTAATGGAGAGAAATTGAAGATCTTTCATTAAGCTCCTGCTTAGTGTCCATTTCATCACCAAACACCTATCAGAATAATTCATTAACTTGCACTAAACTTGGTACAGTTAGTTCAGTACTCTAAACAAACCTAATTTCCAGTGTTTAAACATAAGCGACTGCACACAACTATTAACCAAAACCCCTTCTTTTCTCTCCTGTGCTTGGTTCTAATTACAAGTAGTGGAGAGAAGTGGAATACAAAAAGGTCTGGAAAGGCAGGGCCAGGAAGTTGTGGGGTTGCAGCTGGAAGACTCTTTGTGCTTGAAGCACCTATATGAGTTTTGAATACATTACAAGAGATGGGTCAGGAAGGAAGCACACTTTCAGGCCCTGAAGTTCAGAAGAACTTCCAGGGGCACAATGGACTGTAACCAACGGGCAAGCTGAGGGTTTTTTAAAATGTGAATGGCTGACAGCCTTAAATAGCAGCACAGCCATACCCAACAGAAGCACTGGCTTTTCACCCGTTAGCACACACTTAGTGTAAGTGTAGTCCATATGTTCACAGTACAGATGTTCACAGCATTTTGAACATTTAAATGATTGCGCATTTAAAAAGAGAGTCGATATTTAATAAACCTACTTTCCCCCAGGCAGACACAGTCAAGGGAGTCTATTTAAAGTGTCTGCTGATTTTTGCAACACTGAGTGCTACAGAGATAAGCTACCTATCCTTGAAACAGGACTGATGATTTGTTTGTTTTTCTATTCCTGGTACAGACAGTTAATCATTGTGTAATCTCAGGCACTCAAACAAACCCTGACCCTGGCTTAGCCACAATAGCCTTACTCATGTGAGTAGCTAGCTCTATGTTGGAGAAATCAATGTTAAAATTTTCCCCCTCAAATGAAGAATGCTTGCTCAGTTTTGGAGAGTGCTGGGAGATCAATGGATCAACTAGGGCCCTGCAAGTGTCAAATACTATTGTTTCTATGCAGGGCCTTACAGTGAAACAGATTCACATTTTGGAGCCTTGATCCAAGTTTTTATGATATGAAGAGACCAAAACCAAATATTTAGTCAAATATATCAGGCCTAGAAAACCTAAAATATAACTTATCTTAGAACTTGTGTAAGTAAAAGTATCTTCATGTTTTAAAACAGAAATATTAACAAACTTCCTACTCTCTCAGCATGCTACAAAAGTAAGCTGCACACAAAAAAGCAACAGTGAACTGTGCCCGACTTTACTTATTCCAGCAAGTTGAATGCATTTACAGCTTTCACATGACCATATCAGCAATATGCAAATCACATCAGACATGGGGGTTTTCAGTACTGCTCCTCTTCTCCCTCCCCTCCACATTAGGCTTTCTAGTTTGGGTCTTGTTGAGAAAGACTACTATATTTTGGCATTACTAAGCCAAAGTGAGACCCTACATAAACAGCCATTTCTCTTCTGCCATTTCCCTACTTAGGGTGTAAGATGACCTGCCTTAGAATTTGTGTAAATGAAGTTGTATCTTTATGCTTTAAAAACAGGAATGTTAATAAGTATTTCAGTAGATTGCAGCTGTTGACATAAAGCCTCTTATGAACCATTTTTTCTTCTGTGATAACTTCATTGACTTCATGGAGACAAAAATCAGCTACTGTTAAGATCTAGGTAGGTACACATAGCTAATGGAGATTGAGGTAACTACTAAACTATGTGTAATCCTGAATGGACCATTTAAATGCATTTACCATCTTACATTGGACTGCAAGTTTAAGCTGAGTTACAATATTTAATTACAGTATGCAAAATGCAAGACTCCCAAGAAACATACCAGACAGAAAAACCCAGACTCCAAAATCAGGACAAACTCCTCTGTATGTACTTTTATTCAGTCAACGAAAAAAGTTATTAAAAAATGGAGAGCAGAAACTTATGCCTGAAAGCACGCAGCTCTGCAGATACCTGGGGCATTTTTACACATGCTTTGGGGTGCAGCACCAGGTTCTTTAATTAGCAATCCATACTAATTAACAGTGCCTGCGCGTCATGTGCATCAGCGTACCCACATCCCCATGCCAAAAAAATGGCAGCAGGGCACTTTGAACTAAAGCTCATCAAATGTGTATCAAAAATGGCAACGGGTCGCTTTGAAATAACACATGACGAAAAAGGCTGCTGGAGCACAACAATTTTTGTGCTCCAGCCTGGATTTCCGGCATGTCAGAGCAAACTTTGCACACGTCTATAGGAGCCCTTGGTGACACTGAAGACAGTCTACTTGACTAACTGTTAAATTCTACAAGCTTCACTTCAGACAAAGTGAGCTGTTGCTTGCTTACAAATCTCTGAATTAGTCCATACAGTGCAACTCTGTCCTGCCTTCTGCCTAACTTCAGGTTAACACAGCTGACTGCCTCTCTGCTCTTTAAAAATGCTGTTACTGAGAAAAAAAGTCACCCGATTCATACCTTCCTTGGGGTATTTATCCACGCCAGATGACAGAAGTGAGAATCCACAGACACAGCAACCACTTCACAGTTCACATCACGAAATTCATTGGCTTTGTCACTAAACGCCACAATTTCTGTTGGACACACAAAAGTGCTGTACAGCAAAAGAAAGTAAGTTGAATGGTTTCTAGATCAGTACAGAGAACTTTGAACAGAATCAAATACATTTGTCTCTAGGCACAAAACATGCTGCTGAGTTGCACATTTTACGGTTTTTACAGCATTACAAGTTCTCGCATCACTCATTTGATTTCTAAGATACTACCCGAGTGCCAACAGGTCTTAGAGCTGCAACACAGTTAGACAGCACACCAAGACTGAATGCATTTTTATTTTCAAACTTGCAAGATGTTTACACATGTCACTTCTTGGGTGTTACGCTAGGGAAGCTGGGACCAACCTATCTGGCAGACCACAAGTTAGTCCTGCAGTTTCAGAGTGCTGTTTTGATCCCCTTCCCCTGGCTGACCTGCCGCTCTGCTTTCTCCTCCCTGCTCAACCTGCCTGTCACCTTCCCAGTCTGCCATGTGCCACACAGAGGCTGCTGGTGCCACTTGTGGCCTACCCTCCATTAGAGAATCATGGGAAAAGGGGCTGAAAGTGAAAAAAACTGGCCCATCAAGAAGCTGGGAAAGACTCTCAGGTTTTTACAAAATCCACACCCAACACTCCCTTTCTGGCTATCTTTGGCTTAAATGAACAGCTTAGTTGCAGATCCACTGACTGCGGCACTGCCCTCCCTAACACAGAAACCTTCACATCTTGGAGCTGATACAAGGTGCTGCCCAGCACACCCTCCCTGCACCCAGCACTTCCCTATGCAGGGACACTGCCTGAAAAGCCACCACTGCACTACGGCAACAGGATTTATCCCCAACGGCACACTGGAGCCATTGACGGTACCGTTGCAGTATCAAACAGCCTCCTCCCTAAAGCTCTTATCACTCTCACTCCAGAACAAGACCCTCTGGATAAGAGGAAGTGAGCCACCGTACAAACCATCAGCAATAGTTTCATAGCTGTTAGTTTATGGGCCCCATGCCTATGCAGGCATCTCAATGAAAACAGGGAAATAAAAGCCATCAAAACTCATGGCTGAGGTGATCTCTTTTATTAGACCAATTAGATGTTTGCAAAAAACCCCAACTATCTTCAGTTGCAACCAAAAGGCAATTCTTTTGGCAAAAATCGAGATGGTCTAATAAAACACCACCCCCTCTCCCGCAGGCTGGGATGCCTTTTGCCTCTAGACCAATCCAGCTACAACCCCGATACCTGACACGTGGGAAATAAAAGCTTGCACTCACAAATCCAGCGGGTAGAAGAAGAGCACCAGGTACTTCCCCTTGAAGTCATCCAAGCTCATTTCCTTGAACTCTCCATTGAAAACCGCCGTCCCTTTGAAGTAGGGGGCGTGCTGGGTGACAGCAGGAACAAACTTGGGACAACCTGGAGGGAAGGAGTCCCCTTTATCTTGAGCACACCGGGCTGCCGAGACGCCGGCGCGTGTGGCAAATAATGCCCGGGCCTGGATCCCAGCCAGCGGCAGCACCGCGAGGCCACGGGCAACCCCAGCCCCAAATCACCCCAGGCCAGGGCAGCCCTGAAGGCAGGGGCCGGGACCCCGCTTACTGGTGCTGAAGGGGCGGCGGGGCAGGGGCAGC
>NW_017728951.1:13414007-13418490 GCF_001723895.1 Crocodylus porosus | reverse complement strand
CGGTGAAGGGGGTGCCTCTGCCCAGCCCCTGCCCCCGCCCCGGCCCCTGCCCGGCCTTGCACCCACCGCGGCCCGCAGCGACCTTCCCCAAACCGCGGCCATGTTGCGAGAGGCGGGGACAGGCAGGGGACGGCCCCGGGCCAGGCTCTGCCGCCGGCCCCGCCCCGGCCCGCCCTGCGGAGCGGCCCTGGGAGACGGCTGAGGTAGACGTTAGGGGTTGGGATAGCTATCCTAGGGTAAATGATGCATTGAAATAAATATGATACGTTGAAGCTGATTTATACAGTTGTCCGGGGGGGGCGGGTTGTAAGGGAATAGGTCACGTGCATTTGCCGCCCTGATGGAAAGGCGTTACATCATGGGATGAAACCTCAGTTCAAACAGTTGGCAACCTTAGGCCTAGGTCCTTGACCCCGGAGTGGGAGCCCTCCCCCCCAGGCACCCCATCCCTTGGCTGCGCCCGTCCATCTCTGCCCCGGGGATCCAGCCAGCCTGCGCCCTACCACAGCACTCGTCTGCACGACCTGCCATCCCAGAGATGTTTGTGCCACGCTCCGAGCCAGCCCGAGCAGTAGGGACGCGCTTGTGCAGCCTCTGAGTCGTTGGCGGCATGTGGGGGGTGCATGCGGGGGCACGTGCACCCCCTGAGTGTGGCAGTGCAACCCCTGCAAAAAGGTGCCGCCCACCGACACTGCCGGCGGTGGGCAATCGCGGCATCCGTGGGTGGTCACTGACCGCTGGTCGGCATTCGTCACCCCCCCGCGGCTGCCCACTTGCCACCACCGCCGCCTGCGGGAGCTCGCCATGCCCCGCCAGCCCCCGGGGCACGCGGCGTTCGTGCTCTGACTTCAGGAGCTGCTCCTCTGTCCAATACTTCTAGAGTCCAACTTTTGGGCTCCAAACTTGGGATCACCGAAGCTTTGGCTCCAAACTTGGGACACTATATCATTTTATTAAGCTGTATGCAGGATTTGTAAGAGAAATCTGATTTTTTTTCCCCTCTCTTTCAGCAGCTCATCAGCAGTATAAGCTCTGCTGTGTTGATTACAGCTGTCAGCTGCCTTGTTACTACAAAACCCAGAAGAAACCTATCCATATTCCCACTTCTTGACAAGAAATGTAAAGTGCTGCACTTCAGGGCGAACAACCCCCAACACACCTACAGGCTTGGTGGCACCAAACCGACCAGCACCACAAATGAAAGGGACCTGGGGTAATAATAGATCACAGTATGAATATGAGCCGGCAGTGCGAGACTGTAGCCAGTAGGGCAAATACTACTCTGGTATGCATCAATCGATGCATCTCCAGCAAAACCAAGGAGGTGATTTTTCTGCTGTACTCAGCGCTGGTGAGACCGCAGCTGCAGTACTCCGTCCAGTTCTGGGCATCGCACTTCAACAGGGACGTGGACAAGCTTGAGAGAGTCCAAAGAAATGCCACCTATATGATCAGAGTCTTACACGGCAAGCCATGCGAGGAAAGGCTGAGGGATGTGGGACTCTTCAGCCTGAGGGGAAGGCTGAGGGGGGACCCGGTACCAGCTTACCGCTACACTAGGGGAATATATCAAGGGCTTGGTGGGCAACTGTTCACCAGGGGAAAACTAGGAGTAATGGCCACAAACTCCTGGAAGATCATTGCAGGTTCAACATTAGGAAAAACTTCTTCACAGTCAGGGTGTTCAGACTGGAATAAGTTCCCTCCAGAGATGGTGCAGTCACCTACCCTGGAAGTCTTCAAGAGGAGACTGGACAGTCACCTCGCTGGGGTCACCGGACCCACAGTTATCTTTCCTGCTTGGTGCAAGGGGCTGGACCCGATGATCTTCTGAGGTTCCTTCCGGCCTTCCAATCTATGAATCTCTGCTCAGCAGCACTGTACCTAGACTCTTGGTGTCCCTGGGCAAACTTTTAGTATCAGCCCCCACTTGCCAGATTATGATAAGAATAATGAGACAACAACAACAAAATTATCATTTTTGGGGTCCCTTTCTGTCTGGGTCCCAGGCAGCCACCTGGTTTGCCCATGCCTGTGCCAGCGCTGCTGCTCATCCCTGCCACTTGGGGATCTGCCTGTCAAGTATATAACTCAGGTATCCCGCTTGTCCATAAAACAGTGGGTCATGAAACATAAAACCTTCAAGGCATTAGACCTCAGCAATTACATTCTTCTGATTAACACTCTGTTTCCCTCACTTCCAGTCTAGTATGGATTTTGGTGCTGTATGTAGTACTGCCAGATGCTGTACACAGGAACCCAAACACTGCATCTAAATTGTATCTCACAAATAGAGTTTATGAGATTAGCCGCTGAAATTATGCTGTTATGGAGGGCAAAATTCAAGATGGTGAATTTGATGCTTGCTGGCTTGATGTGCTACGGCTAGAAACACTCCAGTGCAATTACGAGTCTGGTTTAAACCTATCTACTTTTCGGAAGAAGGGTTTTTAAACTAATACAAATATTTAAAACTTGGTATTTTTTCTCAGGATGATCTTGGTCACTATGACAGTGGCTTTTTCTTCTTGTGCCTCACTTTGCAAATTGCCCCCAGTGTGGCGGAGATGCCATGAAAGAAAAAAATATGAATAGGTCTTGGTGTGGTCTGACAAGTCCCTGGCCTGCCATTGGTAGTACATAAACAGAGAGCTGGCACTGGATGTGTTGGTATAGCAGTGTCTTCACACACACAAGATTAAGGTTTGGAGCCTGATCCAAATCCATAGGGGTCAATAGTAGACGTCCCATTGAGTGCAATGGGCCTTTTTGCCTACTCTCATGAGCAAAATAGGGCCAGGAAGAGCCAGGTTCTTCATTCTGAGGTTTGCCACGTGCCTGCTTGGTGACATTGTTCAAATCTCTTCACTTGCCTGCAGCCCCGTAGAATTGTCCTAATTATTGCCTCTTTTGTGTAAGTTCTATGAAAACTTTTAATGAAATGCCTCATAGAGGAGCGGGTTTTATTGCCAGTGTTGTTCGGAGAGAGACGGGGGTTAAAAGCACCTGGCAGAATCAACATTAGTAAAACATTTTTTTGGTGAAAATTTAATTTTGTCCCTGCAAACTTCATGATGTTGAAGGATGAGCCAGGTCTGTTGGTGAGTCTCATGTCTGGAGTTCCAAAAAACACACCATATGAAGAAAGGTTGGAAAAAACTTGTATTTTGTCAGTTTTCATCTGTGTTAAGGGTTCTTATAAAGAGGACAGCAATAGACTCTTGTTCACAGGGGATACCAGAAGAGGTAATGGTCTGAAGTTACAACACGGGAAATTAAGGCTGAGTATTAGAAAGAACATGCTCACTATGAAGACGGTTAAGCACTGGAACAGCTAGAATGGTTGTGGAAAATCCATCATCATTGGACAGTTTTAAGAGCAGGTTAGGCAAACACTTTAATGGGAAAGTTTAAACAAGAACGATCCTGCCTTGAGCAGGGGGTTGGACGAGATGAACTCATTGACATCCCAATTTTCATATAATTCTATGATTTCTTGCCACTACTAGGATGTGGTCACTTTTACAATAACAATTCATATCTTTCCATGTTCTTTCCTCCCCGCTTCTGACCCCATTCTTTTAAAATGACTTCACTCTGCATGCTTAAATTGCTATTACAGTAATTTGTCCTTTGCTTCAGGACAACAGATGATTGCACAAGGGATTAAGAGAGTCTGTGAGAGGTAACGTGGATACAGAGATTTCATGATTTTTGTACATACATAAGCGCAGGGTTTCATAGTTCATAGTTTCATAGGGTGGCAAAGGCCTGCAGCAAGGCAGCAGCCCTGGACTTCAGGAGGGCAGCTTTCATTGAGCTAAAGAAACTAGTCAGGGAGGCACTGAGGTCCCGGTGGGGAGGGGAGTTGGGAGTCCAAGAAGAGTGGTCGTTCCTGAAGGGGACAATCCTCTAAGCCCAAAGGGACGTAATCCCAACATGGATCAAAGGGGACAAGAGTGCCCAAAAGCCCCCATGGCTCACCAAAAACATCCAGGAACGTCTCAAAGCTAAGAAGGAGGAGTACACCCAGTGGAAGGGAGGGGCTATCACCAGGGAGGACTATACCTCCATTGCTCAGGATTGTAGGGGGGCTGTTAGGAAGGCCAAGGTGGAGAAGGAACTGGGACTAGCGACCCGGATCAAGGTTAACAAGAAATCCGTTATTAAATACATATTGGGTAAAAATAAGGTTTTGATAATGTGGGGTCTCTGCAGGACATGCTTGAAAATCTGGTGGTCTTGCCAGACGACAAAGCTAACCTATTTAACAATTTCTTTTCCTCCATTTTTCTGAGCAGAGACCAGGCCATCCCCCAAACCGGGATGCCCGATGGTCCCAGGGGAGGCACAGCCGGGCCCAGGGTCAGAGAGGACCTATTCAGGGAACTTCTGGTGGGACTAGACGTGTTAAAATCAGCAGGTCCTGACGAGCTTCACTGCAGAGTGCTGAGGGAATTAGCAGAGGTCATTGCGGGACCCC
>NW_017728951.1:13346232-13411932 GCF_001723895.1 Crocodylus porosus | reverse complement strand
GACCCTACCAACTATGAAACTCCAGAGCAAAGAGCTAGTGTTTGAAAGCCTGGTGCATATTCAAGTCCTGTTGCTAGATGGCAGCCTCGTTCCTTATGCAAACAGACTTTGTGCACATTACATGGCCACAGTCTGTCTGCAAATGCTGTTACATAGGCCAGCAATATAGAATGAAGCCTGCATCGCGGGAGCTGGGGGATTATTTTGCAGGACTCAAAACTCAATTGAAATGTCAATCTAGCTTGAAGAGATGGACTTCATTGGGTTAATTCTATGTTAAAGTGTGTGAGGGGAAGCGGGGAAAGTGGCTCTCATTTGGGGTATGTTCCATGTAGATAATACAGGCAAAGACCTTTCTGGCATCCAAAACATTTGCAGCTTTATCCTGACATTTTACATGTATAGTATTTAGGGCAGAAATCTGCTCTTCTGGAGGCAGGAAGAAGTTGGGTGTGTTGCTGCAGCATTTGATGGCTGTAGACCTGGGAGCCCACCCTCGCTGGGGATGACTCATCAGTTATAATAGCTCATAATCCAGCACTCTGGTAAGCTGCCCTTTTTTCTTTATTCCAGTGATGCATTTGTGCCTTTGTACTTAGCACCGTCTCAGCGTTTCATTTATAAACCCCTCTTTTCCCATAAATGAAAGATGGCTGCTGGCCCTCCTTCTTCTCTCATCCAGCGGTCATAAAAAAGTGGTTTTATGAGGGCTTCTAAGGTTTTTCTGACCCGTTCAGAAAGAAAAACACCTTCTTTTTTTTTTTTAAACAGCCTGTGAAGCAATTTGAAGATTTTGAATGTTTTCCCTCTGTTTATACCTTTTATTATTCCCAAGATTGAATATCTCCCCACATGACTCAGGTCATTCTTTCCCCAGAAAACATTAAGCCAGTCCCTTCCTTCCTTTGCCAAGAGGGAGCGTATATGTGCCTGGGGCCTGATCCTGTACTACTGGTGTCAGAGTGAGTAGGAGACAGCCCTAATCACATGAAATGAAGCAGATAATTGATGAAGAAAAGGAGCCCACAGGCCCACCCTCCCTCGCTCCCCTGCATGAACATCTGAGGCCGTGGGAGTAGCTACAACAAGGAGGTACAGTGCCCTAGGCAGCGTACTCTTCTTCCTGGGAACAGAGCAGATTGCCATCCCTGGGGGGAAAACAGGGAAGGAGAAAAGCTCCTGAAGCTGCGGGAGGTTGGCTCTGGAACAAATGGGGATAAAAGAGTCATGGATGAATTTAGACTGGAAATTTAGACAATGGCTTTTAATCATCAGAACAGTGAGGATCTGGAGCAGCCTCATAGTAGGAACATTGGGAAGGGAATGGGAAGGGGTAAAGGGCTAAAACCTAGCTAGTTTTACATTGAAGCTTGATACATTTATGAGGGGATAATGTGGGGGTTGTCTGCGATAACAAGGGTCTGGAGTCAAGGAGCCAAAAGATCTCTTCCTGCCCTATGTCCCTAACCAGCACATCTGTGCTGCTTGTGCATCACTCTGGAGTGCTGTGGAGAAGTGTGTCCTACCCACACCCTCCTGCTCTTCATAGGGAAATGAGAGGGTAAAGCTGTGTTAACACCCTCTCTTTCCTTCTCTGCCCCCTCATCTCAAACAACTGCCCTCTTTATCTCTGTCTACAGATAGATGCAGCTACAGAGGTGTCCTCAGCAAGGTTTCTTCTCCCCGTGTCTGGGTTTGGCACATGTGGACAGTCCATTTCTAGGCCATGCTCTCAGGAGTGCTGTGGAAGCAATGTGGATATGCCTACAGCAAATGCGGTTTGAAACAGCTGTAGGGTCTTGACTTCTACCTGCTCCCCTCAGGCCCTTCCTTTTGATGTGAGAGGAAGGAGAGAACGACATCCCTAGGGAAGAGCAGAGCTTGGCCAATGTGCTGTGGGACTGAATGCTGTAGCTTGGTCAGCCATGTAAATGGATGGCGCTCCACAGCTGTGAAGCCTTCGCTACATTTGAACCACTCCTATGCCTTTTGCCCCTCTCCTTTCACCAAGACCTTTATGACAGATAGAAGGAAAAGACAGATTTTAAAGCAGGCCCCACATGTGCTTTGTTCCAACCTTGTTCTATGTAAGTAAGACGGGAAATAATCAGAGGTGGCGAATAAGCCGCATATAACCTCCAGCCTTTCTAGGGATTTTGCAGTCAACTGATTGGAGCAGGTCCAAACTGTGTAGGAGGAATGAAAACAGATCCTCCCGCCCCTCCAGGCACATAGAGGTGAGCTATGGAGAGGTGCTTTGTGTTTACCTCACTTCAAGGACATCTTTCCATAGCTGGGAGGGAGAGGAAAGAAAAAAAAAAAACCATTTCTGACATATATTTTCCCAATGTTAAATATGACATTCATGCAGGCTGGTTCATGCCTTGGCACCACGTGGGTGCATTTGTGCTGTTAAGACTTCAATGAGTATGTGTGCATGTGTTGTGTGTGCATACCTTCCCCACTGCAATAGAGAGGCCAGAGAAACAACACTGTCTTCTTCCCCATAGAAGTAGAGCATCTAGAGCAGGGCTGGAATAACTCTAAAGGTGATGGTACAGAGCGGGCTTGTACTGTTTGCAACCTGGTTGGTTGGGGAGACCAACCAAATCATTTCCTGAAATCATTTACCATCGATTAATAGCCTAATCCTGGGAGGGGTCAGGTGCATTCAGGTTCTGTTGCTATTGGCAGGGATTTGTTTTGTGACAGAAAAAGCAGTTTGGGCAGTAAATAATGTTGCTTGTTCTGCTTTCATCAATGTCCTGTTCAGATCCCAAATTTCCCACTCTGCACAGCTGAAAGAGATGTCTGGGACCTTGCAGGTAAGTTTTCCAACAGGCCTTGAACAGAAATGGTCAAGCAGTGTGCAGTTAATCCTTTTCAGGAGTCTCAGCCCAATACTAAGGCAGGAGAAAATCCAGAGTGCAAACTCTTCTGATGCTCACACTGCTGCTTTGACACAGAACTAGTATCACAAAGAACTAACCCCAATGCCTCAAGTCATCCCAAGACAGAGTACTGGTTCACATTTAAAAAAGATCTTGGAAGACTATGTGTAACCTGTTCACACCTACCTTATTGATATATTTTAAAGTTCTAAATTCCTCCTCCTGCTTTGTTCCCTAATCAGGTGGAAAAAACATTTATCATAACATTTTCCTAATGCCAGATTAATTATTTCTTAAATACAATTGTTAATTTTCCCCCCAAGATCAGAAAATGCCTATGTTTTAAGAAGTCTGTTAGTCTTAATACTCACAATCAAATTTTTCTGGTCATTAGGAATATGATTGGGCTTGCAGTAGGATCAGCATACCTACAAATGCAGAGTAGTGCTTACATCTTAGGGCAAGTTATTTATTTGTTGGGATTGTCTCAGAAGGATTTGATTAATGCAAATAGTCAAGGGGGTTATTGAATGAAATTAATTTGCTTCTGCTCTTTTCATTCCTTTGACCTCTGTGGCATTAGTGTCTGGTATACACAGGTGCAGGGAAGATCAGAATCGTGCTAACACATGGCACCTGTCCCACACAGCAGATATGTTCAGATACACAGACATGACTTTGGGGAGGGCTCAGGTTGGGTAGCCTTCAGCAAATTTCCTGGATTAAATGTTGCTGTTAGTAACCCCCCTGAAGTTGGACTGGATGATCTCTTGAGGCCCCTTCCTGCCCCATGTTTCTATGTTTGTATGAGGGTTGGCAATCCAAATAGTGCAGGCCTGTGCTGGTGCAGGAGAACCTCTCTGAAATGAAGCTGCAGGCGGTGAAGCGGACTTGCCTGCATTCATCATCAGTAAAATGCAGGAAGTAAACAGGCAGCCTAAAGAGTGAAAAGTCAATTGATTTGCTGTTTTATTACCAAAAAAAAAAAAAGAGGATCATCTTGTAGGCCACAAATAAGAGGCAAGGCTTTTTTGGGCAATGTCTTTTACTGGACCAACTGCAGAGTTGGAAGTAGGGTTGCCAACCCTCCCGGGGGTCTACCAGAATCAGCATCGATCTCCCGGTGACAACTGAAAGCAATCCAGGAGATTGATGTTGCGAGCAGGTTGAACAGTACAATGAATTACATTATGTCATGTTGGAAAAAAAAAAATCTTCAGTTGGGAGAGCTTTCAGGCCACCCAAATTGCCTTTGCCATTGGTGATGCGTAGGAGGTGCATGTGTGGGCACATGAACCCCCTGAGCATGGTGGTACACCCCCTACAAAAAGGCGCCATTGATACTGCTGGTGGTGCTTGGGGGTGGTCGCCACTTGCCACCGACACGGCCGGCGGGATCGGCGGGGGGTCTGCGATCGCCACTGGCCACCGGTGATGCTGCCGGCGGCATCTGCAGGTGGTCGCCAACCACTGGCTGGGGCTTACACCGCCAGCAGCATGGACACCTGCGGGAGCTCCCCCCTTGCCGCTGCCACGCTCCCACCCTTGACATTCACGCCTCTCGCGTGGCCCTCGAGTGCACCCCAGCTCCGGCATGACACGCCATTGGGGCAGCACCGCAGAAGGCAGCCGGTTAACGCAGGGTTTCCCAAATGAACAGGTGGCACCACTGAACTTTGCCATGGGCGAGAGGGTGGGGAACGCCTTCTAGACAAAAAAAAAAATGTCCATAAATACCAGCTTGCCTTGGACTGGAAACGGTTGGGAAACACTGGTTTGTACAAATGGGCTTTCAGCGGAGAGGTGCCCAGCGCCCATCCCCTGGGCTCAAGCAGAGGGGCGCTGCGGGTGCTCGCCCTGACCCGTGCCCAAACTCCCCTGGACTTCAGCACTGCCCGCACCCCGCAGGGCGGACTACAAGTCCCAGCGTGCCCCGCGGCCGCGCCAGCTGTGCAGGCGGGCGCCTGCGCACTGCGGCCCCGCGCCCCACACCCCGGGGCCGGGGGAGGGAAGGAGAGAGCCGCCGCCGCCGCCTGTGCGAGCCGAGCCGAGCCGAGCCGAGTCCCCCGCCAAGGCTGGACCATGCGCTAGGGCGGGAGGCTGCGCATCGCCCCGCTGCGGAGCCGCCGCCAGCCCGAGCCCAGCCTGCTGCGGTGCCGCTGCCGCCCGCCCGTCCATGGAGCTGGAAAACATCGTGGCCAACACCGTCCTGCTGAAAGCCAGGGAAGGTAGGAGCCGCCGGGCGGGGGATGCTCGCGGGGTCCCTTCCTCCCTCCCCGCGCTTGTCTCCGCAGAGCGGCACCTGCGCAACATCTGGCGGGGGTGGGGCGCAACATCTGGCGGGCGCGGGGAAGGGACCCTGCCGCGTCCTCCCTGCGCCGCGCGCCCGGGGGGCTTCTGCAGCCTCTCTCCGCTGTGGCTTTGGGAGGGGATTTAGGAGCCCCATCCCGGTCCAGCAGGGCCCACCCTCCTGCTGAGATGCGGAATGACCATTTTTCTTCTCCTTCTCATTATTATGTCCCCGTTCACGTCTCCACGGGTCCCTTTTGCTCTCAGATTTAGGCACCTAGGTGAGGAAGCTGCGTTGCCCCCCTCCTTGGAAACCATTTCGGCAGAGATTTGTCACCGGCGGGAGCTGGCAGGTCTGGCGAGGAGCGAGAGAGGAAATGGACAGGTCTAGATGGGGGTTGAGTGGGATAAAATAGGTAGGTCCGAGGTCGTTTTGGGCTTCTAGAAACAGTCGATAAGAACAAACGCTGGCGGCATGGTGAAAATGGCAGGGTTATCTCGCTGCCGCCTTTGCAGCAGCTGGAGTTGTTGGAGACCGGGACTGGTTTTATATGCAGCTCAGGTCATATGCAGCTGGGAAATTCCTTTCCTACTGTCTTACGCTATTATGAAAATTATGGGCAGAGAGGGGACAAAAAAATCCCAATCCTAGCCTTCTCCATGAGAGAATTAAACTGCAGCCCCTGGATCAAACCTTTTGCATGAGCACCGAGAGGGGAAAAAATGTCAGCACTGCATAGTGACATTGATGTAACTCACGGGCACTGAATTTGTGTGGCTTAGTGCAAGAGTGAAGTTTTGAGGAATAGATTCAAAATATAGCAAGTTCAAAGACTGTAACTTTTAGTTGGCCAGTTGGATTATAACTTTCTAAATCCCGGTGGAGTAATATTACGTGCTCTTTGTATAATACGGTTTGGTTGACAGTTGTGGTCATCAATACAGTCCCATTTCAGATGGACAGTGACTTTACTAATACTTCAAAAGGACCAGTATTAATGGTTGCTTTTTAATAAATGAACTTATTGTGTGATTTTTTTTTTCCCCCCCACCCAAAGAATTTGCAATATGCTGCTTTACTGAACAGCCTTTTCTACCCTCATCAACAAAGTAACCATAATATTAAGAGAGAGTTTATTAAACAAATCTATCATCTGGAAAACATGTAGCCCCCCAAACATGTTTTACCTCCTCCATTACAAGTGTTCAACACCTACAAACGTTGTTGGACACGCTTTCATTAATTTGAAAGTAAATCCTTTGCAAAGATTTTTCTTTTTAAACTAAAAACAGAATAAAAGGTCAATACAAAACTGGCTCCTCCACACTGCAAAAAAATATGCTGTGCATTTCAGTGTCAGGATTTCAAGAGGTTATTACAAGCACCAGGAAGGAAAGTATTTCACAACTTAGGAATTCTCTGAAGCAATTGCAGATGAATGAGATGCTTCAGATTTAATATTGCTATATATATATTTTAGTAATGCTTAGTGACTTGAGAGATTTTTGCATCTGAAACTGAATTTGCAAACTCTGGCATTGATCCGGTGTGCTTTTATGAATGAGCTTAATATTACCACTGTGGTGGCATAGTTAAGAAACACTCCTACATCTTTTGGGGGTTAGGGCCTTTACTGGTTCCTGTCATGACATGAGTGAAGGCTGTATTCACTGAAACAATAGGGGGATTTTGAATATTTGAAAATACAGGAATTCTGGCAGATCAGGAACAGGTCAAGGAGCTGGAAATTAATCTATGAATTAAATAATGCGGTTTGGTCAATATGTTTTGAGAAGCAACCTAGCATAAGCATGGGGTCCATCCATCTCTCTCTCAAGCTGATGGAGTTTTGTCTGCCATTTTACTATTGTAAGCAGAGATTTCAAGCTAGTTTTAAAGCAAGGTTTCCACAAGGCTGCAATGTGAAGTCCAATAATAAGGACTTTTGTACGGGCTTTGAAAGTCAAGCTAAGTGAATTCTGAAAATATTTTCCAGGTAAAAAATCGTCCATTTTAAATAATCAATTTAAATTGGTTTAAAATTTGTAACAAATTTGCTTTGGCCTTGCGCATGGTCCTTTTGGCCTTTATGCAAGCTCGTTTGCGATTGAATGGTTCTAGAGTACCTGCCAAGAGGAAGTGACTTTTCAGCTGAAAGACTCCTAGACGGCAGATACTCAGTTTTACTTAGACAGTCACTCGGACCAAGAACTTGATGGTTATAATAAGCATCACACTCCTTTGTACAGGGAATGGAGCCAATGCCATGTGTTTTTGTGTGTCCTGTCATTAATCAACTAACACAGCTCAAATGTCAAGGCAGTGATGAAACACAACTTGCACACAGATGCTGACTAATTCATGCAAAGTATAAATCCCAGAAAATTTTGATGCGTTTGCATTGATTTCAAGGGCAAAAATCAACTGTATGTATTATTTCTTGTAAAATATGCTGTAACCAGAAGTCTGTCCTGCTTGAACGTTTTTAAAGCAGTTTGACCATCAATTTCTCTCTCTCAGAAATAGAATCTAAACATTTTCCTCAATTACCTTCTTGTTTCTTACATGGGAAATCATATTGGACAAGCAGCCGAGCTCTATTAGGTTTTAATAAAAAATACAAGGGGTTTAATTAAAAAGAAAGTAATAATATGGAGAACAAGATAGCTGTTTGGGGCCGTTTTATTGCATCTGAAAAAGAAGCAGAGCAGGAGCAAAGATGCAGTTTTGGAGATAAAGGAGAGATCTAAATAAAACATGTAGTCTTTTCAAATCATGGAAAGCCAGCATACATAAAACATACTTACCCAGACTTTTAACATAACTGCATGACAGAGAGGCCTTGATGTGTCAAAAACTCCAGATACAGGGTAAAAAAAAGTGGCCATCAAGCAGCAGGGAAGTAGACTAGAAATGAGTACCTCTGAGGGACATCTGTCACCCGTTTAATCCTTTTCTCTCCTTCCCATTGGCAAATACTTGTCAAACTCCCCCCTCCCCTGCAAACTGCCCCCACCAACCCCTTCTGCCCCCCAAAACAAAAGAGATAATTGGAAAAATATCCCTTCATATTTGTCCACTATAGAAACTGGAACAGATGTTACTTTCAGTACTATATGCATCCGTTTCATTGGCCTCGGAAAGAGTGGCTAATAAACGTTTAAACATGCATTCAACCATGATGCACACAAAGGCAACTTTTAGCCTGGAAAACTATTATGATGACAGAAGCCCTGGGGTAGAAAAATCATGGTTCACATTGCATGGAGATAAGCATATTTTGCTTGTGAAGGGCTTGACTCTCTTCTGGCAAAATTCCTATGGGAAGTAGATTGGTCCCAGAACAAGAGGGGGTGTGAGTGTGTGGGGGGGTATGGGGGTAAGGGACTATATTGTGGATAGTCACTTCTTCCTGTAGTGCTAGTATTTCAGGGGTACGTCATATATTCCTTTATGAAAGTGAAAATGTAAGACTGTGGAAGGCAACCCATAGCAAGCTTTGTTAAATGCAAATCATAGGGTTAAAATGGAAGGTGTCACTGAGCCTAGATATATGTTAAAGGGAGGTCAGAGACCTATGTTTATTAATTTAGGCTCAAAATGACGGGTAGTTCAAAGATTAAACCCCCTTCCAGAACATGATATGCATTTTTTTTTTTTAAATCATATTTTTTTTTGAATGAAAGCATCCTCATCTATTGGCTGAACATGAACAACGTTTCATGTTTGTGAGTGCACTAGAATATGAAATTGGCCGGGACAGATTTATTTCACATCACTGGTTTTCTTTGCATCTCGCTCTCTTTAGACAATTGGATTAAAGGGTAAAAAATGAATTAGATTGTTTTTAGCTGTTTCTGTTGTTTAACTCAATATTTATAAGGTAAGAAATGTTATTTAAATATATTTTATTTGCATAAAGCCTTTTTAAATAACTGTGATGGAGAATAAATCTTTGCATTTTTGTTTCCCTGGTCCAGTGCCTTGAAATAATAAAGAAACATTGGTATTGCTATATACTTGAAAACATGGAGCCAGGGCCCTTCCCAGAAGTCATTGAATAACTGGGGCTAGAAGGGATCTCAAGAGGTCATCTAGTCCACCCCTGTGCTCAAGACAGAACCATCCCCATCTAAAGCATCCTATACGTGTGTAGGACACCTTCCATTTTAACCCTATGATTTGCATCCTAACCTGTTTGAACTGCACTAATAACCCTTTCTCTCAGTTAACAGGCACAATGCCCAAACACAGCCAAGAGCACCTTAACTTGCTCCACAGGTAAAGGAGGGAGATGAAATGCTACTAAAAATTGCGAGCCATTTAAAAATAAAATACAATTTGAATTTTTTTAATTTGCCTTCTGTCTTTTTGAGGCATCCATTCACATTTCCAGCCTCTGCTTCTGCACCACAAGAGCTAGGAAAGAAGATAGAGATTCTTGCATAAATGCAGAACTTCAGGACCTGGGGCTTTGAGAAAAACCCCAAAGATTGGGAGACTTTCAATGAAATCACATGCTGGCGACACACAGAAATAAACAAGCAGTCCTGCAGCTGAACTTTATCTGCAGTATGGTATGCCTGAACAGTGTGGTGGTTTTTTTTGTTTTTTGTTTTTAATTAATATTGGAAAAGGTGGATACTGAATATAAGGGAGATTTGAACTAATAAATAAAAAAGAGGCAACAGAACAATAAATTAGGTTATATGAAATTGCTTCTGGAAGTGGGGAGGATGTCCTGAAAAAAAGCCAACTCCAGTAAAGTCTGTAGATTTCTCCAGAAACTAGTTTCTTTGCTGTCAGAGCAAAAGTTGTATCTATATTGCTCTGTAAAATTTGAATCCCTAACTTCAGCCCTACATAACAAAACCTGTCTGAGGAATAGTTTGGTTTCCTGTATGGACTGTAAATCCTCAGACACATCCCACGGTCCTAGCAGAGATAAGTGACAAGCAGATAGTCTGCAAGTGACGAGACGGAAAGGGATTAGAGGTGGAGGAGGACTGTGCTAGTGGTGAAAGGGTAGCAGGAATGGTGGGGGAAGGTGCCCATCTTCTGTCTGCCTTGCCTTTTCTCCATCTGGAAAGGACAGTATTGAGACAAATGGTGAAAGAGATGACCGTCCTTTGTTTCTGCTCTGTGAGAATGGAGAGTTTCAGAAACTTCTTGTGCCCAAGGATAGAGAGAGTAGAGCCAATAGAGATGGTGTCTCTTGTTTTTAGTTCTCTCATATGGCAACGAACTGAGGCCAGCAGCCTTTTGTGCTGGGGGCTGTACATATGCTTAGTGAGAGAGCGAGCCCTTACATTAACGACAGCAAACAGGTAGGGGATAGGAAGTTTTGTTACCTTCGTTTTTCAGATGGGGAACAAAGATAATTAAGTGACTTGCCCAGGATTACACAGGACATCTGTGGCAGAGCTAGGAATCGGACTCTTATGGCCCGGTCCAGTTCCTGCGACAAGACCATCCTGAAGGGAGGTGATATGGATATAGCCGTGACCTATGCTGGAAAACTGAATCTGGACCATCAGAAATGACAGGGGATCTGGAGTCCTTTAGTTTTAATTTGATCCATATTTGAGAGAAGGGCTATGGGGGTTAGACCCTAACATTTCCCCTCCTTTCCTTCCAAAGCTGAAGGATGTTTTCTTCAGGAAGACTTGATCTGATTTTCAGCACATCCCTCTGACGGTTTTGAAAACTAGGTTTACATCTCGCCGAGCGCTTGTGGTCATACAAAATGATGATTATAGCAAGCTTCGTGCAGGGGGCTCACTCCGATTCCCGCTCTCAGGAAGTGATGAGTCCTTCGATTCCCTTTGTCACGTTCCAGCTGGTTCCCAGCTGGAAGGCCCTTTTCTTGTCTGTTGTAAGGTTCTGCTTTTGTGTACAGGGATTCTCTTGAATAATATGACCTTGAAGTATATTCTTTATAAACTTGTGTTTAAAGCAAACATTTTTTTTTGGAGATAACTAAATTGCTCCCCACGGTTATTAGCTTTTAGAGGGGCCGGTCTGGAAGAGAAACTATTAATTTTCTCAAACACTAGGTTCCTAAAGAATGGTTACGCACAAACCCATCAAAACAAAAACACCCTGACCACTAAAAACAAACACAAATACGATTTTTGTCCCTCTTTAAGTTAGGACAGGGACACTAAAGGAAACCTATACTTATGCCACCCAAGGAGATCCTTTGATCACTAACTGGAAAGGAAGACCTCTCTTTTTCAGCTCCTCAGGTTGTTTGTGACCAGCGTACCCCGTTGCCTTAGAGAAAGCAAAAAAAAAAATATAATTGCGAAACCCGTCAGTCCTGAAACCTCATCCCGTGTGAGAGTTGCACCTTTCCTTATCAGCAAGATTCAGGTCCCTGAATCTTAAACAAGCATGGTCTTTATCCAAGAGCATAGCTATAGAACAGGGATGGCGGGGGAAAATAGGTAATAGAACAGTACGAAACATGTTTAGAAGAAGGGAAATTTCCTGGAGTGACAGACTGTAGCTGGCGGCAGTAGCTCACATAACTCTGCTTCTAATGGAACATTAACATACATGGGATTATTGTAATTTGACTTCAGTGGGTTTCTAAACCATTTGGGTTTCTAAACCATTTCAGCTGACTGTAGCATTTGATGTTCTCTCCTGCAACCTATGACTCACAATATTAAAAAAAAAAAAAAAAACCTAAGTGAAAACCGAGTTGTTTCTATAATATATAGAAATATATACATTATAGAAACAACTCAGTTTTCACTTTACACATTTTTTTGAGTACTATGAGTCATGGGTTGCAGGAGAGAACGTCAGATGCTGCATTCAGCATAGAAATATAGTGAGAGGGAGGAAGCCACCATGTTACGAACCTCAACAGGTCTTTATTTGAATTGAAAGAGAAGATATTATTAGAGACAGTCATGACATAGGTAGAAGAATTCCCAGGATGGATCAGCAGTCATTTTAGAAACAGGTGCTCCAAATATAATAAATAAGAATAAATGAACTAGGCCACTTCTCTGCGGAGGGTTAAGATTATTTCCTGTAAAGCATATCACTATTTTTTATTCCAAAAAAATAAAAAAGGCTGTTGGTTTAGAATTTTTTTGTGATAATCCAATTTAGGTGAATCATGGAAACATTTAAAATACAAGCATTTAGGTTCACAGGGAGGATGAGCAAAAGCGTGCCAAGCAGCATGCTGGGAACATTGTGATGGCAGAACCCCTGCAGAATGAGATCTGTGCATTGTAGATGGGAGGTTTGAGACTTTATTTTCTGTCCCCTTCCTCTGCGTGGGGCAGCGATTGCCAGAAGAGGGACATAACATTTGCTTTGAGCCAAATTGTTTGGCATTATTTGTATTCTGGGGCTGCTTGGAGGCTGGCCTGAACCTAGAGGCTGCCCTTTCTTGCCCTCTTGTCCTTATGGCCTCCCCGTTACCGACTGGCTTATCCCACCGTGGTAGAAAGTTCGTCCTTGATATGATGGAGCACTCAGGTGATTCAGGATCTTTCCTGCCCCATATGGTAGGATCTGTATTGCTTTGTTGAAGGGGTTGTGTTCTTGATCTGTTTGACATGTATCGCTGCCAAGTTGTCCTTTGTCATTGGGCTATTACAATGCAATTGTCATCCAATTTGCTTGGTTTGTACAGATATTAAAAATTGTTAAGTATAGGGCAGTGATGGTCTGTCAGGTTATTAGCTCCTGATAATATATTGGCAGCTATTAGTTCATGGTATATAGCAGAAATGATGGAACAAACAGTAACTACAGAAGCTTGAATAGGACTCTGTGTCTGCTCCATTAACCGAATGCGATTACTTTCCTCAAGTGGAAAAGAATAAATCTTATGGAGGGAATGCTTATATTTGTATCGTCATGTGTTCCTTTTCAGAGAAGTTCTTCAATTATCTTCATTTAAAAATGGAATTTTCCATATTTATCTGGGAAGCCAACATAAGTTTTGGGGTTGTAGCAATACTTTGCTTTTCTGTATTAAATAATTAAGAATCAGCTGAGAGACTTTTGGATAATGATTTTTTTTTTTTTTTGAGGAAGATGGTCAGAGAAGGGTTTGTCTGTACGTTACCAGTCCATTGGTGCTGAGATCTAACTGCAGAGGCTGTGTTTGTAGGCGAGAAGGAGAGATCAGTACCCCCAGACACAACCTGGGAATAAAAGAAATGAAGAAAAGTACCTCTCTGATCCAGCCCCTGCCACAGAGCTTCATGCTTTTGTCACCTGTAAATTGGATTACCACAGTGCACCCATGCACTTTGAAAGCCACTGGAAAGTGACAGCTTGTGCAGAATGTAGCAACTCTTACTTAGCAGTGCTAGCCCCAGGGAGCATGTTATACCATGGCTCCAAGGCCTGCCCTGGCTATTTATCTGCTCCTGGGCACAGTATAGTAAGTTGTTGTTGGTCTTAAAAACCCTGCATAGACTGAATCCTAGCTCCTGGGAAGACTCTGTCTCTGGGCCACTCTGATAGTTCAGATCTGTTGGGGAGCCCTTGCTCTCATTGCCTAAAGATGATCGTCTGTTTTGGGATGGACCAAATACAGCTTGGCGGGTGCCTACCTACGGGTCAGATCCAGCCTACAACTGCCTGAGATGCACTCCCCACCCTGGCCCTGGTCCGTGTACACAGCTACCCAGCGGGGCTGCTCTTTGTGGCTGCAGCTGCTTGGGTACTGCTCAGTCTCCCTTGCCTCCAGTGGCTCCTCTTTCTGCACCTGCTGTGCCGCTCTGGGCAGCAGGTGATGTGGGAAAAGTGGGGATGTGCATTGGGTACCACCCAGCCAGGCCAGGAGGCAGCTCCAGCTCTTGGCCTCCTTCCACTGACTCTGCATGCCCAGCACAATGAGCAGCTGGGTCCATGGGAAGGGACATGCTGGGAGTAGATCACAGATCTGCCCTGCAATCCTGGCCCCAGCTCCCCCACCTGTCAGTCCTCCTCCTCCCCTCCAGCCAGCAGCCCCATCCCAGCCACCCTACTTGTGTGAGTCTCAAGCCCGTCTCCATGGCTGGGCCCTGGGGCAGAGCCACTTAAGGAGTTTTGGTGAGCTGCTGTGGTCACAGAGCAGGGAGAAGTTGCTGACCAGGCGTGGGGAGGGGGCGGGGGGAAATCAGCGGGCCATGCGACTTGTAATAGCTCACCAAAACTCCCTAAGTGGCCTCCAGCCCAAATAATTGCCCATCCCTGCTCTATGTGATGACTGGATACTTGCAACGGAGGGCCTAAGGCCTGGATCCTGTCTTCAGATTTGCCAGTGCAAACCCATGCCAATACAGATGCTGGTATGGGGTCTAAAATTGACTCTTAAGATGTCTTATAAAGGGCTTCTGCATGAATAGACATGTCTGTGCTGCTCAAGGAGGATTACAACCCAGGCATTGTTGCCAGCCACAATAAAGTTACAGTGTAGGCACGGCCACTGCTCACCTCAAGGGAATTTTTCCTGATTTGACACTGGCCTAAGCCTAAGCACTTAAGCATGGGCCTGACTTTAAGTCAATGTAGTGGCACTGAAAGCAGTGGGAAGACTCGGGCTTAGTGAATTCTGCCGAGGGTATTGTTGAATATGGCTTGGTGAGGCCCTGCCCAGCTGGCTTTCCCTGCCCTTCCTGCCTGCATGCTCCAAACCAAGAAATTTTTCCAGGGAAACTGCCCTGATCCATCCCCAGAACTTGCTTTTGGGCACTCTGGAGACTCATAATAGGCCCCACAAATGAATTAAAAAAACCCTAGAAGTCACATTCAGTTGCTTTCCATGTAGCATCTCATCCCCCCCCCAAAAAAATTGGTAAAGCTACTTCTATTATTGCTATCCATGAGATATTCTACTTCTATTTCCTGCCATTGCCAATGGGATCAGGGGCTATAATTCCTGTTCAAAGTAAGATTGCCACCCAAGAGAGAATTTTCAATTAAGCTATGTAGTATGTGGTACAGCAGTGAGTAGGAATCCACCAAGCATTTTTTTCAGGCAGGCATGTAACCTTACCAAAGCAAAGATGGTATAATCCTAATATTTCTTTAGGATACTACAGAATGTGAAATTAAATGAAAAGACCAGGGAAAGGGAGAACTCCACAGTTTGATTACACTGTGCCGAATTATCTTTGTAAGTATTTTTCTTGGTGGATTTAAAAATGCATGCTGCTTTGTCTGAAAGGTTAGACTGGGAGCAAGTATCTAAGTAAATAGTCTTCAAATGAAAGTCTCACAGCGATAGTCAAGCATTTCTTGGAAATTTGGCCAGGATGCTAGTTGAACAGAAAGCACCAAATGCATTGAGAATAATGGACAGGCCTGGGAAGCCAGCAGAACTCAGGTAGTCATAACCCAGCTGCTGCTTTTTCATGTAATGTCTTTTCAATTTATTTGAAGAAGCTGACAAGGACGCTCGCTCAAGGAAGAAATGCCAGTTTGAAAGGAACACAAATACACGCCTGTAGTAAATAAACTGCCCTGGGTTGGAATAATGCAAATAATATTAATAAATCAGAGGCACTGTGTGCTCTAGGATGAAAAAAAAAATGGTGTTGTGACCAGAGTTATGCATGAGGTTTCCCTGTAAGAGAATCTTCAGCCCCAGAAATCCAATCCGGTGAATGCATTTAACCTTAAGCATACAAAAGGTTTCATCGACTTTGATGAGACCAATGACCTGCTTAAAGCAAAGTATGTTTGTAGGTGAGCACAAGGATTGGGCCCGAAAGGATTAGTCTGGTCTTGCTGGCTTTGTTGCAGTCCTGCTGAAGTCAGTAGGTCGCTGGTGGAACTAGAGTGACACTTGTCCTTCAGAACCGGATCTGGCAAAAGCCCAGTGTGTTGTATTGACTGTCTTCTCCCAACACAGGATTGCATTCAGCAGAACAAGTGTTCTCCAGTGCTGCTATCAGTGGTTCAGATAGTGGGTAGGAGACTGATTAGAGATGCACCTTATCGAACCAAATCAGAGATGCATAAGGTTTCATGAGCCTGAGCTCATCAAATGCCAACTACTCAGATAGTGGGTTACCTCAAATAGTTCGTACTTCAAGGGAGAGTCTTTCACAGTCCAAGAGATCTCATTTTCCTTGATTATTCTGTCTGAATTTGCTGCTGCTCAGCTCCTTTTTATTCTACCCCACCCTGAAAGCTCTTCTTGCTCCCTAGAGCTCAGACCTTCCAGGTAAATGGCATCCCATTTCTCTCAGTTCATCAGCTTGGGTTCAACAGCTTTAGTTCTCCTCTTTCCAAGCTGTCCTTACTATCATTTTTTGTGTTTTTCTGTGAGTTTCTTTCAGTCAGTCAGGACCCCGGTAACAGGTGTTCTGCCCAGGGGATAGCTTTGGTAGTACAAAGAGAATTGGCACTGCTCTTCAGGACGGTTTAGGAACTTAACCTCATTAACCTCCTGGGCCATCAAGTCCAGTCCTCAGTCAAACAAAAGCAACTGGCCATGTGAGCAGGAGAGAAGCCACCAGGTCAAGGAGGTAACCAGAAGATCTATGGGGGGAAAAAAATACTGAGCTAAGCAAAAAGGGCGGGGTTGTACTCTGCTGGTAAAGGAAGCAATATGATTGTTTGGGATATTGGAAAGAGAATTTCCTGAAACGTGCCTGTGACAGGTCGCCTTCCCCAGCGCCATCTTTTTGATTATCCGTGCCTCACGTGGGGTGCCCTTGGGGCCTGTTTTGTAATTCTTCATTCCCTCCCTAATCTCGTCTGCCACGTCTTGATGGAATTTTTTTTTTTTTTTTTTTGAGCGGGAGACTGCCTATTATTCTGGGTATGTTGGGATCTTGCCTATTATAGCTTGACCCCTTGTTTCCTCTGGCTAGGCCTCCCTGTCTGAACCCACTAAACAGGGTTGGACCCTCACTGACGCTGGGGTCTGTGCTGCCAAAACTACACCCTCACTGATGCCAGGTACCCACTCCAAAGAGGTCCCAAAAATGAGGCCTCCTCCAACCCCTAATAGCCTCTCCCAAACCACCGGTCTTATTCAATAATCACACAAAAAATAATGATAATAAGTTTATGTGCTTAATCAACACAGTGTCAGCTTACATGAACTCTCTTTGAGTCTTGGCTCTGCACCGCTGGCTACAGTCTTGGTTGTGGATGCAGTGGTCACCTCTTAGGGGCTTCTGTAGCTTCCCCCTTCCTGCCGAGGACCGCTGCCCAAGCTTCCACCTGGAGCTCTCAGGGGGACTGCTTCCCGTTCAGCTGCTGACCTCCCTACTCCCATTCCACCCAGGGTTTTTATACTTCTGCCTCTTCCGGTCAGCTGACTAGCCATCCCAGTTCAGCAATTAACCCCTTCCTCACTAGCCCTCCGTGCCCAGAAGTTTCTGGCCTTATAGGGGTGCACCTTTTTGCCTCGTGACAGGGTTTGGGTTCCCTGTCACGCTGCCCAAGATAACAAGATAGACCATATGATGAATATGCAAGTTAGACACTCTCCAAAGAAGTGTCATTCCTACTTGCCAGTAGCACTATCCAAGGCCCATCTAAAATTGTTTGTGGGGCCAGTGTTCAGTTTATGCCCAGATAAAGCTTTTGAACACACAACCCTGTGTAGACTACAATTAATTGTTGGGGTGAAAAGGCTGACCAAGAAAACACCTGCTGATTTCCTATAAGAAATGGCACCCTCAAGAAAGCTCTGTTCTGATTTGCAAAGCTTAATACTAAAATCCTTAGTCAGATTCTGCACTTGGTGGCAGGCTTTGGGCATACGTGGTGGTAGTTTTCCCGGCAGAGAGTATTTTCTCCAAGCTGGGGAGTTTTGAGAAGTAATGAGAGGTTCTTTAATGTGTTTTTTTGGGGTTGATAAGTTTGCACTTACCTAAGTGGGAGGGGGTGGAGGGAATGGCACATCTCTTATTCTGGCTATTTTAATTACTGCAACAATAGCACAACCATCACATTTGCATACCACAGCTTGCAGTGCTCTCAAATTTTAGTAGTAGTACCCATTGAAATTAGTTTGCCTAAAGACTGATGGCCGTGTGTGACTATATAGTTGGTTAGATGCAACACTTTGCTCCTACTCAGCAGTCTGCTGCTTGAATAGTTCACTGACATTGGGATTATTCATGGACTGTAGGGTACATGAGTAATGAAATTGTGCTATGGCTCTAAGAAAGCAATAGGGAAATAAAAAGAAATGCATATATTTTTATCAGCGACTGATGTCAGACCCCCATGTTGCAGCTTGTATAAACAAATTGGTAATTGGAAAGGTTAGAGTAAACAGAAGAGAACCTTAAAAATAACATGTCAAGTACTATGTAAATTAATTCTCTAAAATAAAACCAAATGTGGTATTTGTAGATTAGGTTGACGTGTTACATATACTTTGGAGTGGGATTGTTTGAAAGTATACGTGTACACATTTTTTTTTAATTGAATGTTTATCAATTGGGGGTGGGAGGATGTATAAGATTCAGCTATTCCACAAAAAAACTGAACTGGCTTAGAAGGTAAGGACAGATCTTGTTTTCTTCTGAGCTCTTAATTTTGAAGAGAGACTAACAGTTGGAGACACGGGTGCCAGGCCTTTTTGGCCCCCAGGTTGGTTAAGTGGTGCTGGGTTTGGCTGTGGGCCTGATCTAGCTCTCAGTGCTGGTCCCAGCCAGTGTCCAGTCCAGCCTGGTGGAAATGGGCCAGCCAGGGCCCAAGGCAGCCGCATGACCCTGGCTCTGCACAGTTGCATGAGGCCCTAGCTGGGCCATTCCTTTGTGGCTGCACTGAGCAAGCCCTGGCTGGATCTAGCTGCATAAGAATAGGATCTCATCCCTGTGTGCAGGGCCAGCCTGGCCAGGGAGGATCAAGTGATGTAGGGTTTGGAAATGTGGCTGTGAGGAAACTGTAATAATGTTAATTCCAGACCCTTGGGGAGAGGCTGGATTACATGACTCCATGGACCTCATCTGGACCCTAGGTTGCAGGGTTATGTATCTGTCATTTGGGCTGGTTCAGTTTTTGAGTTAAACTCTTTCATGGGGGTCTCATATTTGGTCCTGGGAGGTTGATGCTTGGCTGTTCAAAAAATCTGCAGCGTATGAAATTTTACCTTTTTTGGGTATCCTTTCTATTAAGTCTGTCTTTTTTTTAATTGTAATTACAATTAGTAAGTCACCGTTACTCCTCCCTTTGCTTACTTTTGTCAGTGTGCTAATCCTGGTGATTTTCGGTAAACCTCTGATGACCTAATGCTGTCTTTCAGCAAATGTGTTTGAGAAGAGGCTGTGCTAAATTAATGAGCAAATCTCTGCACTCTGTCATCAGAAGGTGAACAAGACAGCTGGTTACGTTCAAGTGGCGGAGAGAGTGGTCATCCTGTGGCGATAACTTAAGGTTAACTGACTGCACTACAGAGCTTTTTATCAGTGGGTTTCAGTACCAGTACCTTTCGCTGATCATCTTGATCTTGCCCACCTTTGGATTAAGGCAGACACGTATTGGAAACAAAGCAGAGAGAAAAAAAATATGTACTAGGCATGTCCAAGAGCATTTGCAGGATATGACCGTGTTTCCACATCTGGGCACAGTACCTCAGATCATTTATTTCAATCTTCTCCCTAGGTTTTTAGAAGTTTTTAGATGAAAATATTTTGGTTCACTTAAACTGAGCCAGCAAAGGCACTCATGTCCCTTGAAATGAATAAGGTCGAGGATGAGCTGCTCATAACTGCAGGTGAGATCCTGGCAGCTTGCCTGCACAGCACCCCATTGACTTCAAAGGCAGCACTCCAGCTCCCCATGGTAGTTGCAGCCTTGATGTAACAACCTTGATCTTTGAAGGCTGCTAGTAGTGATGGTTCAGGGGACCTTTCCAACCTTAAAATATGCTGCAGCATTCTAAAAATGTAGCAGCTAAACATACTAAGACTCGAGATGTGGAACCTGGTTATATCTTTCACATTATACCTATGTTGCTGTAGTAGCATGATCATCAATCGTGCTAAGGCAGGGGCAGGCAATTATTTTGGGCAGAGGGCTGCTTACTGAGTTTTGGCAAGCCATCGAGGGCTGCTTGATAGGCAGCCAGAGGAAGATAAATATTAATTTTCTAAATTTTTTTAACGGCCCCGCAGGTCAGATAGAATGGCCTGGCGGGCGCATTCGGCCCCCGGGCTGCATTTTGCCCCTGTGCTAAGGGCTCCATCCTGCAGGTGTCCATGGAGGCCAATAGTTCACAGGCATAAATCTCTGGGGCCATGTTGTGAAGCCTTCCTTCCACTGCTAAGCAGTCTATGGGGCCACTCATGTTGGTAGTTTCTTATCAACAAAAGTAGGGATTCAGTACTGTGCCTTTTGACTCTTTGTATTAGTAGGGTTAGTTGCTTGCAGAAATGTTTGCCAAAATGTGAGGGCCTGGTCCTGCAGACAGTAAAAAAGGATGTTTTTATTCACAAGAAGAATCTCTCTCTAAGTCTGCCTGTTTCATTAAATGTGCAATGTGTAATCCCAGCCCTTTGCAGCATAGCACAAGTGGAAGTGGGTTTGTAGATGATGCTGTTTTTTCAATAACTCGGATTTTGCTTTTATTAACTTTGCATTTTTTACCCAGGTGGCTTATTACAAGTTTAAAATGAAAGAATGTTCCTGCTTTGCAGATGTCTTCCTCTAAATTCTCTGACACTGAAATTTCACTCACTCGCTCTGTGTGAAATTCAGCTTGGGGATAAGGTGAGATTTAAATGGCGCATATATTTTCAACTTGCTCCTCTTCGTGGCTGAAGTTCTTCCCCTTTACAAGTCCGTACCTTCATCTTTGCTTTTGGAAAGCTCAATACGAGTCAGTTTTTGACCTGATGGTCTGCAGGAGTCTAATGGTTTCACTAGGTCATAACTTTTAAGGCTCTTTTTAGCCTGAGTAGCTTGAAAAATGGTTTGGATTTGAAACTTTAGGTACGGGATGTAAGCAGAGCGGTTTTGCTTTGTTTTGGGCGCTTTGTTAGGATTGATGAAATACAAATAAGGGATAAGGGCAGTTATTCATAGAGGTAAAAGAGGCAACGTCCTAAAGAACTGGTAAACACAGCTGTTAATATAAGATTAGGATTTTTTTTTTATCTATTTATTTTATTTGTGTGCAACTTTCTCCAAAAGTGCTCAGGGCATCTTAAAGTTTAACCCCACCTGCTTACTGCCTGCTCAGATAGCAAAAAGTCTTGCACTGTGGCCAAAAGATGGCCAGGCTTGGGCTCTAGCCAGCATCAAGGGAGTGGGAGTTACAGAGCTGAGGAGCAACAAGTGAGAACAACCTCCCTGGCATTTTGGCGAAAGAAACTTGGTTCACAGATGGTACTTGCAGGAGGCTGCTCTTGGCTGACTTTAGGGATTGTAATGGAGCGTAAGGGAGGAGATTCTTAGGTATGTAGCACCCAGACCGTTTTTCCACGCTTGCATCAGAAATAATCCCACTGAACTCCGTGGCAATGTTCAGAGCTAGAAGCTGTGGTATTGGCCAGTTTTACCAATCTTTTCATGCTGTCTTTGATACTTCCTTACATATGGTTTAAACCATCATTTCTACAACAAGCCCCGTTTAGTTTGTTTACTGAAGTGTAAATTAATAGTAGATAAAAAGCGAAGGAAGGTCTCAGTCTTACCTATCCACCTATTTAAGGTTTTCTTTGTCTTGAAACGTTTGGAGTGAATCAGTAAAAAGGCTTCCCAGACTTTTAGCAGCATTGACTATTCTCTGGTCTGAATATCCTTCTGCACTTCAGCTCCTGGGTTGAAGGAAGGTGAAAGGCGCTGTCTCGGTGTTGTGCATGCTCACATCTTGTCATTTTCTATTATTCTCTGCAGTCATGGAGAGGAGCTTTCATTGGCATTTCTTACATACAGTGTTGTGGCTAACTTCCGACAACTCCTGTATTATTCCGCTGTCTCGTGCATATGCATGAAGCACAGTTCTTTCTTTTTTCCTAATACAAGAGATTGCAGCATTTGGGTGGATGCCAAAGGCTTGATTCAAGCTGAATGGTATTAAATTTTATTGAGTGGAATAGAGTGAAATCACCATCATTTGCTGTTCAACCCAGTGATCCTGTCTGTCTTTGTTGGAAACTGAAGAGAATGTATTTGGGTGCCAGCTTGTCACAGTTTGACAGATAGGCTAGAAGGCCGTTTTACCGCTGACATGGCAATACTAATGTCATCAGCAAGGCAAATGTAGAAACCGTGCATGTGTTCTTTCATGTTCTGGAGTATGGATCGCATGGATGTTGCTCCTAAGCCACCTAAATTTCAGATCTGCGCTCCCACATGGTATCTTGCTATGACCTTTTGCTGCTATGCTCCTCTTCTGTCCTCTCTAATACCCTGACAGCCTTTTAACCACAGAGTTAAGGGAAGTTTGCAGGAATCTTTGAGCCTTATAGAAACATTGCTCTGCAGCAGGAACCCAACCTTGCACGTGCGGAAGAGAATTACTGCTGTGGCAATGCCATGATCTCTGTGTGGGTTCAGGCATCCACTAACATGGAGCTTCATGAAGGGTAAGGGCCACCTCCGAAGCAGAACCGGACTGCTAATTTAATGCCATTGAAATGAATTTGAGTTAGACACCTCAATAGGAATTATGAACCTAAATATTTTTTTAATCTAGTCTCAGAGAGCAGGAGGGTCATTCAAACAATCCAGTCTTGGTAACACATTAATGTAACGTTACTCCACGCACTTTAGGAAGACCGTCCTAACCATCTACTTTCCCATCTGCTGTTTTTGTCAGCATGTTTCACGCTTGTGGGGAAACAGGGAATTTGCAGTGGATAGAGTGTCATGTGGGACCCCAGTTTGTTTTCAGCTCTGCCACTGGCTTGCTGCATAACTTCACGAATCTTATCTTGAGCCCAGTTTACCTTTCTGCAAAACGGGTTTTGTGATGCTTGGTCCTCCTTTTAGAACCGAACCCCCTTTGTTGCTGGACTCAACCTTTTGTAGACTGTGGTGGGCTTGAAGCTGCTCAATAGTTATGTATTATACCATTTGCTCGATCAGCGTTTGGGTAAGAGAAGAAGAGGCGCAGGAAATGAACATGAAAGAAAATCTCTTAGGTGAGAAAAGTTCAGGTTAGCAGAAGTCTATTCAGCATCGTTGATTGGTTTTGTACCTGCTAGATCTGGTTCAGGGCAAACAAGTTATATAGGTGATTAAAAATAGGCATGCTTGGAGCTAATACGGTTATATTAGAGTTTACGTTAATATTAGTGGTGAAATAACCTGTTGGGCACATTTCTATATTTTTTGGGCCTTATTTAGCAAGCTTTTGAAGTTGGACCAGGTAATAGAGTTTAAAGCCCAGGTTTGCCTCACAATCTTTGCTCTCAGCATTGAACAGCATTTCTTGCTGAATGGCCCGTCCGCAGGTGAACCAGGATGAGCACTTGTAAGAAACTTTGTGTTTAAATTTAGATCCTGCACAGGAAGGAAGAGCAAGCGTGACTGAGCAGCTGCTTCCCTTCAGCTCAAGTGGGCAAAGAGTAGAGAGTCTTTGGTCTTCTAATGCTTTGGCTCTGGGCTAGAACAGGACTGTCCGACTTATAAATAGTCAGGGATGGCATGCTCTGCAAGCCACACTAATGAGAGCTGAATGCTGTGGGGCCATGGGCCTCTTGGCTACATGTTACACTTGCTTGGGAACTTTCCTCCTCTGCACCACATATGCATGGGTGCTTTCCCTTCCCCACAACACACCAAATGAGTGGTGGGCCCTGCTCCCTTCTCACTGTGCATGACACCCTGCCTCGCCTTCAGCTGTCCAGCCACAGGCTTCCCTATTGCACCACACTGCACAGATGGCTCCGTGTTGCTGGCACCATGCACTGCCCCATGCTGCCCCACTCGATCCCCTGGGGTGGAGTCCGGCAGCAGAAGCTGGAGGAAGGAAAGGGGAGCCCTGAGACTGGTGGCTGCTGCTGCTGCAGTCAGAGCAGTAAGGGTGGTGGGAGCCCAGGGGCTGTATGTGAAGCCCTCCACCAGTTGGACAGCCTTGGGTTAGACTGCAACTTCCAGAGCTCTGTCCTCTTGCTGGGGCAGCGCAACTATATTCTGCTACTTAATTGGGCTGCGTGACCAAGTTATCACTTAGTCCATGGGTAGCACCGTTGCTTTCAACAGAGCATGGTGTGTGCACTGATAAGTTCTTTGGTTGATGAATCTGATGCACGAGTGACAGTCCTACCCACAGGAAGGTCACACCCACGCACCAGCAGCGCTTCAAATCTGAGCAGCAGATTCTTTCCTCCTCTGATGCTGGTTGTCACAAAACTTGATCCTCGGTGCATCTGGAAGCTGACTCAGCCAACCAGAGCGGTATTCTGCACTCCTTTCCCAATCACCCACAGAAAATCCAAAGGATGCTGAATCATTTTTGCAAGCATCCCAAAATCCATGCACTGGTCTGCCTGCCTGTCTTGACCAGTGGTCTCCAGCCTTTTTAAGGAGATCACCTTTGTTGTTTTAAAAGCGACCCAAGATCTACCATGCAGCACCGCCACCCCCTCCCCGCCACCCAGCAGATAAGTCTGTGGGGAGGGGAGCTGGGGAGATAAAATTATTGGGGGCACACTTCCTCAGCAGGTAAGTCTCACCTGGCCAGGGCCCCGCACAACTTGCCCCTGCCCCTGCCTCTGCAGCACTGTCCCTCACTGCAGGGGCCTCGATTTAGCTCTAGCCCCATCCCTCCCCCCAGACTGACCTCCTGCATGCACGTGGGCACTCAGCCCAGCACCCCGGCCTCGGATCGACTCCAAGAGGCTCTGAGATCTCCCGGTGGATCGAGATCCGCTGGTTGGCGACCGCTGTTCTAGACTGTAAGCAAGCTTCAGAATACAACATGCTTTTCAGGATCCTGTGATCCGGCATGCACTTGACATGACCAAGCCACCTGAGTCTCTTCCTCCTAATTAACGTTCCTATGAATGGCATGCCAGCACGATTTAACACGTCCCCATTTGTCACCCCGCCTCGCCATCTTATTCGAAGAATTTTCCGTAGGCGTCTGATATGAAAGCTGTTTAGTCTTTTGATATGTTTAGAGTAGGTCGTCCGTGTTCCTGAGCCACGCAGAAGAGTAGATTAGACACGTGTCTCATAAATACGGATTTTCACGTCGGTCGACGGTTCGTTATTGTTCCAGGCTCTGTCTTGCAAAAGACCAAAGCTCTATAAATGAGGAAACCGGTTCGCCTTTTTGCTTGGGTGCTCTCCAGCTGGGTTCAGCCAGCGTAATCCTGCAACTCTCACACGGCACAGCTCTTTGAAGCCTAGAACATAACCTTAGGGAAGGCATTGAGAGAGGATTCTCGCGGGGTTATTGGGCAGCCTGAACAAACTACCCCTTTCCCCCAGAATCATGTTGGCACCGTCAGGCTACACAAAACATACATTTTTTTCCCTTGTGGAACGTCCTGGTCTAGGATTCGAAACGGGAGAAGGGAGCCCGGTCAGCGAGGCCCTTGGTTCTTCTCCTGACTCTGCCATGGATTCACTTTGTGAATTTGAGCTGGTTTCTTAACCTCTCCGTTTTCTCATCTAAAATGGAGAGATGTGCCTGCTTTTTCATTCGCCGGACTGTTGTTCAAACAGCCAGACCCTTCTTTCCCTCAAAAGGGTTGTAAAAATGTATGTTTAAAATGTTATCTCAGGTGTTTCTAATGGAGTACAGCATTCAGGAGATGTTGTTGTAACTTGGTAGGCCAGCTGAGTTATCTCTACCCCATGGATTACAAGAGAAAATGTCAACAAATGCCTCATTTGAACCAAATGTCTTCAAAGCCAAAATGATTAAACCTGTCTTGGGCTATGTGAGTTCTGTCAACTTCAGTCCAGATGGTAAAGCACCTCCCTGGCTTTTAGCCAATAGATGACGTGAGCTTTGCACATTTCATACTTGGATTCATCCTATATAGAGTGGTATAATACAGTTTGTATTTATAGGAATCAAAATATCTGGCAGCAAAGGTAATAAACCTTTTGTGTAATGCAAATTAATTGCATCAATGAAACACGACTTCACCCTTCTGCTGTTCAGTTTAGCTTTGCTCACCACAGTGCGCTATGAACCGTTCCAGAGCTTTCACTGGTGACCTTCGTTTGGTTTTGGACTTGAACTCAATGAGTAGAGTTCTCCTTCGCCTCCAGACTTGTGGCTTCAAATCCTATAAGAGACAATGAATTGGATCTCTTTTGTTCTCTTTAAGAAATAGAAACAGTAGACTGGTTTGATTAACAGCTCACTTTCTTAGGAGAGGCCTGGATTGGTGCTAGAAATTAGAAAAGTAGTATAAATCATCATGGATACACACTCCTGGAATGGTTTGAAGAGATGCTGTTAACCATGGGCCACTGGTGCCACCTGTGTCGGGGGGGCATACCAGGGTGCGGGTCCCCCCGTGGCCGATTGCACCAACCAGGAAGTGCAAGTTGTGCTCCCGGAAGTGCAAGCGGTGCTTCACCTGGCACTCCCACTCTCTAGCTGGCGCTCGCAGGGGAATACCGATGCTCCCACCTGCCTGTTGCCTAAGCAGTGCACCAGCGCTCTCAGGGGGTGCATGTGTTGCCGTTGTTGTTAATTATTTCTTGCAATTTTATTTTATTTTTTTCTCTTCAGGGCTTGCAGTCACTTGACTTTTTTATTCTTTTCTCAGCATCCTTGACCTCATGAGTAATGTAAAGAGCTTTGGGATGGATGGTGGGTAACTACCATAGGTAAATGAGAACCTTACTCATTGGTTTCTGTGGCTAGGGACAGAACTTATAAACCGGTATAAGCAATCAGAAACTGGGTCAAATCCATAACCCAACAGAAGTTCAGTGCACCTAAACCACTTTCAAAATGGCCAAGACCAGTTTAAGAGATGTAATATTAAACTTAACTGATTTAAGTTAAATCATTTTATTGAACTTCTGTCCCAGATCCCCTCCAGATTCAAATTAACTCACAGTCCCCCAGCAGTCCAGGATGCTTTTCATGTCCCCTGCAAACTCCCCTGCTTGCAGGGTAGGCAGGCTAGCCTTGGTCCAAGCTGTCTGCTCCAGACGAGTAGGGAGGTGTGCTCTAGCCTGGGCCACTGCAGACATGCGGCTGCATTTCCAGAATCAAAAGTGAATGTCTGTTCACTTGCTCATCAGTTCAATCTATGGAGCTTAAACTAACCTGCAAAGATTGAATCAATTCAGCCTCAGGCTTTTTGACTGTCTGTACTTAGCCTGTATGATTGTGCCAAACAAGTAGTGAACGGATAACAGCACAGTTTATTTCCAAGCAACTATTTTGAACGAAGAGGATTTTCTTATTGTTTGTGCAGTTTTCATTAGCCAGTCATTGGATAGAAGGCTGGGAGCAGAGACCAAAGTCAGGTACTGCTCTTTTCTCCTCACTGATCTACTGAATCATATTTTCTCTTGCTTGCCCCATCTGGCCCCATGCATCTCACATAATTCTTGGATACACAATGGCACAGCTTCAACAGGGGTGATGGAAAGTGGTTCCAACTCAGTCTTGCTTCTGATCTCATGATTAGGGCACTTAATAGGGAAGAGAGAGAGATGGATTTGAACACCATCAGGCTGAGAATGGCCTAGAGCCTGGGCCCCCTCTTTCCAGGCAAGCACTCTAATCACTTCATTCATGCGGGAAGGTGGGTATTGCATCCATCTCTATTTTTAGGAAAAGTGGCTGTTACCTCGGTGTCTTGTCTTTAACTCGGTGCATATTAGGTAGGCTCCAGACATGGCTACCAGGCCTTGCCCTTTGGGGATCTTAGGTTGAAGAAAATCGAGTCTGTGAATCCTAAGTAGTCTTAGCCACAAGGTGGGTACCAAGATATTCAGTTCAGACAAGTGGTACTTCTCGGCATATATAGTAGCAGAACTCTTGGCACCAGAGGCCAGCCCAGTAACGATGCTGTGTTTCAGAGCAGCTTCCTCAAACATTGTCTTCTGTCCCAGACAGGCTGGTATGTAAAGAAGATGCAGTGTAGCCATGTTCATACAGCTTTTTGGGTAGGCTGGTTGCTACTGCTAACTGACAGTGCCAGTTTGCCTGCTGCTATGCTGATAGCCCACCTGTGGTGTTGTGTAGCTGTGACTGCTGTGGGTGTGCTTTAGGAAGCAGCTTGCTCAGAACAGCACGGCACACTTGAGGACACTGCTCTGGATCTCAGTGTCTTACCACACAGGGCATTTATAGATGTCCTCTGGGAGACGCGGGGAGGCATTTTAATTAGTGCAACTCTGAGAGCTGCAGTAATTAAAGCACCCAGAATGCCACGTATCAGTGTCTCCACACTGAAAAATGGTGGCGGGAGGCTTTGAACTAAAGCTTTTTGAATGAGATTTAGTTTAAAGTGCCCCGCTGCCGTTTTTCAGTGCGGGGATGCGGATACACTTGACACTGGAGTCTGCTAGAGTGCGGTAATTACCACGCTGCAATAGACTCCATTAATCAAGTCTGCTCAGCACATTGGATCAGCCTCCCTGCACGTGTATAGGAGCCCATAGATACAGCCTAAGTAACTTGGCTGGTGAAAATTTAGGTACCCATAGCCTCTCAGGGCAGGGGCTTCTGTGGACTGCTCACAAATACCCAAGCTGAACTGTAAGGGCCTAAAGATTGTTTTTTTTGGGGGAGGGTTAAATGGATTTGGCTTTAAATGGCTTCCAGAAAGTCTTTTGCACAACAGGATTTAAATTCAACCTGAAGCCCATGGAAATGCCCATCCTTCCTCTCACTCTTGCCCTGCTACTGTTTTTTTTTCCATCACAGCTAGTTGCTTTGTAACTCTACCGGTGTTTTGAAGGGCATTGAAGATGGTTCAGCCTGAAGGTGTTGTTGGGAGTTTAGATGTTATCAGCTCCCAGAGGGTATGTTTTTCATAAATTGACAATTTCCCATCTGATGAAACTAAAGTAGAAATAAAACACCTCCACTTACAGTCTGCAGTACTACCCCCCCCCCCACTGTCACCCTTTCTCATGGAAGTATATGTTTTAACAGACTCTCTTATTACTGACCTAAAATGTTTTGATAATGATGATGTTGAAGTTAACTTTTCCCATGAATTATGGCTCGGTTCCTAAATAATGTTGTGTTTCATGAACAAGCTTTCTGGCACTATTATCTTATCCAATTCAGAGGAAATACAAGGTATTTTTTCATTTCATGTGCACTTTTTAAATTTATTTATTTATTTTGATGCAACTCCTTAGCTCACTAATTTTATAAATGATTCTGTAAACTCTGCTGCTTATCCCAAGCATGCCTAAGACAAATAGCGACAGAGTCTGATGGAAAATATGCAGCCTTAATAGACGTGCTGTTATGCCCTGTTGAATTTTGTTGTAGTATTTATTTTGCTCAGAAAGAGAAAACAAGTAATTAGCCAAGAAAGCTCACAGCTGCATAGCACACCCCTCTCTCCTCCGTATACACAGTGTATCAGTATATGTGCAACTGACAACGATGAATGATACTTTGTCCTTTTCCTATGAAATCTATTGAGATGATAATAGCTATAAAATATTGAATGAAAGCAGGTTTTTGTAGAAATTTATTTTAATACCTGTGGAATTTAGCAGATGGTGATATCTCCATAGTGCTTTTATTTTTCTCTCTTTGTCATGTAGACAAAGTTTGTGTTTTTGTTTCCATGTTTCTGGAATACTTCAGCCATGAAGTTTTTCTGTAGAGTCTCCGTTTACTTTTCAAGTTTATATATTTTTATGTATTTGTTTGTATTGTCTTTCTGATGCAATGGAAGAATGTGAAGTGCAACAGGAAGCTCAGACAGCAATCTTTTCAAATGAATTGAAACTCAAAAAGGAATCGTATACAAAGTGGAAGCTTGGTGATGGTACTAGGGAAGAGTGTAAGAGTATTGCATGGGTCTGCAGGACGAAAATTAGAAAGGCCAAGGCATGATTTGAGATGTAGCCAGGGAGGGATGTAAAAGGTAATAAAAAGGGATTCTACAAGTATGTCAGAAGCAATCGGGGAAAGATCAAAGAAACTAGAGGCCACTTACAGAATGCAGAAGGCAATTTAGTTCTGGATGATACAGAGAAAGTGGAAGCATTTAATGTCTTCTTCAAAACCAGTCTTTACAAATAAAGGCAGCTACCAGGTGATGAGTGTAGTTGGCAGCAGAGAGAGGGAAGGAGACAAACAGCTTACAATAGTAGAAGAACAGGTTAGGGATTACTTAGAGAAGCTTCTGCGTTGTCAAGATTGGATGGGATCCACCCTAGGGTACTGAAGAAATTAGCTGAGGTAATTTCAGAGCCATTAGCTATCCTCTTTGAAGGTTGGGTGGGGTCCTGGCTGACTGGAAAAGGGACTGTATAGTGCCCATCTTTAATAAAGGGAGAGAAGAGGATCCAGGGAACTACAGACCAATCAATCTGACCTTGACACCTACAGCAGGTTCTCAAGCAATCTATTGTGAAGCAGCCAGAGAAAAACAAGGTGGTCAGGAAGAGCCAGGATGGATTCACCAAGAGCAAGCCTTGCCTGATCAACCCAGTTTCTTTCTAGGATAAGTAAAAAATTCTATGGCTAGGGGGAGTAGTAGATGTGAAATACCTTGACTTCCGCAAGGCCTTTAACATGGTCTCCTATGGCATGTTCATTGGCAAGCTAAGGGAATACAAACTAGATGAAAGTACTGCAAAGTGGATATATAACTGGTTGAGTCGCCGTGCTCAACAAGTAGTCATCCGTGGCTCAGTGTCTAGCTGGGAGGAGGTATCAAGTAGGGTTTCCAAGGGGTTTGTTCTGGGTCTGTTATTGTTAATATTTAATGATTTGGATAATAGGATTGAGTGTACACTTAGTAAGTTTGTGGGTGACACCACATTGGGTGGGGTGGCAGATACTCTGAAGGACTAGGATCCAGAATATGGACAAACTGGAGAAATGGTCCTCAGTCAATCAGATGAGATTCAACAAGGATAAGCATGAAGTTCTGCACTTGGGACAGAATAATTGCATGCTCAAATACAGGCTGGGGAATGATTGGTTAGGTTGCATTATTGCAGAGAGGGACTGGGGCAGGGAGGGTTTACCATGGACCATAAGCTGAATAAGAGATATTAGTTTGCTCTTGCTGGAAAGAAAGCTAATAGCATCCTGGACTGTATTAACAGGAATGTAACTTGCAAATTAAGGGAAGTGATTCTTCTGCTATCTTCAACACTGGTGAGGCCTCAGCTGGAGTTTTGGGCTCCATACCTCAGGAAGGATAGGGACAGTTATTTAGCACAGAGTGACAAATACATTTAGGGGTTTGGGAGGCAAAGGCTGAAAGAATCACGGTTATTTAGTTTGGAGATGGCAAAACTGAGGGAGGATTTGATAACAGTCTTCAAGTACCTGAAGGATGATTAGAGTGAGGATGGAAGTGCACTTTTCTCTGTGTCCAAAGACAATAGGTCTAGGGGCAATGGCCTCAAGCTGCAACAGAAGAAATTTAGGTTAGAGATTACAAAGGACAATCTGACTATGAGGGTGGTCAAATGTTGGAACAGGCTATCTGGAGAAGTGGTGGGATCTCTACCCTTGGACGTTTTCAAGAGCAGGTTGAATAGACACTTGTTTTAAATGACATAGCTGGGGGTGATCCTACTTTCAGCAGGAAATTGGACTGGATGACCTTTTGAGGTTCCTTCCGTCCCTAATGATCGCTTAGCTGGCAGGATTTAAAAAAGAAACCCCCAAGCACCAGAGAGTTTGATATAATCCCCCAGGCCCCTGAGTTTGTTCTATGGTGGGTCAGTTGCTCCTCCCTGATCTCAACAGGGCCTTATTTTTTTCAGTCTAATACAATTATTGATCAAGTCAGCAGATATAAGCTGCAAATAGATCCCCACCATAATCCCAAGATACCCTTTATACCTTATCAAATCCCCGATATGCTTGAACTCCAGCTTCTTCACTGACTGCTTCTGAAATGCTACTTCATGGCTTTTGGTGTAGTACAGTATAGTTCAACACAGTATTATGGCTTTCAGTACTATTTTAGGGCAGTGCAAAAGACTATTTTAATGTAAAATTGATTTGGTATAGATCAACACAAGGGTTGCTGTACTATTCGTATGATTCTTTATACATACCTACATACACACGTACATGGAATCTGTATCAAATGAGATGTATACAAATTCAAATTATACACACTGTATATGTGTGTGTGTGTGTAAACATTCAATACATATCTTCATTAAAAATAATTAAAAGCAGTCTCAGACTCTTCAGTTTTGCTGTATATGACTGACACGGATTTCAGAGGCCTGGATGCAGGTTGCATTTACCATGTGGTATTCAGGACCTTGATTATAGGTTTCCATTGCAGATCTATACTATTAAGAACTTCTCCAAAAAGAAAAGTTATCCTGTTTCTATGAAGGAAAGAAAATAATGTGTTGGAAGGAGAAGAGAGCTCTTTCTCCTCCCTCTTATTCAATCGTTCTGTGAAAGAGAGTCCAGGAGGACTGTAGTAGTTTCAGACATTCCTTTGTCTTTTCCTGTGTGCATGGTGTGAACAGGTCCCTAGGGGCACTTTTACAGGTGCTCGAACGCGTTCTCATCAGAGCATGTTGGGGCGGACTGGATTAATCGAGTCATCTGGAGCTTTCTAATCAGAAGGCTCCAGTGTGCTGCCGTGTTTCCTATAGTCAGTATCCCCACATTTCAAAATGGCAGCAGAGGCGCTTTGACTAAAGCTCATTGAATGAGCTTTAGTTTAAGCATCCCCACTGCTGAAGACATGTCACTGTGGGCATTTTAGTTAGAGCGGTTCCCGAGAGCCGCTCTAAGTAAAACGCCCCCTGGAGAATGTGTATAGGGACCATGTAGTTCTGCATGTGCCCGTTGCAGCAGTATTGCTTGTGCTCTGCCTCACCTTCCACCTTTCTTCATGAAAGTGAATCGCAGCTTCTCCAGGCCAGACCGTAGGCCTGCGTGCGTCCACACAGCTCCACTGAAGCCAGCTGAGCTGTGTAGTTTTATGCCGCATGAGAGCATCAGACCATTTATCATAACACGGGGGGGGAGGATGACTTTACCAGAAACTGCCTGAAGACCTTGAGGAGGGGTCTTGGACTCCCTCTAGTGATTAATTTTGGGCCAGTTGAGTGAAAGATAGAGAAAGCTGCCTCGTGTTTTTAAACAGGAAAGTATTGCTCTACCAGAACATGTTTTTCCACCGCAAAATCCAGGAAAAGCTCCTCTTTGCTCCTGACGTAGCTGCTTACAAAGTCTGTCACACATTCCTCCACTCCAGATCTCCTCAGGTACTGCCCTGGCCGATCTTTCCTGGCATGTTTTTCCATTGACCTCCCAAGTGTAACTTGTTCCCAGAGAGCCTGTTCATTTTGCAGCCAGATAAAGCTTACTCTGGAGCAACGGGCTGAGTGCTCATCCTGCTCCTCCCCTTGAATCAGAGCTGTCATGACTTTGAGGCGATAGAACGTTTTTCCTTGTCATAATATTACGTCTCAATTGTTTTCACCTGCCAGTCATATTAGTGTCACGGTCCCTCATTTTAACTCCTCACCATCTGACGGAGTTCGAGACCGGGCAAGTGAGAGCAGTGCTTTCAGCGCCGTGCCTCACGCATCTGTTCTTTCACAACTCGCTCACCTGCTTTCTCTCCCCACCTAAAATAGCCCTCCACAGACCGCTGGGGCCAACCACACACCAGACCAAAGTCGTTTGCAATTACCACCACCGCATTTCCTTTTGCTTCTCGATGAAAAACTCTCGACTGGCTCTCCCATTGTGTTTTGTCCTTTCTTCTCTCTTCCTGAGTGAGAGCCGATAACAAACAGCATCATGTAATTATACCGTTTCTTTCTATAAATTATCTCTGCGTGTTTCTAATCAGGGATGCTTCGTGTTCTGTGGATTCAGCGTCTTTACCTTGGTTTTGGGTACTGGAGAGGGTGCTGAATGGGATTTGAAAAGCAACTGAAGTTTTATTTTTAGTTTGAAGCATTATGATGATTTGCGAGGGGAAATAGGATGGATCGGCTTATGCGAATCTGAAGGAATATGGCAAAACCCTACCAACCTAAGGCTTCAATGTACTTGCCCTGTCTTATCCTAGTGGGAAAACTTAGGGATAAAAGGAGTAGGAGCTATCGAGGAGAGTTTCCTTTTTACCTCCTTTCTCACCGGTTTGTTTTTTAAGATGTCATTATTATTGTCACAAAGTGCCTAATCTGTACTATAGACAGCAAGCTGTCTATACTGTTCCGTCAGTCCCCTCCAGTGCTGAGAGGCTTTGTGTACCAGGTCCTGCTTTGCACAGGCCAAACCCTGCAGTGGAGACATGAATCTACCCTATGTTTGCTGCTGGTAAGCTTGAAAGTGGTAGAGGGGAAGGGGGCACGTGTGTGCAAACCAGCAGTGGGTAGGTCGCATTTAGTTTGTGTAGGTGATCTCAAGAGCCAGGGGAGAGTATGGACGTGCAGGAAGAGTTGAAGTAGGGAGCATTGGTTTCATGCAATTCCCCGTGTCAATGCTCTGATGAGCCTCTGTGCGTAATCTGTGCCTGACAGCAACCTGGGGCTCATTGTAGTCTTCTTTCCCATCGTTTGGCAAAAAAACCTCCTTCAGGCTTTCTGCATGCCGAATAGGATTTTGTCTTCTGTCTGGCTGGATTTTTGGTGGTGTTTAAATAACGTCGTATTGGCAGTGTTGGCTGACTCATCCTGGGAAACCTGGTCAGTATGATACATTAAGTGTCAAACTTTAGCACGTGTAGAAAATCAAGTGACAACCAGCTGTTGGCTATAGATCCATTTGGCTGTATGGAGGACATCAGTGGACAGAGATTTTTACCAACATAGTGTTTTTTACTGCTTTACTGTTGTGTCTTAGCATGCCAGTTGAGTTCATGCAGGGAGGCCCTTCTGATACCTGCTGTTATTGAAGCCCTAGTTCTGTAAAACTGCACTCGTTGTACCCTTCAGGTATCCTTGTTGCAGGGATGCTTCCAGCTCTACCTCCCCCGTGTACGTTTACCGTTGGATTCCAGCAGGAAAATGGAGTTAAATTATATAACCTTAAGGGGGTAGTGATTCTCTTTCCTGTCCACATCTAGGGAGTTGTGTATTAATTCAGAAATAAGTGGTACCAGCTTATATGTCATAGGCCTAATGCATTTAACTGAGGGTGAAGAATAACTCAGAAAGGCACCAATGGCTAAATTAGTTGTACTCTGATGTGTCTTACTGTTCTGTTTTAAGCATACCTAATGGTAATGCTCTCAGGGCTCTAACAATGGCTTTCTTAGAAAAACCGGAGTGTTTTATATGTCATCGTGCCAGAAAAAATAACTTGTAGGGACAGAAAACAAATTTTTAACTTGCAAAATTGGCTTTTACTCCTGAATCTCTTTCCTCCACCTGCTGGAAACTGCTTAACACTGTGCCATAGGCCCCATGGATCGCTTCTGAGAATCTTCCTGTCCAAGTCGAGCTGTGTGGGCAGGCTGGCCAGGAGGTCTGGAGCGACCATGGGGTGCAAACCAGCAGCAATTTCCTCTATTGCTGCTGGGCCTGCTACTTCCCGAGTCCATTGGCTTTCTATCTTTGACTGCACCCAATTCCAATTTTTCCTTATTCGTTCCAAGGCCTCTGCCCCTGACTCTGCTCTCATTTACTTTTGTGTATCCTGTTCAAAAGTCACTGGTCTTGCCTGAGCCTGGTCATTGGGCTGACATGATTAAGGAACACTGCTATAGGTAATGGAAGCTAGGATCATGTCTGGCCATCTTTTGACTCCTTAGCCAAAATGACAAGATCCCTATTTACAGCTTGGTTATTTGAGGTTGGCCTGTGGTGTAAATCCAGAGTAAGGCTTAAGTTCATACTTCTGGAGGCCTGTTGAGACACCTTAAAATGTCCCAAAAGAACACCCAGGTATCTTACTTTACAGTCTTCAAAGAGGCCCCCTCTGTCAGTAATTCCCATTCTCTCCTTTATCTGCATTTCTGTTTCATGTCCTTGGTTTGTACTTAAGTTAATTAGATTGTAAGCCTTTGGGGCCAGGAACAACCCTTCTAAAATGTTTTACCAAAGACCATATATGTTTTCTGACACTCTCAAAATATTTTATAATGATGTTAATGTGCCTTTCAAACTCACCTAGGGAGCACTAAGTCTTTAGTGAAGTCATAAAATTATTTCTTTGGTGATTTGACAATATATCTATTTGTAGGGAGTCAAAATATAAATATAAGTATTTTTAGTGCAATATTAGATGTAGAGGAACTAATATACTGGAGTGCACAGGAGGTGTCCATAGTTTATTTGTCTGTCCATGGCAGTAACCAACACCAAATACTTCAGGGGAAGGCACAGCAGGCATAATAACTCTTCCTCCCAAGCAAGAACTGGCAAAACAGGCACTTTATGATGGTTTGCACTGCATTTCATTTGAGAGTTTGGCTTCATTTGAAACCAAAACCCAGAGGTTGCAAAGACCCATGCAGTCTCACTTGATGAAGTTACAGCCAACATCCCTGTCCCCTGTAGCTCTAAAGCTGGGCCTCAGTCAAACTACGCTGCAAGACATCGTGTTTCCTTCTGGACAGAGTGCATGTAGGAGCAGCAGAGCTGTCTGGAGCTTGGCATTTTAGTTATCTGCGAAAGGAAAGCCTGCCAGAAACGTTTGGTGACATAGTTCCCAAAGGGAGGCTTGTGCCAAAATGCTGTGGCGGCTGTTGCACGGAGCTGAGCAAAGAGATAGTCTGTGAGTTAAGCATGTAAAAACACTGCCGTTGTTCAAGAAATAAGGAGCCGTTCCCAGCCACACAGATACCTTCAAGATGCAGATATTTTTTTTTAAAATTATTTTTTAAGTATCAGGAAATTAAACAGTAAAAGCCGTCGTGTCAGCCAAAGTTAACTCTGCCTAATACTTTTGGCTTGGCCGCCAGAGGTGGTCGACGAGGTCCGTGCGCAGCTAAATGCTGCTTTGATTACATTTTCATTTCAAACTTAAAGGCCTTTATGCGGGCTGAACATGCTGGTGCTTGTGCTTTCCTGTCATGCAGCGGTGTGCACGGTTCCCGTGTGACCCGCGGGTGAGCGTGGTACAGTTCTTTCTCTGTGTCCGGTCAGCACAGGACAAAAGTTTTAAGCTTTGTGCCTTCTGCTCAAGCAGTAGCCACCTGCGCTGTTACCTCTGGAGGTTGCCCTTCGGTCCCCAGATGTCCTTGAAAGCAGGGGTTGCTATTACCGGATAGCCAGTCGGTTTATAACTGAGCCAAAGATGCAGCCTTTTATAAAAGACAAGCCAACAGTATTAGGCCTGTATTAAATCGGGGTAGGATGTCACCAGTTAGGTCCTGTTGTCTCCTCCAAGGCACTGAGAGACAGACTGAGAAGCATGTCCTGCAAACATGGAAATGTGATAGTGAAGCTGCGCTGAGTGTATCCCCACCCCATCTCTGTCAAGGCTGCTGGAAATAAAGCTTAATATGTTGGGGGGGAAAGGAGGTGACCTCAGGGCAACTTCACTTGCACTGGAGAAATGGTACAGACATCCCCTCGGGGCCAGGTACAATTCCACCTGGGCAGCTTAAGTTGGCACTTAAGTACATCAGTGGCTCGGGGTCTCGGCATGTCTTGGTCAGGGTGTCCTGAGTTCTCTCCGCCCCATCTCTGCCTGCAGCAGTGCTTCATAATCTTTTTAGTTTCAAGGCACCCCTTGGAAAACGCTCTTAGCTTTCACTTGTTTTTTGACTACAGAAAAATGATAGAACAATTCTTTTGTTGCAAAGAATTCAGAAAGGCCACGACAGGCCAGAACGTTTTTAATACCATGGATTCCTATTTGAAATCTGTGAGTTTATCTTGTGAATCACGTTGTACACCTAATGGAGCTAATATTTTGTGGCTGCTCTTGGCATCCTTAAAAGGATCTCCTGGCAGCCCTGATGCAGAAGCGTTGGTTTAGGCATGTTCCAAACCCAGAAATACACTGGCGACGATGCTTGGGGCTGTTTCTTAGCTGCTGTACTTGAGACCTGGATCTCTTGTGTGGTTAAAAGCAGCCACTAGAGATGACTCTCAAGGGACTTGCTTCTGGATTTGGAGTGTGTGCACAGGGGCAGATGGGTAGCATGTGCTCTGCAATGCATTGGTCAGGCCAGGCCACCACAACAGTGTAGATGAGCCCTCCATGTCTAAATGTGCTCCTGTTCTACCATGCTGGGATCTCTGAAATACTATTAGCATGTCTAGTTTGGTAACTGCTCTCCCCCACTTCCATCCCACCCTGTCCATCATCTTATCATTGGGGCTGAGTCACAGAAACTAATGAGGAGGTAGAGGACCCACACATCTTTTTGCACTGGTGTGCTCAGAAACTCCAGCAGGTTGGAATAACAGGTGAAATAGGATCTGGCTTTGTGTTTTCTAACACTTCCACTGCTCAAGCTGATTTTCCTTCAGCTAGACCGCTGGTTCTCCACCAGGGTACCTTAAGATCCTTTCAAGGGTGCATTGGGGTGCCGAGCAATATTATTAGCTGTTAGTTATGCAAACATGATTCACAAGATTAAATCCAGAGGTTTCAAATAGGAATCCATAGTACTAAAAATGTTCTGACGTGTTATGGTCTTCCTGAGTTTTTTTGCAGTAGAAGAATTGCTCTGTTATTTTTCTGTAGTTTAAAGCAATGAGTAACAACTAAGAGCTGGCATTTTTCTAGCAGAGTCCATTGTGGGGTGCCTTGGGTATAAAAAGATTGAGAACCACCGAGCCAAATGGAGAAGGGGTACTTCTGATGGATCAGGAAGATCTATGCTGTTCAGCTTGCCGCTGCAGTGGTGCTGAGGAAACGTGTGGTCCAGGTGGCAAATGATTCTCTTCCTCCCACCTCCCTTCAGTACTGCATGTTGGCCAGAATTAATACTGAGCTTGTAATGTATAAAGAGCAACTTTGCAGGCTGGATGGTAGGGAATGGGGGCTGTGGCTGCGGTTGCATATGGGTGTCAGCACCCTCTGTTTAGGAGAATGGGGCCTGCGGGATGTTTCACTTTTCTGCAATCCGTATAGGTGATTGGTTGCAAAGCAGCCGTGGTTTTCCTGTCTCGCATTGAATGCAGGACATAGAGCAGCGTGCAAGCAGTGGGAGTTGGGCGAGAGCTGGCATGAAATTAAAATGTATTTTGTGATTACTTCTTTGTTTGGTCTAGGGGTAAGTGTATAAGTTAATGAAAACTAACAGGTGTGGACATGTTCTAGCTGTGCCCTCCTGTATTCAGAGGAGTGGGTGAAAAATGTTACTGCTCTTGCATTTCCAACATCTTCACCCTCCTCCTCAAAATTTTTTAAATGTTAAGTGCAGCTGCAAAATATTTTAACCCATTGTGCCATGGATTTTTTCATCTTTTATATGGGTGTATGGCATCAAACCAGAACTGATCTGTGCAATGCCAAGTCCATTGCTGTTGGCATTCAGGAAATAATAAGCCACTCTTTTAGGCAGTTCTAATGGATAATGTCCAAACACAAAGTCCACCCCTCTTGATGAATCCAAAGTATATGCTGTTCATAAGGTAGAGAGAGGATGATTGTTAGCTCTTTTGGGTACTGAGTGTTTATTTCAGAGTTTTCTAGGAACAAACTTAACTAAATTGGCTTGCAGCCCTCTTCAGGGTTTCATTGGGATCACAATGAAAAGAAAAGGAGAAAAAATTGAAAAAGACTTTTTTCTTTGGAAAACAGAGAACTGGGTTGATTTCACACTTTGAATCTGTGGCTGCACCTGGCAGAGGTCCCGCTACCCAGAATGAAAGGGCTACATTGGGAATAACAATATGCACCAAGCAAAGCAGTCTACTAGGACATCTTCTGTCATGGAAATCACTGTTCCATTATTCAGTCCTGTTGTATGTTTTTCTTAGACATACTCTACTTCCTGCAGGGGTTTTTAAGCAGATCATAACAACTTGTTCCCACAAATAAAACCAGCAGTCAGTTTGCTTCTCAGGTCACATTCTTTTCTCAGATGTAGGCTTAGAGCATCCCTTACAGTCAGCTTTTTGCAGCAGGAGATTTAAAAATGAAATCCAAAAGGAAAATTTTAAAAATCTGTCAGCCTCTTGAAATAGGCTAGGTTTTAAAAATAATGGGTTTCACCTTGCAGATTCAGTAGGATTTGGGAAAGCAGAAAGCTGTGTGGAGAAGTTCTGTTTTATTCACAGACTTTAGCAGGGGCTTACGTTGTGATCTATGACGAGACATTTGACTGCGTTTTACCTCCACTTGTTCATCTCTAAAATGGGGATAAAAGAGGTTTTTCTGCCTAGAGTCCTATGGGGACAATTTTACAAAGTGGTTTGAGAGAGAAATCTCTTTAGAAGCAAAATCTCTCATGCTATTGCCATCTATTAGCATTATTGTGATACAGGAGATTGAAATGTGTAAATTTATTGATTTATTATGGCAATCCCTGCCCTTGGTTAAGGGACAACTGTGTAGGCATACAAGTAATCCAAAATAAGTGATTACTGAACAAATCTTGCTTTTTGAGTGTTCCCTGGATCATGCAACTACAGCATTACAATGCTAATACAACAAACGTTGCTCCTTCAACTCCTGACCTATCTGACCCTCCATGTTGTTCCATTTTTTCACCAGTTTTTAAATGGAAATATATTTTAAAAGGGGTTATGATTTTACATTTTTCCACTCACCTTCAAAGAATTAGGGATAGAAGATGAGATGGACTTATTTCTTGTGGGCAAACAGCAGAAATTCTGAGGGCAGTAGATGAAAGGCTAACAGAGGATTTTAATAAAGTTCGAGGGTCTTTTAATTCAGTAAGTGATTGTGGGTGGTTCTAGGATTTTGAAAATGGGAGTGGGGTGCAGATTGTGGTGCATTGTCCTATATAACACAACTCATTTTTCTCCAGTTAAAAAGAAACAAAATGCTTTTTTTAAAATGCTGGGGGTTTAGGGCTATGTTATTCCATTTAATATTGAAGAAAAAACAAATATAATCATCGATTCAGTGCTGGAGGAGATCTCTGGGATTGTGGAGGAAGAAATGCCAGACACGGTGCTAGAGAAGAGCCTGGGAAACGAGCAGGAAGAATTGCGAGTCCTCACACAGTCACCAAACTATGACGTGATCAGAATAACAGAGACCTGGTGGGAGCTTGCATGCCTGGATGACTGTCATGGATGGGTACAAACTGTTGAGGAAGGACGGGTTGGAGAGAAGAGGAGGAGAAGGAGTTGCACTTTTTGTAAAAGAGCTGTATGATTGCTCAGAGCTCCAGTATGAAGCTGGAGATAGGCCTGTTGAAAGTCCCTGGGTTAGGGTCAGAAGGGAATGACCAGGGTGATGTTGTGGTGGAGGTTTGCTATAGACCACCAGGGCAGGAGGAAGTGGTGGATGAGACTTTCTTCAGACGACTAGCAGAAGTTTCCTGATCACAGGCCCTGGTATTGACGGGGGACTTCAATCACCATGACATCTGCTGGAAGGGTGATACAGCAGTGTGCAGGCAATCCAGGAAGTTTTTGGAAAGTGTTGGGGACAATTTCCTGGTGCAAGGGTTGGAGCAGCAAAGTAGGGGCTGTGCTCTTCTTGACCTGCTGCTCACAAACAGGGAAGAATTGATGGGGGATGTAGAAGTGGATGGCAAGTTGGGCAGCAGTGCCATGAGATGATTGAGTTCAGGTTCCTGAAGAAAGGAAGGATGAAGAGCAGCAGAGTAAGGACCCTGGACATCAGAAAAGCAGACTTTGGCTTGCTCAGGAACTCATGGGCAGGATCTCCTGGGAAGCCAAACTGAGGGGAAGAGGAGTCCAGGAGAGCTGGCTGTACTTTGTTCCTGTATGGGGAGTGCAGGAACAAACCATCCCAAAGACTAGCAAGTATGGTAGAAGACCAGCTTGGCTTAGCAGGGAACTCTTCAGGAAACTAAATCACAAAAAGGAAGCTTATAAGAAGTGAAAACTTGGACAAACAACTAGGGAAGAGTAGAAGAGTATTGCTCGGGCATGCAGGGATGAAGTCAACAAGGCCAAAGCACACTTGGAGTTGCAGCCAGGAGGGGATGTGAAGGGGAACAAGAAGGGTCTCTACAACTATGTCGGTAGCAAGAGGAGGATCAGGGAAAGTGTGGGTCCCTTTCCAAATGTGGGAGGCAACCTTGTAACAGAGGATGCAGAAAAGGCTGAAGTGTTCAATGCTGCCTTTGCCTCAGTCTTCCCAGGCAAGGTCAGCTCCCAAACTAGTGCACCTGGCAGCACAGTTTGGGGAGGAGGTGAGTAGCCCTCAGTGGTGGAAGAACAGGTTAAGGACTACTTAGCAAGGCTGGACATATACAAGTCCGTGGGGTCGCATGGGACATACCTGAGAATGCTGAGGGACTTGCCTGATGTGATTGCAGGGCCATTGGCCCTCATCTTTGAAAACTCATGGTGAACAGGGGAGGTCCTGGATGGTTGAAGAAGGGCAAACATAGTGCCTATATTTAAGAAGGGAAAAAGAAGGATCTGGGAAACTACATACCAGTCAGCCTCACCTCAATCCCTGGAAAAGTCATGTAGCAAATCCTCAAAGAATTCATTTCTAAGCACTTGGAGGAAAAAAGGGTGATTAGGAATAGTCAGCGTGGATTCATCGGGGCAAGTCGTACCTGACCAACCTGACTGCCGTCTGTGACAAGGTGCCTGTCTCTGTGGATGTGGGGAGACCGGTGGATGTGTTGTACTTTGATTTAATGTACTTTTAATGGCATTGTGGGCTGCATTGGTTGGTGTGTTGCCGGCTGATCAAGGAAGTGATTATTTCCCTCTATTCGGCACAGGTAAAGCCACATCTGGAGTCCTGTGTTTAGTTTTGGATCAAGCGTCTGTCATTCTTCCCCCCCCCCTCCACCGAAAGGATGTGGACAAATTGAAGAGAGTCCAGTGGAGGGTGACAACAATGGTGAGGGGCTGGGACACATGACTTGTGAGGGAAGACTGAGGGAACTAGGCTTATTTAGTCTAGAGAAGAGGAGATTGAGCGGGGACTTAATAGCAGCCTTCATCTATCTGAAGGGGGGCTCAAAAGAGGATGGAGCTGGACTCTTCTCAGTGGTGACAGATGACAGAATAAGGAGGAACGGTCTCAAGTTGCAGCAAGGGAAGTTTAGATTAAAAATTAGGAAGAATTTTCTCACTAGGAGGGTAGTAAAACACTGGAACAGGTTAACCAGAGAAGTGGTGGAAGATCCATCCTTGGAGGTTTTCAAAACCTGGGTAGACAAAGCTTTGGTTGGGATTATCTAGTTGGGACTGGTCCTGCTTTGAGTGGGGAGCTGGACTAGATGTGACCCCCTGAGGTCCCTTCCAACCCTATCTTTCTATGATCTGCAGTCCCTTGTATTTGAGGATGATTGTCTTCCACGGTTGCCTTACGGTGACTGACAAGGTCCATCCAATGTCAGCAGGTTTATTTGCAACTCGAGCATGTTTCTAGGGTGGGTGGCTCTGGATTTTTGGTCCGATTCATGACATGCTGTTTCTGCAGCTCCTGCTTTTCCATCTTCTGTTGTCATTGTAAGGTTTAGAAGTATTGAGACCCTTGCAACATACTCTTCCTCCGTTGATATTCACCAGAGCCTATGCTTTTAGCTATAGTTAAAAAGAGTCTGCAGTGCTGTTAGGTAAATGTATTACCAGGAGCAGGTAATAGAAGAATTGCCAAAGGACAGTTTGATTAGCAGAACATGAAAATAATTTAAAAAAACAAAACAAAATGAGAGGGTTGTTAACATGTGTGGAATAAGTGTTTAGAAGGAATCGGGTAATTATAATGAGCTGCAAAGTCAGGTGAGTCTCATTGCTGCCTGAATAGAAATGCTGCTGCTGCTTGGCAGTTGATTGTAAGCTATGGGTGGACTAAGGATCACAGTGGGAGTGCAGCTACGCCAGTATACCCTATCCCTGCTGGATCTGCTCCTGGATCTGAATATTGAGATTAATGGATTTTTCCTTCAGTCTTTGAGTTTGTTTAATCCTGGACACAGAAGTTACTTGAAACACTTACCATTTAAGTACTATCATGTTGTGGGCCTTTCTGGTATCCACAGTAGCATTCCACTGCTGTTGCTGTTATGATTGTCCAATGCTCCCTCTGTCAGTTAATTTGTTAATGTTCTCTTGCTATTTACTATGATCATCATAATATTTTTGACCCATGAAATAGCAGAATTAGCGTTGGGTCCAAACCAAAAATCTCTGAATCCCGGTACTCGGAACTTGGGGAAAGTTCAGATACAGATTTTGTGGCTTGGCTGCATCTCTAAACAGAATAAAACAGAACATGCCTGGGGTTAAAATCCCTTTATAATTTCTTTATTTTAAAAGGGATTTATTATTATTATTTTCGCCTCTGTTTGTGTCATTGCTTAGTAATTTGAAAATGCAAGGCAGATTTTGCACCAGACTTTTCTGTTTTTAACAAATCCTTCTGTAAACGGGATTAATTTTATAGGCTTGTACTAGAGAGGAAGCTGATATATTTTCTTGGTGTTTGCATCTATACATTATGAACAGGATTAACGTGACTCCGAGTATAACATTCATTGGTTAAATACTAATAGTGGTTGCAAGGCAGCAGGAGTCACATTGGTGTTTGTGATGTATGAATATAATAATATGACCGTTTACATTATTTTTGCTTTTCATTGCCAGAACTATGGTTATTTGAATTATGGAGTATTGTTTCTAGTTTAAATTAGGCAAATTTAAGGCAAACAACTTTTGTGTCCCTCTAATGCCTCATCTGAAGGAGAGGTTAATGTTACTGAATCACTGTTTGATATACCAGATCTCGTAAAGCCTGGTGTCTCCAAAACGTGTTGAAATCTTGGTTATGTATGCTATGTTTAAGGGAGGGAAAGCTATCTATTAAGGGAGAGGGACTCAAAATTGTGAATCTCAGGTTGTGCTCACCGCAGCAATATCAATTCATAATTTAGTGCTGACCCTCTTATGTATTTATTTATTACCCCAAAGGAGCTGAGGATTGCAAATCTCATTAACTGTAGTGAGACTTGTAGGTTAAGCTTCAAGAGAATCCAGAGACAACTCAGCTTTCATTACCCTCTCCATTAATGATACCTCTCCAGCGGGCTGGAGGTATGTGTGAGGGTACCTGGGACCTCAAGGAATGATGCCATGGGAGGTGGGGAGGACAGTGTGTGTGCGTATGCATGCGCACACGCACTTTCCTCTCTACACCTTTACACTTTAACTAATATATGCAGATAATGCATTCTGTATATTATACGTATATTAATAGTGGTTAAATACAAGAGTGTAAGGAACAAATAGGACTACTACTTTCTGTCTGCAGGGGATTGGCATTCACTCTCCTTGGCATCACTTGTTCCTATCTCCCATTCTCCATGGCTGCAATGCTGAGCATTCCCTATCTTCTTTCAGTCTAATTTAACCATTCAGTATTGGGCCAGGCCCTCCGTTCTTACAAATCAGTGTTGTTCTATTGGCAGATTTCAAAGGAGTGGGGCTCATTTTGTCCAGGTGAAGATTTAGCACCACACAAATCCAAATCATTTTGAAATGCGGCGGAAATTTAGATCCGGATCCAGTTCTGCAGGTTAAGCGTCTCAACTGTAGTTTACAACTTTATGGTACCATATATGCTTGCATTCAGTACAAAATACATACCTGGTTTTTGAAAGGCAGAAAGGTAGAAAAGACCTTACCATATTTCTTGCATATAAGGCGCATCCCGGTTTCTAGCAGCTGGTTTTTGAGGAAAAAGGTGTGTGTTGTATGCAATAAAATAGAGCAGTTTTTGAAGAAGCATTAGCACAGTATCATATAGGCTCAAAGGGACTTTACCGCTTTGGTTAGTTATTCCTGTAGTGGAAATCTGAACATCTACTGTATCACTGACATTCTAAACCGTGGAAAATATGAGTTTGAACGGTGAAAATAGGAAGTTGGAGACTGTACATTATTACATTGATAAAATGAGTGCTAAACCTCCACAGAGATGCATTCCAGACATAGTTTTAACTTCATGTTTGAAGAGAAATAATTTCCTAAGTTCATTTCCTAATATATTATTCAAACCTTCTGGTTTGAACAAAACAGCAAAGGGCTCAGTCAACTAATCTTCCCCTAAAGCTAATATTTCAATAGCTCACATCACTCGGTATTTTCAACTAGCTGTGTATGCATAGCTTAACACTAAAAGGCTGCGGTAAATTATTTTCATCTAATGATGCCAACTGTAATAAATCCTCAGCCCTTGGAGCCGTGTCTGCACCACGTGAAATATTAAGCTCCGTGCTGAATCTTCTCACCAGTAGGAGTTGTGTTACTGCTTGCCTGCATGTCCTAATGTTCAGTAGTTCGCAATGCTTTCTTCTTTCCTCTTCATGGACTAACTTAATAATGGGTCACTTGGGGCTGGAAGAGACCTCACCATGTCCAGCGCCAGACACCATCATCCCTTCCTAAGCCATCCCAGACAATGGTGGCCACATTTTTGGTCTAAAATTTGCCTGACTGTCTTTTTTCTTTCTGGCCATTATTTCCTGCAGCTGGCGAGTGGTATGACTTACCAATTTTCTTCTCAATTGAAGGTTTGTCAGATGCTGGCTGAGCTCAGTTAGCAGACGCAAGATTGTACTTTTCAGTCTTTGTGACTGTTTTTTGACAGTGCCTTGTCTGTATAGCTAAGTGTGTTTTGCTTAGCTAGGTTTTCCCCTAAGAACCTAACAAAGTGATTCACAGGCCCCTCGAGCTGTCTTGTGGATGTACAAATGAAGACGGGTCAACATCCTGTATTTTCCTGCATGTCTAGGGAAAGATAATGACTTGGTCTGATTGTGAAAGCCGCTCAAGCATGATGCCTCAAAGTGTTATATCCCAGGTCAAGAGTCTTGCAGCATGACTGGGCTCCCTGATGCATCCTCTTAAGCCAGAGACCAAGCTGAAGGCCTCTAGGAAAGATGCCTGTTACTTCAGAAAGCTAATAAGTAATTGAAATACAAGAACCCTGCCTGATAGGCCTTAATATGTTACTTGGGCATTCTTAAAACATTTTCCATTCTCCTTATTGCCTGGATCCACATGGGCTACCTTGACATTTAGATTCATTCAGGGTGTTGAGCTATCACTCATGTGGTTCTCCTTGTCATCTAAAACATAGCCCTAGCATCCCGGTAATCCCTCTGGACTCTTTCCGATTCTTTCTTAGATGTGTTGCTGAACACTTACGTGCAGAACGCCTTGTTGTGTGGTGAGTGTCAACTCGCTTCTTAGGAGTGTGGAAAGACCACTGAGCTAAATTTAGCCATAGATTGTCATAGTTCACTTATCCATAGCATCATACCATTTTTTATCATCTTTAATTCATTGTTACGGTTACGTGCCTATTACCCGCATGCCAAAGTTGTTGGGTTTTTTCCATTTTGTAGTGTTGTTTTTTTTCTCCCACAAAATATTTTTTTTCTATCAATTGTCTAGGACTCTACAACTAAAACCCTTCTGCCACTCAGCATCATATCCCATCAGTCATCCTTCTTCCTCTCCTTTGCACCTTTTAACATACAAATTGTTATTGTTCTCTACTGTGATGCTATGGTGGTGGCCCCAAGCCCTGTAAAATGGAATTACTTTTCTATAAGGGCAAGACTAAATCTGTTGCAAACACAGATGCTTGAATGTTCACCTTTGTTAGATTGGAGAAAAAAGTGAGATGTGCAATATGGACTTGGGTATATATTCCTTGATTTATCAGTTCTGGATACTTGTATTACCTTTATTTCTGTAATAGCTAAGTGCCTCTTGCACTTAAAAAAAACCAAAACAAACAAAACAAAAACACAAGCCTCAGGAGGTAGAAAAGTCCCAGTTTTTATTCGCATTTATGTATAAAAATGTGATTAAATTTTCCAGTTTTAAACTGAATATTTTCAGGGCTTTTATGCCCCCAGTTTTGTTTTGTTTTCAGGCTTGTAGTATTTCAACAAAAGTCCAGCAATCTTCAAAAAAACATCAAATCAGGCAAATTATTTCTATCAAATTCTTTCAAGGAAGAAGAAGAATTTCTTGATCTGCTGCAGGCCTCATCTCTCTCTTTTTCCTCTTTCCTAATCTGTAAAATGAAACTAAGGGCTTGTCTTGATTAGGAAAATTAATTCAGGAGAGTTTGGATTTAAAGTGAAGTAGCTATTTCTGACTTGCTCTGGATATGGCCTCTCTTATTTTCAGAATAAACATGCCTATATAGAGAGTAAATCAAATAACTCTAGGTGTAGATAAGACCTAATACTTCCTATCTCTCACAACACTGTGGACCATAATGGATCAATCCTCAGATGGAAAGTGCTCTCAGACCAACGGATCAGGTTGTAATAGTCTCCATTTCCTATAGTACTTTTCTTTCTTAAAGCTCTTAACAATTGTTAATTAATTCTAACCAATATACCATACAGGAAAACAGTCTTATACCTTTATTTTTTCTTTTTTACATGTGCAATGCAAATAAGACCCTGTTTTACGTTGGGCCTGTTAATCAGTAGAATATTTAGAAGTGTGATAAATCCTAGATATTTCCAAGTGTAGAAATAGCTGATTATGCTTTTTTCTTGCATATTTGCAAATGATCTTTAAATATATTTCACACAAAAAATTAAATCAGGCTTTAGCATTTGAAAGGTAATACTGTAGAATAAACGTGGGTTATGTCTAAACCGCAGCCTGTAAGTACAGTGCAGTGTTCACTGACCCTAGCTAGCTTTAAACATGCTAGCTTAGTTACTGATTAGCCACAGCAGTATGGTGCAGGTCAGTATACCCTGCTTCTTGTTGTGGGGGAGAGGTGGAGGGGAGGAGGAGATGTAGTCTCCTGTGCTGAGCAACGAGTTGCCTTTGCTAAGCTCGTATGTGGTTATACTATGCTGTAGTTGCTACTCTGACTCAAGTGTGCACGTATAGTTTCCAACAGCAGATCACAGAATCATAGAAAATTAGGGTTGGAAGGGACTTCAGGAGGTCCAGTCGAACTCCCTGCTCAAAGCAGGACCGTCCCCAACTAGATCATCCCAGTCAAGGCTTTATTTAGCCAGGTCTTAAAAATTTCTGAGGATGGAGCTTCTACCACCTCTCTGGGTGACCTGTTCTAGTGCTTTACTATTCTCCTGGTACGAGAGTTTTTTCCTGATCTCCAACCTAAACTTCCCTTGCTGCAGCTTGAGCCCATTGCTCCTTGTTCTGTCATCTGCCACCACTGAGAACAGTCCAGCTCCATCCTCTCTGCAACCACCCTTCTTCCGGTAGATGAAGGCTGCTATTGAATCCCCTCTCAGTCTTCTCTTATAAGCCCGGTTCCCTCAGCCTCTCCTCACAAGTCATGTGTCCCAGCCTCCTAACCATTTTTGTTGTCCTTCACTGGACTTCCTCCAGTTTGTCCACATCCTTTCTGTAGTGGGAGGCCCAAAACTGGACACAGGACTTGAGAAGTGGCCTCACCAGTGCTGAATAGAGGGGAAGAATCACTGCCCTCAGTCTGCTGGCAAGTTCTCCTACTCGGTCTCCTACTAATGCAGCCCAGTGTGCTGTTAACTGTCTTCGCAACAAGGGCACACTCTTGGCTCATCTGCAGTTTATTGTTCACTGTAACCACCAGGTCCTTTTCTGCAGAGCTGCTGCTTAGCCAGTTGAGCCCCAGCTGGCACTGGTGAATGGGATTGCTCTGTCCTAAGTGCAGGACTTGGCATTTGTCCTTGTTGAACCTCATGAGACTCCTTTTGATGCAGTCCTCCAATTTGTCTCAGTCTCTCTAATCCTAGCTCTACCCTCCAGTGTATCTACTGTTCCCCTCAGCTTAGTGTCATCTGCAGACTTGCTGAGGGTGTCACTCTGTGCCATCTTCCAGGTTGTTGATTTTGAACAAGCTCAGACCCAGGACCGACCTGTGGGGCACCCAACTTGATACCGGCTGCCAACTAGACATTTAGCCATTGACTACTACCCTCTGAGCCTGGTGGTCCAGCCAGTTTTCTATCCACCTTACAATCCATTCAAGCAAGTAGTACTTCCTTAGCTTGCCTGTGAAAATGTTGTCGGACACTGCATCAAAAGCCTTGCTGAAGTCAAAGGTATATGGCACCCACTGCTCTCCCCACATCCACAGAGCCAGTTGTCTCATCATAGAAGACAATCAGGTTGGTCAGGCATGACTTGCCCTTGGTGAATCCATGCTGACTGTTCCTCATCACCTTCTCTTCCAGGTGATTAGAAATGAATTATTTGAGGACCTGCTCTATGATATTTCCAGTGATTGAGGTGAGGCTGACTAGTCTGTAGCTCCCTGAATCCTCTTTTTGCCCATTCTTAAAAATGGGCATGGTGTTTGCCTTTTTCCAGTTGTCTAGGACCTCCTCCAATTGTCGCAGTTTTGCAAAGATAGTGGCCAACAGCTCTGTAATCACATCAGCCAACTCCCTCAGCACCCTCGGATGCATTGCGCCTGGCCCCATGGACTTGTACATGTCCAGCTTTTCTAAATAGTCCCTAACCTGTTCTTTCATCACTGAGGGATGCTCACCTCCTCCCCAAACTGTGCTGGTGCAGTAGTCTTGGAGCTGACCTTGCCTGTGAAGACCGAGGTAAAACAGGCATTGAGCACTTCAGCCTTTTCCTCATCATCTGTCACTGGGTTGCCTCCCCCATTCAGTAAGGGATCCACACTTTCCTTGACCTTCCTCTTGTTGCTAACATACTTGTAGAAACCCTTCTTGTTATCCTTCACTTCCCCTGCTAGCTGCAAGTCCAAGTGTGCTTCGGCCTTCCTGACTTCATCCCTGCATGCTCGAGCAATGGTTCTATGCTCCTCTCAAGTTGCTTGTCCAATCTTCCTCTTCATGTAAGCTTCCTTTTTGTGTTTAAGCTCACCAAAGAGTCCTCTGCTAAGCCAATCTGGTCACTTGCCACATTTCCTATTCTTCCTGCACATCGGGGTGGTTTGTCGCTGTACCATCAGTAAGGTTTATTTAAAATACAACTAGCTGTCCTAGACTCCTTTTCTCCTCAGACTGGCCTCCCAGGGAATCCTGTCCATCAAAGTCTTCCTTTTCTGAAGTCCAGGGTCCTTACTCTGCTGCTCTCTTTTCTTCTTCCTTTTGTCAGGACCCTGAACTCAATCATCTCATAATCCCTGCTGCTCAACTTGCCATCCACTTCTACATCCCCCATCAATTGTTCCCTGTTTGTGGGCAGTAGGTCAAGAAGAGCATGGCCCCTACTTGGCCACTCCAACACTTTCACCAGGAAATTATCTCCAATGCTCTCCAAAAACTTCCTGGATTGTTTGCACGCTGCTGTATTGCCCTCGCGGCAGATGTCAGGGTGATTGAAGTCCCCCATGAGAACCAGGGCCTGCGATTGGGAAATTTCTGCTAGTTGTCTGAAGAAAGCCTCACCTACCACATCCTTCTGGTCTGGTGGCCTATAGCGCACACCCACCGCAACATCACCTTTGTTGCTATCTCTTCTAACCTTAACCCGGAGACTTTCAACAGGCCTATCTCCAATTTCATACTCAAGCTCTAAGCAATCGCACAGCTCTTTTACATACAGTGCAACTTCTCCTCTTCTCCCCCGTCTGTCCTTCCTGAACAGTTTGTACCCATCCATGACAGTGCTTCAGTCATGTCAGCTAGCCTACCAAGTCTCTGTTATTCCCATCACATCATAGTTCTTTGACTGTGTGAGGACTTCCCATTCTTCCTGCTTGTTTCCCAGTAATGAGATGCATTACTGTGTAATATTGCCAAAACCATAAACATAGTTTGAAAAACATCAGTGGGCGTTTCTCTGGAGGCCAGCAGTGATTCAACATAGTCCAACATTTCAAGCCATGCAGAACGTCCCAGAGAACTGTAGGAATTGTAGGATGTCGCACGTGTTTCTAAATGACCAAAGCAGTAGTTCCTGCTGGTGTGTAAAGACGGTGGAAAGTGAGTTCATGTTATCCCCTGTAAAACTAGAGTGGGACAAATGAATATGATGTTAGTTAATTTTTATTTTGCTTTTTTTTCTTTTATGGTGTTATTGGTGAATGAGCATTTGAGAAAGGGAGGCAGTAACAGAGTGCCGTTCAGTTAATGGCAGCATGACCATTCGGTAGTTTAAACATGCGGTATCTGTGTAATTGAGCGCATAGCTGTGAAGGACAGAGGTACAAATATTTCGACCTGTGTCTAACCTGCTGGGTGCAGGTTGCTTGGTCATAGCAGAGTCCTATGCTCCATAAAGATCATCCGGCTTGGAACTAATTCTTTCAGGCTTCAATTTGATGGGTATCACACAACCTCTCGGTGAGATGCAGATAAAAATTAACATGCAAATAGATCATCATCTTGAGTAGGGAAGTGGCAACGTGCTGCTGAAAAGTAATTCAGCACATCTGTAGACCTTACGGTATCAAGAAGACCTTTACAAAATGCAGGACATTTTCTGCTTTATAATGGGGCTGTCCCTAAAATGCCACGTTATATTTTGATGTTGCATCCAGTGACGGGTGAATTTAAAGGTTGAGATGCATATTTTTGTTTCCTACAGATCCCAGTGTCCAAAACCCTTTCTGAAACTTGCCTGAATAATCTGAATGCTTCAGCTTTGTGTGTATTTGACAAATCTTTAAAAACAAAGCAACTACACGTCAGCCTCATTCACCTCAACCAGCGGATCTCTGTCTGCAGTGATCTGTCTCAGCCTGGTAGCTACTTGTTGGACCCCAGGAGAGGTTGTCGAATTTGCTGCAGAGTTTTGTCTCTTATTTTAGGCTGTACAGTTCACGTATTTCTATTTGACTATCTCAGATTTAATCCCCACTTGTGCCACAGGTTGGCCACTCCTGATCTAGCCCCTTTTATATGCAGCTTCCAGTTTCCTTCATAGACAGAAAAAAATGTCCGTGTCCAGCTCTTCAGGCCTTTTTTTCTTTTGCTGCAATTTTTGTAGCTAGGCTGTAGAAGAATTGCCTTCCATCACCTTGACTCATTAGTAGGCTCAGGAGAGGCACATGGGAGACTACCCTCTGGAAACAAGTTGCTAGAAAGCATGTCTTAACTGTTTCTCTTCCTCTTGCACATTTTGGTGACAGAAATCAAATAAGGACAGACTGATTCCCATCAGTGCGGATGCTACCCCGAAAGGTTCTCCGGGGAGCTCCGTCTTGTCCTAGTGAAGCCAGCGGGAGTTGTCGGTGCACAGCATCTCTCAGTACGCAGTCAGTATAATGACGATAGGAATGGAGACCTCTATTGGCCGGTAGGAGCTCAGCCCATCACTGTAAGGTTGTCTACTATTACCGCATCTGAACTTGAGCACACGTTACCCGCACAAAATGCTAGTCACCTTGGCTTTGCTGGAATGATGGATAGGAAATTGTACAGTTGCTCCCACTTTTGGGAGATGGCGAGTCCTTGGTGCCCCATTTAATACTCCACTGGCATTTATTTTTCAGCTGTTCAGTGCTTTAGATTATACATTATCCTAAATATGCATCAAACAGTGCCTTGAGATGCTAAAATAAAGTGCCTCCAGTGATTTATCTATTTGTTGCTCTAGAATGTCTAGACTTTTGCACTTAACGTTGTGCTCATTTCATATTCATGTGAAGTTTCATATATTTAACTATTTAAATTTATAAAAAAAATCACTTCATACTGAAATTGTATTTATATGTATAATGAGAGAGACGTGTGTGTGTGTATGTATGTGTATATGTATTTACGTGTGTGTGTGTGCATGTATGTATATGTACTCTTTCTGTATGTACATGCAATAAATATAATTTCAATATAAGGTAATTTTTATATATTTATGTATATAAAACTTACCATGGAAATGAAATGAGTACAATGTTAAGTGCAAAAGTACACACACGTGCATGCATGCACGCACACACACCTCCTATTGGAATATATAAATATGTATATATAGTATGAGGTGATTTCTTCTTTTTAAATGAAGTGATTATTTTTTCATAAGTTTGATTTATGAAAATATTGACTTCCCCTGTTCAGGAAAAATATTTCTGACTACAGTTCTAAGAACAACTTTGCTAATTCAAGGCAACAAAAAGATAATTATGAATAGTAGTGTGTGAAGCCAGAATGGACTGGTTGGATTGAGAGAAAGTACACCTTAATCCCTTGATCCTACAGATGTCTGGGAGTTGGAGCAGCAAAGGATTTGCCTTGGGGCTTTTTCCTTTTTGTAAAGCGGGGGTGGGGAGGGATGTACATCCAACTCCAGGGACAACTGGAGTCCCAAATGGGTATTCACCTGTGCTTGGTGAATAGATTTTACACACTTTTTTTCATAACCTTTATGTATCCAGGATATTTTTGAGTGCCTGGTGCTATTAACGCAGGCAGGGACTGAATGCTTTGCTTACCAATGCGTGTATGAATTTAGTAGCAAGTTAAATGCAGGATTGTTGCCCATATTTTATGCCATATTTATGGCACAGTAGCACCCAGAAGCCCAAATGCAATTGGGGTCACATAGTTTTGGGTCCTGTGCAAAATAAATGTACTATCTGCCCACATAGTTTGCAGACTAAGATAAAAAGCAAAATATAAAAGATGGAGTAAAGTGGTTCATGGTTCTTTCCTAAACATGCCCTTGATTCTTTCCCATTTCTGGTATTAACCTCTGATGCATTTATCTTTTTGGCCTTTCTTTTGCTAGGCTAGGTGAGCCAAACAGTCCTAATCTCAACTCCAGTTGAAATGCTCTTCATTCCCTTGATCATCCTAGCAGTGCATGCATTATAAAAGCATATCTTCTGTATATATTACAGGTGGCAGGACAATGCCTGCGTATCCAACAATACTATTAGATATATGGCTTGCTGAGCATGGCTGACTCTCCACAGGCTCCTCTTGGGAAGACAGGAAATCATGTATTAGTGCTTTCATCCTTTAATGATCAGAATAAGGAAAAGTATGGATTGCAGCTCTAGACTGCTGATAGGTGAAAGCTAATTTGCCCATGTTGTGATATGAAACAAGAAGAAAAAGCGAGACACAACTGAAATGGTAGTAGCTGCCAGAAGGTCCATTTCTTCATTTTGGTGCTGTTAGCAGAGCCATTTTGGGTTTGTTGAAGATGTGTGGATGTAATAAATCCGTAATTGTGTAGTACTTCATGGTTGTCATTGTTGTATGCAAGGGCTCTTCTGAACACCGTGACGAAGAGACAACTCAAATTCTTCTGCTGCCAAAATGCAGGCCAGGTGAGTTTAAGAGAGAATCCCTGTTAGCATTTAATAGTCCTGGTCTTTATAATGGAAGAGTGATGGATCTGTTCAGAAGAAGGCAATGGTACACATACCTACATTCATGCTTACTATTCAGTTCAGTGCTGCTCCACATTCACAAGGTGATTTGTCTTCACCTGCTGTATGAAACAGTTAAGAGATTAGAAACCCCTGGACCTCAAAAACTGTCACTCTCTGTAATGACACCTGGGAAACCTAGCATAGAAATGAAGGATTTTTATATTTTACCCACCAGAAACTCTCATAAATGGCTGCATTTAACAACATATTTCCTAAGAACGCATTACTGAGCATTGGCTATTTATCTACAAATAAAACTGCAATTGGAAGACACGGCTTCTTCAAGGTTTATCTCTGAAAATTGCTGAAGCGTTCTTGGTATTTTTTTTTTTTTGTCAAGCAAGTTGCATATTCATGATCTGTAAAATTGTTCTAGTCACTGAATTCAGTTGATAATGGGTTTTTTGACAGCCAATTAAAATGTTCTGATTGAGGTTACACTCCAGCTGTTTGCTCAGGCACACCAATACAACTGGAACCCTAGTTTACTTGTTTAAGTACAGCTATCAAGTTAGACATCTCAACAGGTAAGAGTTTTTTTCACGTTTGAAAAATTCTTGAAGGACTTTCTAGAGATGTGTAAGGAAGGTCCAAATCCCCAAGGACCTTGAGGGATCTGACTCCCATGGATTTCAGTTAGTGAGATGCATCCCCATAACACCCATTGTGGACTGCTTAGACTAAGATCCACATGCAGTCAGCGGCTGAGCGTGAACCCTGACTTTGTGCTCTTCACTTGACCATCCTCGCTGTGCCCATTGGTCTACCTTATCAGCAGTCTCTGACAGAGAAAGATTTAAAACAAAACAAAGTTTATACCAGAGAACCTAGCATATAATATTAACAGATGGAGAGGCAGGGGGAGAATCATTGACTCTCCTATAAGAAACACCATTCCTTGACTGGGCAGCTATTTTTTAACAAAAGTTCTTCCCTTGCCTTTTTTTTTTTTTTGTACAACTGTGCAGTAATGTCAGATTTGATATTATGAACAAAAAGCACATTGGTGTATGCACAACGAAAGGCAGCAAGAGAGGAGCGGGGAGCCAAGGGTTAATAGAGTAGGTTGTGGTAGCTGTGTCCTGATCTGGCTACCACTAACCTATTTCCCAGGAAAAAGAGTCCTCTTGTATTGGTGGGAAGCCTGGTCTGATACTGATCTAAGACAGAATTCTCAACTGCTTACACAGCTGCTATGGAAACTAAAATGTCTTTGGGGCGAGAAAAAGGAATGTCCCCTGGGTGTCTCGTGTTTTTTCAAAATGAGGGTGTAAGCGGCCTCAAACGGCCCAAGTGAAAACCGGGTGAAATGGGTGCTGCTAGGTGTATGGGTCACGCTTAGACCTGAGGCATAACTAACCCTGTCTATACGAGTTAACCTCTACAGTGTATTGCTCTACATTGGTGACGGTAAACACTATACAGCTGCACTCCCTGCATGTTGGCTGCAAAGACTCCAAATGGGGTAGAGAACGTAGTATGTATTATGGAGAGCATAGGGCAAGATTTGGGCCTGGGTACAAAAGAGGTGCGAGAGAGGTGGTATCCCTGAATAGCTGTGCTTCACGCATGTTGTACAAAGGCTGGAACCAGTAATATACCCCATCTATAGTAAGTCTCGGTGTCTTTCCCTGTCTCTCTCTGTTATGCGTGGGTGTGCATGTGCACAGACACATGTATGCTTGCATGCACTCATGCACACTGAAGAAATCTGTTTTGATTTACTCAAGTTATTCTAGCATCACTTTCAGTTACTTCTGCAAACTAAGAAAATGCAGCATCCAGCTGTGGAAATCAGCAAGACAACTACAGAGTAATTGTGAAAAGAATAGTCAGCAGAGAGAATGATTTGTTTGCTTCACTTGACAGCTGATGAATTCCTGATACATTTCTAGCCTTTGTCTTTTAGCTGCTGTAAAGAGCTAGCCCACTCAAGGAGCTGTGGCATTGCCCTAGTAACCTTGGCCCTATTGGGGATGGAGGGAATGGGTCATTAGAAGAGGGAAAAGCCCAGGGAAGAAAGGCAGGATTGGCACAGTGACTTCAGGTATGCCTTGGAGGAAGTGTGATTTAGGGTGCAGAAGGAAGGAGTGTCCTTGGCTATAATGGGAGAGGAGACCATACATGTCCAAGGGGTCAGTGACCTGAAAGGGTCGTGGTATGCCAAGTACAGAAGGGAAGTAAGACAGGGCAGTTTGTGTTTTCTGTTATGTTGGTGACTATCTGTACAAACGGCTACTGAGGTAAATGGGGACATATGAAATATGGGAAGTACAGAGTGTCTAGTTGCTTTAAAAAAAAAAAAAGGTTGGGCTGTGCACTAGTGAGGGGTGAGGGTAAGAGGGAAAGCTGAGAAGATTCCCACTTGACATTCCTAGGGCCCTTGGAGTTAACCACTATCTCTGACTAGGGACAGACATTGCAAATAAACTGGTTTAAGTGATCAGAAACTGGTCTAAACCTGTAACAGAACAGAATTTCAGTGCACATGAACCAATTTAAAAATGGTTGAAACTGGTTTAAGATAAACCTAGTTGAATGTAGTATCAGATTTAACTGATTTGGGTCAAACTGGTTTATGCAATGTCAGTCCCAGACCCCTTGCTGGTTTAAATTTACCAGACTCCCCCAGCACCTCGGCATACTCTCTGGGCTGGGCGGGGCTCTCTGCTCCACAACAGAGCTGGCCCTGCCCCCCTGCTCCCTGGCCAGAGCTCCAGCAGAGACTGCAGACACAGCAGGGTCCCATCCCACCCAGCCTTTCTGCTCCAGCAGGGATCCCCCTGCCCCATCCCACCCCACCTTGCTCCTCAAGCAGGGATCCCCCCTCCTATCTCCCACAGCACAGACCCCAGCCCCACAGACCTTAGGCATGTGGTATGCTAGCTAATGCTGAGAGGTGTCTGTATGTGTGTCTCCAATAAGGCTATTGTTTTGCTGATGGGGTGATCAACAGTTATCGGTCACCTGCTGGATTGTTTACCTGTCAATTTCTGCAGACAGTATAAAGAAGCAAGGAGAGGCAGGTTGAAAAGCTGATTTCACCTAGGTAGGTTAGACTAACCTGCAAAGGTTGAATCAATTTAGGTTCAGGCTTTTTGAATGTCTGTACCTAGCCTCTATGCATAACCATTCTATAGGTCCTCAAAAGAAACTCACCTCTGTCCTTGTCCAACTAGTGCAGTGCCTGAAAGCCCAAGGGTGAAGGAAGCATTGGTGAACATTGGCAGCTCATAGAGCCTGTCTCCACACACACAATTGTTTCCATAGGAATCCAGTACAAGGTCATGTCCTGGCTTGTTAAATTGGGTCCTGTCAGATGGTACGTCTGTTGCACCTTATATGCGAGTATCGTACAACAACTAGTAAAATGCCAGACATCAAACCAATTTATTCCTTGATAGAAATGATGGATCATCCGTAAAGAAGTTGCTTGTTGAAACAGTTAGCACATTATGATTTGTCTTCTGATACTTGCATATAATGCATGACAAATGTCATGTCTGCCAGGATTGCCTTGACCCTCCAAGTGGTGGGCACCTTTGGGCAGCCACGTGCTCCATATGTTTTGGGCAAACCTAGTTGCCTTGTTTCTGGGATCCCTCCCTAAGGCTGCGATGATGTGTAGAACCGTCCCCAGCATTCACTTGGGCAAGGATATTATTCTAACCAAGGATTTGGGCCAGGTTCTTTGTTTCTGTTAATTAGATCAGTCATTACCTTGTTTTGCTTAATATTGAAAAAATGTGTTTCGTGTGTGAGAATGATTGATAAGTGATACACCGGTGGGACTGTTATATTATTCTAACATCTGCCTCTGTATTCTTTCTCTAACTCGCATGCCGTTGCCTTTTATAGAGGCTCCAGCTGCCTTCCCTGGCAGTGTCCCTTGTCTTCTAGATAGTCTTTTTTTTCTTTTTTTCCCTCCGCCCACAGTCATTTCTGCATCAGGCACATCAAAGATTATAGTTCTGCAATGTAATTCAGTGTTTTAATTCAGTGTCTTGTGTGAATTTACTTCTTATCTCAGTTAATCTGTGAAAAGACTTAGAAAGAAATAAAGGTTTAATATAAAATATTCTGTCTTATGCTGGAAATTCCCAAGTCAGGCTGTAAATTAAGAACATGCCCATGGAAGATGCTGGAGTTAATGCAGCTGAAGTAGTTGATGGAAAAATACAGCCTTGGGATTCCAGCAAGTGCCATCTGATATGGTTTGTTCAGTTAGACATTGAGGCTCCTTCTGTATCTCAGTCTTGCCACCAAGGCAGTTAGGCCTGCTCTTCTGCTCTGTGCACATCAGCTCTAGAGACATGGCAGAGAAGGTAAAAATACCCCGGCTCTGTATTCACAATTTGGGATTCCAGTGTGCTCGAGAGCAGCATCTCTGAGGCATCCTCACTAAATATCCTTGGATCTGGACCCTGCCCAGGGTCTCCATGGAGACTGGCTGGGACTTGCGTGGGCAGGGTGTGCTTGGCCAGGTGGATGGGATGGGGCTGCAAGTGGGTGGGGGAAGGGGCTGGGACCAGGATCGCGGGCCGGTGGCAGCATAAGGATGGGGCCTGGGGCAGAGCCGTGATCTGCTCCCAGTATGCCTCTGCCTGCAGAACCGGTGCCCATCACAGGGGTGTGCAGACAGTGGATCATGGCTCTGCCATATTGTCTCAAATAGTATATAATTAGAAATTATAATCCCTATTCCATGATGATATCTTTAAGCTTTAACGTATCTTAAATTAAGACACTTTATATAAGTTTATTTTTTTAAAGTATCTTAACAAAAAGTAAAAAATAATTAAATCAAAAACTCGTATTTAAATTTAAAAAATTGGATTTTTTCTTTTTTTTAATAATCAACTTTTATCCACCCTGGTCTGCTGGAGCAAGGCAATTGCCACACTTCAGCAGCCTCCTGAGCCTCATATATTGGCATCCCTGTGCTTCAAAATGGTAGTGGAGGCACTTGAGCTAAAGCTTGTCAAATGAGCTTTAGTTCAAGTGCCCCCTCCACCACTTTTAAGCATGGGGATGCTGATAGAGGAGATTTGGTAGCACTTCAATTAGAGCAGCTCTTGGAGCCCCTCTAAAATGCCCCCTTCCCCCCCACCACCTCTGGAGGACATGTAAAAGTCCCCTGAGTTAGCCTTTATCCATTCGAGCAGGCATTGGCAATGTAGATCTAGCCCACAGGCTATATGTGGCTTGGGAGCCAGTGTTTCTGGCCTTCAGAGCCAGGGGACTTTGTTCTGGTAGGGAGAGACTTTGCCCACTCTGAAGCCTGGTGCTGAGGAGCTGTACTTGGGCTGGGCAGCTGGAAGCTGTGCTCAGGCTGCCGCTGCTTCACCTTGTCTGCCAGCTGCAGCACGTGTGCAACTTCCAGCTGCCCAGTCCCCATGCAGCTCCCCACCTCATGCACCCCCGCTTCAGTGCAGGTGCTAGCAAAGCCCCCAGCTTCTAAAATGCCACTGAAGCCCCATGCTGCCAAAGCCCCCTGGCCTGCATCAGACTGAACAGGTTGCCAACTGCTGCATTAGTGTGTTTGAGCTGTTAAAGGACCCTGCAGTGAAACAGTGGACACCTATACACATGCTGTGAGGCTGCTGCAATGCACTGTAATTACAATTACGATTAATCGAGTCTGCTGGAGCATGGTAATTACTGTGCTCCAGCAGACTCCGGTGTTACGTGTATCAGCGTCTCTGCGCTGAAAAACGGGTGCTTTAACTAAAGCTCGTTGAGCAAGCCTCAGGGTAAAGTGTCCCCAGGGGTGCTGATACACATGGCACTCTGGGCACTTTAATTAGATCACCTCTCAGAGCTGCTTTAATTCAAGCACCCCCTCCCACTCCCCAAGCACATCTATAAATGTTCACTGTGTCTGCGCCATGTGTGGGATACCTAACAGCATAGCAGCCTTACAGCAGCTCTAGGCCAGTATGCCAACCTGAGAGGGAGGGGAGAGAATGAGAGTGAGCCTGTTGGAGCACCCCCACCATCTCTCTAAGACGGCTGCCCTGCATGTCCGTCTGAGAGTGGTTTGTGCGCAGTGGTGTGCCATGCCTCCCTGTTGAGTTTCCTAGTACAGTCCTTCAGTGTAGATACGTCCTTACTGCTTATTATTATATTTATTTTGTACTTTAAGAGTGTGGTTGGTTGAGCAGTGTGAGACTTGAATTTCAGTAAGCTGTAACCAAAGTACTGAGGGACAAATTTGGCTTCCTGATTTGTGGGCCTTTCATGCTGCCACATGAATTCATGCTTTCCTTGAACACTGGATTTGGCAGCATGCATTGGCCTGGCCTAACAGTGCAAAACAAGCTTCGACCCACCCTGCCCCTATGTCTGTGGATGGAAAACATGCCCGGAGAGGACAGTAGCACTGCAGTGCATGAGGGGTCCCTGGAATTCAATCTGACCATACTTCTGTAGCCCATTATTATTTAAATGTGAACACCAGACACCAGTTTGTTCCTCATGTTTGCCAGGTTGAGTTACTGCAGTGCTGTCCACAGGCTGACTGTTCAAGAGGCTAGTGACCTGTCTTTTGCAATCTCATGTTTGATTTGCTTTTCTTCTTTTTTTTTTTTTTTTTTAAATCTAAGGGTATTTCCCTATCGAGACAAGCACATGTAATCTTTCTGCCGTTCACTGTCCCGCAAACGACAGGGCTCTCCGTACCAAATATGCTGAGACCAACACCCAGGGTTAGATCTTTGGCAGGACTGTCCATTCCTTCATTACAACTTCTACAGTTATGTTATGGACTTTAACTTCACCTGAATTTTTCTCGCCTCCCATTCCACATTTGAAAAACAACTGCTGTCATACCCAGTTACCCAGCAACTCTTATGTGATGTGTTATACTTTCCTTGATACGTCTATCACCGTTTGTTTAATTACAGCAGTGGTGCCACATCTAGCTTTATTCCGTGCTACACAGAGGAAACTGTGACTTTTTTGCAATGCTGTACATGGTAAAGATGCTGCCCATTTAAATCCAAGTTTGTTTAGCATCTGTGTCCCTGGGCAAACCTCCAGCCAATTTGTGAGCAGGCATTCTAGGAGAGGCAGCCAACAACAAGCTATTGTGGCATACGAAGGCGTTTTCTGTGGAAAGAATGCCTCCTGGTCACTATGGGTATAGATCCCCCTTTTGCTCCTTTGTGGCTATAGTTCAGTTGATGTTATGGCTTATGGCATATCTATTCAAACTTAATTATCCTTCCAAAATGACCCTGCTACATCCCCTTTTGGAACCAGAAATTTTCCTTTTTAGTTCCATCTAGGCATCAGAGGGGCATTATAATAATCTTTTCTTGGTGCTCTTTGAGCTCTTTTGCAGGAAGCCTCCCTAGTGTCTGGCCAGAATGGATTAATATGGCCTGGCTTAATTTTGTATCAACAGATCAGTAGAGCGTGGAAAACTTTCCTATTCTCTGGAGAGCTACTGGGCACAGAAAGGATGCCACTGCTCAATACAAAGTATAAGCAGAGCCCTAAAGAATCTTAAGCTTCATCACCAACCCTGACTGTTTTTTTTCCCTACAGTTTGAGGCTTACTGCAGCCAACTCAATGCTGAGGGCACTGACAGACATGCAGCTTCTCACTGTAACTCATGGCACTTCACAGAAAGTAACTCATGATGCTTCACACTGCCCTTCCCCACTCCCCCACAACCCAACAGAGTTCACTGTTGGGTTCGGTGGGTGGGGGATTGAGCTTCACTTCAGAGCCAGTTCAGGAGGACATACGCATCTTTAGCCTCTCTTCCCTAGCCCCTCCCTTCCCCCCCCCCCCCCCGGCTCTGGTGCTGTCTGCATGATGTGGGGGGAGGGAACGGAGGGGAGGGAGATTGGGCTGGGGCTTGCCTAGCCTGTGCTGGAGTGAGGGTGTGTGGATTGGAGCCTGGGGTGCCAATCCTCCCACCCCCTGTCCAACACAAATTGGGCAAACCTCAGCCTGAGCTACCTCTCCTCCCTCTCATCATACTGACATCCCTGGGGGTGGAACGGGGTTGATGCAGACAGAAGTTAATGAAGTACTTTAGAGCACCTTTATTTGAACCCTCATGTAATGAGGGTTAATTTGTCATGTGATCGAGCACTTTTAAAGCTCTCTGCAGCCATGCACTTGTCAAGGCATGGTTATAGAGAGCTTTCAAGGGGCTGATTTTGCAACGAATGTCACTTTTGTCATCACCCCAAGTGTCATGCTGAAATCAGTGACACCAACCAGAATTTTACTCTTATAAGAAATAAGTTCCATTCTTGGAAATAGCCTTCACTGGTTTCACATCCAGAAGTACAAAACATCCAGAAATAGCTAGAGAAGGATTATTCCTGCCTTGAAGTTTCCTCACTTGCCTGATTTAACATCCTGTTGACAAGGGCTGAAAATCCCTCTGTAGGACATAAAATTCTAGCAGGTGATGAAGAAGAAAAGCAGAAGAATACAGCTGTATCCTCTGGGGCAGAAGTGTTGAACTTGCCTGGGGCCCTCAGCTGGATTAAAAACCACAAGGCTCCTCATGAGCTCGTGCTGTCCATGCATATAATTCAACAATGGGATTGGCTGGTGCCAGCAGTAAATGAACAGCGAGAGACCCCAAACTCTCTCAGGTACAAGAGAATCAATAATGCAAAGTGAATTGATACCTAAAATTAAATTTAGCAACGTGTTTAAGTGCATGCTTTGCTTTATGTATCTAACTAGTCACACTGATACCACATGGCTCCAGCTAGCGCTTCCTGCTCTATGGAGGTGCAAGGATCAGATCCTTAGCAATATCTTCTGTACAGAGTAGTTGAAAAGCTAGGAGTGTGGCTATGAAGTTGACTTAAAACCTCCTTTGCCTTCTCAGATTTTTTGGTGGTTTGGTATTCATCTAGTCCTGAGATACAGATTAGAGCAGTGTGAAGGCTACCTGTTGTCTCTGGAGAGTGAAGTGCTTTGGACACTGTGGCCTCTCTTGTCCCATTGCGCTGACTGTGGAAGGAGCGATGGCACCTATCCTGGACCCAAGGCTTTGTGTCTTAGGATTTTCCTGGGCAGGGGAGAGCTTCCCACAATGGGCCAAGCTAGCATTAGGGCAGCTTAGTTCCTGTGGAGTGCTCCATAGCGCAGGGAATAGTCTGGCCCCAAATTTCTGAATATTGAAAGCATTCGTCTTCCATTGTGGTCACTATTAACGTTCTGGGAAGAGATATTATCACAGATAATCCATGTGGTGCTAGTGGAATTTCTTGGCATCTGAGGATTCATGTTGCATTCATGCATTCCATGAATTGGGTGCATGCAGCTCTTGCTTCTGACTGCAGCAGGAATGTTTCAAGGGCATCCTGAGAAGATGAAAGTGTGGTCACTGACAAAAACCACAGTGTGAGACTACGGTCTTGAGGATGTTTTGGGTAGCCCTGTGTTTTAGTTCCTGATTTCCTTTGGTACTGAGACAACTAGCAATTTATGGGAAATCCTAGCAGGGGAGAATAAAAGTAAATGGCCCTTTTATTTAAGTGTTTAGCAAAGTGACGCAAGCTGTTTATTAAATCGTTATCCTTGTTTTTGAAGTAGAATGGAAAAATGGTTGCATATTATTACCTTGGAGTTCTCGCATCCCCAAATTTCCATGTTTTCTTGGCTTGCTGAGCAGGTTCCAATATGCTATGGCATATCGCAGCCCAACAGAATGTGCTGCCAAACTAATAGATGTATTTAGAGCACATAAACATTGTACACCTCCTATAGTCAACCTGTGGAACTACCTGCAGCTGTGTATCGCTGAGTCAGATTTTGCAGGCAGTTTTGACAAAAGCTGGATAATTCTATCAGTGATAAAGTTTGTGGTTTTGCATGGTAGGAACAAGAAACCTGAATCTTGTACTTTAGGGAATGACATGATTTCATAGACATTTGGGCTGGAAGGGACCTCAGAAGATCATGGAGTCCAGCCCCCTGCCCGAAGGGCAGGAAGTCAGCTGGGGTCATAGGATCCCAGCAAGATAAGCATCCAATTTACTCTTGAAGGTGTTCACTGTAGGTGCTTGAACCACCTCCGATGGCAGGCTGTTCCAGA